>NC_136796.1:48196544-48595199 GCF_951216825.1 Electrona antarctica
AATATTGCGATCTAGATTCAGACCCCTCGTTTCTAAAACTTGAGCACGAATGGTGGAGGAGCAGTACACCAAAGCATTATGGGAATTGTAGTCCAGGAAGGAAGTGAGCCCAGTGTCCATGACATCATGAACACTTGGAAATACTAAAATATCTAAAAAACACACACACATTATCCACATGAAAACCCCAGGAAAGTGTTTCTTGTTTCTTGCCAAACATCATTAAAATAAGATCCGGTTAAAGTGTCCCTTTAAGCTGTGTATGTGTTTCAACAACACAGCCACGCAACGATTGCTATAGCGATTTGTTTTGGCATTAGACAATGGCGTTTGGGGCGCGGCTTAGCGAAGGGCTAATTATTGTCGAGGAGAAGATTCACATTTGAGCAAAAAGAATGGTGCAGCAGCACTAATCATGTCAAGGACCCCCAAATTGACACAAATTAGCCCGCAGACCCCACATTTGAATAGATATGCCAGGGACCCTCCATAAGAGAAGATTGTTACGGCTCTAGCAGTGATTCTCAACCAGTTTAATTTCAAGGACCCCCCAGTTTGACATGAATTAGGCTATACGGACCCCCCATTTAATGGCATTTCTATCTCTGAGAACCCAATTTGTTGTGTGTTTGGTAAAACAGTCTTCTCTGTTAGAGCCTCCCATCACTGGAACAGTCTCTGTTAAAGCCTCCCATCACTGGAACAGTCTCTGTTAGAGCCTACTGGAACAGTCTCCCTACAGAAGTAAGAGAGACCTCCAACTATCTGACTTTCAAAATCAACCTTAAGAGGTGGCTAAAAACAAATCAAATCTGTAATCATGAGTAATTATCAGCCCTATGTATCACCGGTGTCATTTCGTTCTGTCCCCTGTACAATGTTTTTGTGTTCCTGTATTAGACTAGGCTTGATGTCAGAAAATGTGCTTATTTAAAGTGCTGAAGGCAAATCGTGTTAATTTATTACATACATGTTTTCTAGGGGTATTAAGGGCTGCTGAATCCAAATCTGCTGTATGTAAAGCTCAAAAATGGATGCTAAGCCCTCAAAATTGACCATTTAAAGATGGCGGCCACCACTATACTGAAATATATTACATAGCACACACACACACACACACACACACACACACACACACACACACACACACACACACACACACACACACACACACACACACACACACACACACACACACACACACACACACACACACACACACACACACACACACACACACACAGTTGGGTGAAGGGTTAGAGTCCAACCACCAGGGGGCAGAATGTCAAAAACAACACTGCTGGGGACCCCCCAAAATAATCATATTTTAACTGGGGACCCCCCAAAATTATAATAAATGAAGTGGGGACCCCCCAAAATTATAATAAATGAAGTGGGGACCCCCCAAAATTATAATAAATGAAGTGGGGACCCCCCACACTGACAAGCACATGGAATTGTAGGCGTTACATTTAGTTTGAGGCATTGTGAGCTTGTAGATCTGCTATTTTCACAATATTTTCCACTTTCTTACACCTTATTTGACATTTTTGGCCAATTTGGCCACAACCATCTGGGGATCCCCACAACCATCTGGGGATCCCCACAACCATCTGGGGACCTCCACAATCATCTGGGGACCCCCCACAACCATCTGGGGACCCCCACAATCATCTGGGGACCCCCACAACCATCTGGGGACCTCCACAATCATCTGGGGACCCCCCACAATCATCTGGGGACCCCCCACAACCATCTGGGGACCCCCACAATAATCTTGGGACCCCCCACAATCATCTGGGGACCTCCACAATCATCTGGGGACCCCCCACAACCATCTGTGGACCTCCACAATCATCTGGGGACCCCCCACAATCATCTGGGGACCCCCCACAACCATCTGGGGACCCCCACAATCATCTGGGGACCCCTACAACCATCTGGGGACCCCCAGGGGGTTCATGGGGGGAGGAGGTGCCTAGTTCATGTATGCAGTGATAGGTCAGGCTAGAGGAGGTTAAAGCAATGGGCGAAGGTGGTTGGTGAAGAGGAGAGCCCGAAGAAAAAGGAAGTGACACAATGACAGTGGGCAGAGAGAGACTAGCCTAGACAGAGACAGACAGAGAGACTCTTTGTTATTTTATAATTATAAAGGAAGTGACACACTGACAGTGGGCAGAGAGAGACTAGCCTAGACAGAGACAGACAGAGAGACTCTTTAGCCAAATTCCAATACCCAAAATCTCGGCCACTCGCTCACTCCCACTCGGTCACTCGGGGTCATTCCAGCTTGCCCCGGAAATGGTTAACGTTCCAATTGTTAATGTGCTCCATCGAGGAGGCGAGTGGAGTCGAGTGGAGGAGCCGAGTGGGCTCTCCGAGAGCGCATAGAGCGAGTGTACATCAGGTGCAGGCTCGGTGGGGTATGTTGTCTCCTCGCGCCGGATTTCCGCATCACGTGTACATGTTTTTTTCTTTCTCCAGTGACATAAGTCCGCCTCCTCCACATGTGGCACACTGCTTGAAACCCGATACTATGCACCCCCCCACCCCCACCCCCATCCACCAGCACTGAATTAATAGAGCTTCTGAATGATAAAGTAGCCTATCTATAGCCTACATATGTGAAAGCCACTGGCTTTATTGCATTGTGTGATATAAGCATAATGAAAGTAGGTATATAAATATAGGCTATATTGTGCGCGACTCAAAAGCTATAGTTTTTTTCTCTCTGTGCATGCCTGAATGCGCAGACTGCTATGAATGACGGTGACAAAAATGTATTTAGCCTATTTATGTGGACTCAACTGAATAAGTAAGTCAGAAAGACTACTTAATTCCTGTTATAGTGTCCGTTATATGCAAAGACCGTCGGAGGAGGGACTGTCGGAGGAGGGGGTGGGGGGGGGGGTTGATTTATAAGCACAAAATGATGAATTGTCTATTCTGTAGACTGTACTGGGTTCGGAGTTCCAGTGATCCAGCTGTGTGACACTGTATTGTTCCACCACTTTTGCTTTGGCAATGTAAACGTATGTTTTCCATGCCAACACACACACACACACACACACACACACACACACACACACACACACACACACACACACACACACACACACACTTACAAAGGGACATTGGGACCAACTTTGACCTTATTTACCTTATACTTATACTGTGTAAAAATGAAACTAATAAAACTGCTTTTCATTCATGTGATTAAAATGATAAAACAATATATAGATAAGGTTTCACCCTGCTATCAGTTCAGAGTGATACAGAGAGAGGTGGGAGGTCAGGAGACTCAGGACACCACATCATGAAACTGAAAGTGTTTGTTATCTTTTATGAAGTAATAACAGGTAGACAGTGCTGCTGAAGACCTTTCTGTCTGCCGTTAACCTTTATTGGGTTTTATTGGAATTTATTCTGCACTGTAATTGTATTCCCCCCTTATTCTGTCTTTTAATATATGTTTTTTTCTTTTCTTATGTTTTAAACAGTACGAAAATGTCCTTTTATAATGTGTCTAGTGTTCTGCCTCTCAATGTGTTCATGCTTAATGTGTTAATGTAAAGAACTTTGAATTGACTCGTTGTTGAAATGGTAAATGGTGCATTTATATAGTGCCTTTATCCAAGGCGCTTTACAGAGATTGTGCATTACATTCACACACACACACACACACACACACACACACACACACACACACACACACACACACACACACACACACACACGCACACGCACAACGCATAACGTTAACCTCTGCTGTACTTTCACAATTAGATCTGATAATCTGATATCATAATGATGTGTGACTGAGTGGCATAATTCACTCCCCTGTGTAAAGAGATAAGAAATGTAGGTTTATGACTACAATTCCCATAATGCTTTGGTGCACTGCTCCTCCTTGTGGATAGGGGGAGGGCTGTCTTACTGAGACAACATGTAGTCCAGGAAGTAAATGAGCCCAGTGTCCATGACATCAGAGACACTGGGCTCACTGCTAAAATCTAAAACCACATATTACACACATACAAAACCCCATTCAAGTGTTCTAAATCTTCTAAACAATATTAACATGTATTTTTTTTGCAAAAAGGGTGAAGTGTCCCTTTAAGAGCCTGCTCAGGGACTACAGATGTATAATGAACGTATAGCTAACTCTGGCCCATTTACATGAATGTGAAAACTGACATGTTGATTAATGAGCATTGTCCCTGTCAAATAAATAAATAAATAAATAAATAAATAAATAAATAAATAAATAAATAAATAAATAAATACATTTTGTAAAATCAATTTTAATTTAACTCTGAGAGTGTGTACAAATGGAACCAACGGGTCCATTTGGTCCCATTTGTACACTCTCAGAGTTGCAGACCCATAAGGGTCCAATTGTTTCCTAACTATCATTTAGCTGGGGACCCCCCCCCTCCCCCTCGGAACTCCCTCAAGGAGTTCCAAGGGGGAACCATGCACTGCAAGTAATCGACGACTAATCGGCTAAACTCACGTGCTGCGCCTCCTTGATGAGGCGCCGGGCGGTCATCTTGATGCTGGGCATGTCAGGGTCCGAGGGGTTGACCAGCGTGGTGACCTCCGTGGGGCCGATGAAGCTGTGCTGCTGCAGCGGCCAGCCCAGGTCCAGGCCCGGGGCGGCGATGTCCGAGTGCATGGGCCAGTAGGTGTCCGAGGAGCCGTCGTCCCCCGCCCCGACCTCCTGGTGGTGGTGGGGGTAGGTCAGCTCGGGGACCCCCGCCACCCCGACGGAGGAGGACTGGTGGGGGGTCTGCAGCGTGGCCTTGATGTGCTCGATCTCCGGACGGCACAGGAACTCCACCTGGTCGGCGCTCTGGAGGAACTCATAGTAGCCCTGTGGAGGAGGGTGGGGGGGAGGGAGGGGGCCCAAAATATGTTAACCCATTTAGGCCTGACGTTGAAATTAAAAAAATGTCTTCAAAATCCTGACCTTTTTCTGAAAAACCTTATGTTTCTGTATCAGTGGTGTTCAATATTTCATGTCAAGGATCCCAAAAATGATATGTAATATGCCTCCGACCCCGATTTTACACTTGGCTGAAAATGGCCGATCTACAAGCTCACAACGCGTCGCACTTTGTAGATCTGCTATTTTCAGCATGCAGCCAAGTGTAAAATGACTTATACTGGATCTCTTGTCCACTAGTCCCTTCCTAACATTTTAGTCTATTTTCTTTATTTGTTGACAAAATCAACAGTATATTTAGTCATAGTTTTAGTCATCATGGCTTAGTTTTTATTTAGTTTTCATGTAGTTTTTGTCAGTGAACAAAAGGTAGTCAACGAACATTTTTCGTCATAGTATTAGTCGACGAGAACAACACTGTCCAAAATATGTGGTGGGTTCAATGAATCCATATGGCAATAAATAATAATCGTATGATATTCCCTCGCTGAGTGTGGGTTTTAACCCATTTCGACCTGATACCAGATTCTACAAATGTCTTCTAAAATCATGATAGTTTTCAGAAAAACTTATGTTTCTATGTCAGTTGTTCTCAAATTATTTCATGTCAAGGAGCTCCAGAATTATATGTAATTGGCCACCGACCCCCATCTGAAAATATGTTGTTCCAGGGACCCCCCCAGAAGCAAAGATTTGAGTTCAAAACGTTCTCTCTGAAGGAATACATATTAAAAGATTTGCACTACATTTTCACGGCACTCTGTGCCGCGCTATGAGCTTGTAGATCTGCTATTTTTCAATAGCTAAAGTATTCGAACAAAAAGGAAGGTAGGAGCGCACACCAGTAGTGGGGAGGTGCTGACCGCGGGAGATGAAACTGACTGAGAAAGGAGAGGCCGCACAGCTCGTAGTCACGATGGCAACACATTTTTATTTTTCCAACGTTTCGGCAACAAGTTGCCTTCTTGAAACGTTGGGGAAAAAAACCCAAAATAAAAATGTGTTGGCATCGTGACTACGAGCTGTGCGGCCTCTCCTTTCTCAGTCAATAGGCCTATCTCACAGCCCCCTTTCCACGCCCCCTTCCGGTAGATAGTGGTGTCATTTAACATTAGCATTTACACGTTTTTTTCTCTGGAGAATCTAAGTACATTTTCTAATGTAAAATGTGACAGACCAATATTATTATGAAGCAAACAAGATGGTAAATCAGCTCGAACAGATAGAACAAACCTTACTTTGAGAAAACAAAAGTTGTAGACTTCTTAAATTACCTCTGTTAACATGTAGCGTCTATGGAGTGACGTCACGCTATCACCACTAACGCGGAAAGGGGGCGTATTAAGGGGGCGGGGAAATTCTGTGAGATAGGCCTATACCCACTACTACCCAAAATACATTAAATAGAGGGGAAAAAATACTTTGAGCACTGTGACCTTGTAGATCGGCTGTTTTCTCTAGTTTGTGTCTCGTTTGTGTCCATTAAAATGTCTCTTTTGGCTCTCGAGCTAAACATGTTTGGGAACAATTATTTGGCCCACAGGTTGGGAGACATGCAGGCAGACAGGCAGGCAGGCAGGCAGGCAGGCAGGCAGGCAGGCAGGCAGGCAGACAGGCAGGCAGGCAGACATGCAGGCAGGCAGGCAGACAGGCAGGCAGGCAGACATGCAGGCAGGCAGGCAGGCAGGCAGGCATACAGACATACAGACAGACAGACAGACAGACAGGCAGGCATACAGACATACAGACAGACAGACAGACAGACAGACAGACAGACAGACAGACAGACACTCCAAATAGTAGAAAGACGACTCCAAAAGAAAATAAGCTCACAACACGTCACGTTTAAAGCATGATATTTCTACATATACTGCTTTTGGAAACTTTTGGAAATATTGAACTTGAATGTTATAATGGAAGTCAATGTAGGCCGAAAGCTGGACCATGACTGTGACCGACCGACATCCACACATCATTTTGTTAGTTCTTCTGCACACAGCCACACAGCCAGTGTTGATTTTGATTCAGTTTTAGACCGTTTTTGAATAAAATTCAGTTGCCTTGATGGCAGATTTGACACAGGCGCGCCTGAGCCATGGAGCAAACGGAGCAGCTGCTCCACCAGATTAAAATGAACCGTCGCACTGCGACCCCACAAATATCCGCGCATGAGTCCAAATCTGTGCTCCCCCACCTGGAAACAAAGTTAGGCGCCCCTGATTTGACACTATTGGTTGCTTGCTGAAAATAGCCGCTGCGACGCGTTGTGAGCTTGTAGATCGGCTATTTTCAGCATGCAACCAAACATTAAATGGCGTCTTTTAGTTCTACTACTGGATCTCTTGTCCACTAGTCCCTTCCTGACATTTTAGTCTATGTATTTATTTATTTTTTGACAAAATTGTCAGTATATTTAGTCATAGTTTAAGTCATCATAACTTAGTGTTCAATTAGTTCTTATTTGGCTTTTGTCCGTGACAAAAGGTAGTCGATGAACATTTTTTCATAGTTTTAGTCGACGGAGTCAACACTAGACAGGCTACTCATCTTCATACTCCTCTTTATCGCTGTGATGTAAATAGGTTTTCAATGTAATGAGTCCAGGGATGGTCTTTTAGAATGAGTCCCAGGGACATTTCATGAGTCCCACTTCAACAACATTAGGAGTCATATTTAGCTTTTTTTTCCTTCAAATTGCAGCATTTAACTCCCATGTGACAATTAACACATCTTGCCTGCCCAAAATGTAATTCCTGGAAACGCCACTGGTTTTTAGTCGACGAAATCAACACTGCTGTGTCTAAATCAAATCAAATCAAATCAAACACTTAAATAACAGCCGGCGGTGGTGGTGAGTGATGATGTCCGTCTACCTGTAAGTCGTGTTCCACCAGAGCGTCGATGGCCAGACGGTACTCCTCCTTGTAGTGCGGAGGAAGGTAGTTCGGACACAGAGTGTTCTCTCCCACCGACGAGCTCTGGGAGCGGTGGGCCATGGCTGGAGGGGGGAGGAGGGGGGAGGAGGGGGGGTGGTCTTCAACCTATATGGAACAAAAAGGGACAGAACGTTTTAATAAGCACATGAACTTTGACCCATTTAGGCCTACCTTATGACGTCGAAATAAAAAAAACGTTGGCTCTGAAAGAATATATATTCAAAGATTTGTGCCGCATTTTTACGATTTTTCAAAAATAGCAGACCTACAAGCTCGTAACGCGCCACCGAGTGGCGCGCTACGAGCTTGTAGATCTGCTATTTTTCAATAGCTAAAGTATAACATAATGTTAAAACACCAAAAGGACGTTCCCGCCCAGAATAAGCACATGGACCGCGCAGCTATCCTCATGGTTGAACACCATTTAGAAACTGAGGACGATTCTTACAAACCGTCTTCTAAATCCTGACAGTTTTCTGGAAAAACTGGCATGCTGACCTGACGACGAAGATCTATCCAGATCGAAACGTTGTCGTTTGTTTATTCAATGAAGTAATTCTTTACCAAAAGTATATGGTCCTTCCAGTTTTCTGAAAAACCTTTATGTTTCTATATCAGTGGTGCTCAACCTTTTTCATGTCAAGGACCCCTAGAATTATATGTAATTGGCCGCCGACCCCCATCTGAAAACATGTTGTTCCAGGGACCCTCCCAGAAGCAAAGATTTGAGTTAAAAACGTTTGCTCTGAAAGAATATACATTCAAAGATGTGCGCCACATTTTCACGTTTTTTCAAAAAATAGCAGACCTACAAGCTCGTAGCGCGGCACAGATCTGCTATTTTTCAATAGCTAAAGTATAACATAATGCTTAAAACACCAAAAGGGGTTCCCGCCCCAAAATGGGTTAAACTCAACCTTGAGGGGGATCCAGGTGGTCCCCAGCCAAATGGACCCTTATAGATCTTTAACTCTAACATTCTGTTTATTACATTTTTAAGGGGCGCTAGCCCCTCCTATAAACAGCTTCTGTCCCCACACGTCTCACTGAGAGAGAGAGAGAGAGAGAGAGAGATATGAGAGAGAGATACGAGAGAGAGAGAGAGAGGTGACGTCGTCCTTCTTTCCTGTGTGAGTCGTAACAAATTATTTGAATGAACAGTGTAACACTTACACATACGTGACATGACCTACTATCTGTCTCGGACCGGTTCACTTGTTCACTCGTTTGGGTTGTGTGCGCTCTGGAGCAGTGTAGCATGTCCGCTCGAAATGAATGGATCTCATGTGCTCATTTTAGTTTTGATTGTGTATACTCGAGATGAGATGAGATCATGAGACATACTTTATTGTCCCACGAGGGGAAATTTGTCTTGGGCAAAAGTGCAGTATAGTTAGTACATCAACGTTTTAAAACACAGACAGACAATACTCAATAGCAGACACTTCGACTACTTCAACTACACTAGACTTGAACTTCGTTACGCGTCGCCTGCTATAATCCTGTGTGTGCAGCGCACTGTCCACGCTCAATTAAGAAAAAATTGCTGCAGATGTGCTCATTGCGCTGATGACGGTCGAGGTTCAGAGCCTCAGAACGGAGAGGGCACTTTTCTCGGTCCAAACGTCAGGAGCTAAAGCGCCCTTTTCATAAGCAACACATTGATGAACAACAGAACAACAAGCTGGTGGTTTCAGCAGGAGGAGTAGACAGTATAGACACAGGAGAGCAGGTACCGTCCGCAATGCTTTTCTTTCTCCTATTTTGGGAGGGGGGGGCCCACAGCCCCGCGGGTCAACCCGCGGGACCTGCGGGCAACGGGCCGGCCCGCGCATCACTAACGTGTTGTGTAGCCTGGGCAGCATTCCATTTGGGGTTTATGATCCGGTCGGGAGCGGATGGTAACTTTCGTCAATGATTTGTAATCAGTACTATGAATGGGTAGTTCTTATTCCGCCTTGTGGTTTCCTGCCTGAGGACTACAAATCAGTGACTACAGCATGACGTAAATTATACCATCCGCTACAGACCGGTTCACACGGCGATTTTGGAACACAGACCATGCAGGCTTTCCTCTGGTCTGTGTTGGAAAGAAATGAAATGAAATGAAATGATTACTATATTTACCCAGGGTATCTGGGCTAAGCTCAAGAACTTGTTTCCAGCCAGGCCCTGCTCATATAACATTTCATCGTAGTGGTTCAATGCCTTGTTCAAGGGCACTTCAGCGGTGGTAATTTTAACGTGTCGGACCGCTGATTCGAACTGGCGACCTTCCGGTATCAAGACCGCTCCGCAATCCATTCGGCCACCACTGATACTAAAGCCATGGTGACGCGGCCAGGTTACGTGTTGTGTGAGCTTGTACATTTCTCCACCTTTTGTTTCTCTCACAGAATCCGGCAACACTGGTCAGGACAGTCCCAGTGGCGTTATTATCATAGTTAGAGGGCGGACTGCCCCCCCGGCTATTCATTTCAGAGGAAGTTGCTCAGTGGCGTTTTGAAGCACCTGGAAGAACGCTCTCTATACTTCTGCATTTTTTTTCTTCGATTTGGAGTCGGACACCAAATATTTGGTGTCCAAATCGAAAAACAATTGCTCAATATTAAACCCCAGCTGCACGGGGTTATTTTAACTGTATGAGAACATCCCAATTGTTTTATTTACAGAAAAATATAGAAATATATATTTCTAATGTATCCATATTAACTAACCCTAAATCTATCCATACTATCCACTAACCCTAATAACCACGGTTATTATATAACCTTCAGTTTCCTTGTGCTAAATGCACGGGCCCGCCTGCCTGCACTCCCAGCTCTGACCACCAGTAGGCGCTTCAACGCTGGCCAGCCCTTCTGGGGGCGTGGTTATTATAGATCCCACCGCACCCGCTCCCGGCAAACTCCGCTGTGATTGGCCAGTATAGTCGGCTAGACGCTGTGCTGGACAGTTCTCTTTTATGCCTAAACCTAACTTTATCCTCAGTATAACTAAACCAAGCCTAACTTTATCCTCAGTAACTAAACCAAGCCTAACTTTATCCTCGGTAAAACTGCCCACGCGCTCAGATCAGCCAACACTGGCAGAACAATATAGTCACTAAAAAAAACACGGCTCAACGCTCACACGTCCCTCAAACTCTTCTCCCTTCTGGCTCCCAGAAGTGTGGAATGAAATTCCCACTGCAATCAGAACTGCAGATTCACTCCCAATCTTCCGCCGTAGTCTGAAACCTCACCTCTTCAGACTCCATCTTGGCCCGTAGCACTTGCCCTATAGCCTTGACGACCTTACAGGCGGTATGCAAAGGCTCAACTCATGCAACTTAAGATAGCATTTTATGTAGACATAGCACTCTATAGTGTATATGTATAGTTTCATTATATATAATGTTGATCTGGAGAGGGAAGTCTGGAGCACTCTGGTGGAGCTGTTGCCCCCGAGACCCGGCTACGGATAAGCGGTTGAAGATGGATGGATGGATGGATATAGATATTCGTTCCACTGTTAGACGGATGTTAGGATGTTAGTTTCTTAGCTTGCTTATGATCCTTAATGACTTGATATTTCTATGTATTTGTATGTAATACCATGTGTTTGTTCTTGCTTTCTGTAAGTGGCTCTGGATTAAGATCCTCTGCTAAACGACTACATTGTAACTATTTTAAAAAGCAGGTGGCTTGCGCACATCCAGTTCCTCGCCGGTGCTGGACAAAAGATCACCTGACGAAGGCCGCTCACGGCCCGAAACGTCGTGTCCTGAATTAACCGTCTGCCTGCCGCCATTCATTAATCCCTCGATTGCGTATTGCCAAGGTTTTATCGCGCGTAACACTTACTTTGAAGATCCAAATATCCGTAATCGCATTGTTCCTGTGAAAAGCTGCTGTGTGTGGTATCATGACCGGTTGTTGTTGTCTCGCTCGGCGGTGGAAAAAGCTGACCGCGAGTATCACAGCGCCTGCTACAGGCCGTTGAAAACGCTTGTCTGGGACAAAGCGTCCTCTGCAATGTCGCTTCTGTGAGATAAAGCCGTCTGAAACCAGAGCCGGCAATGTAAGTGGATGCGCGCGCATTTTCAAAATGGCCGCGCCCATTGTGTCAGAAGCATAACAAAGCTAACTGACGGTAGATTTCGATACGATCGTATTAAAACATGCATTAATTAATACATCGCTGTTAAAACGGCTTTTCCGTTTGTGGCAGGCCACAAGATTCTACGTTTTAAAATTCCTATGTTCCCGGCAGGCCTCGTGTTAAATGGTGTTTTAACAAAAACAAAAACACTGTTGGAGACTGTGTGCGGACTTCTCCTTCTCTGTATGAATTCAGGGGTTGACACTAAGGTCTCAGAGGCAGTACAGGTCATGTTCTACTTGCCCTCAGGTCATGGCTACTTGCCCCCCCCAAAAAACAAATCGCAGAAATTCTTCTCTGTCTTTTTTACTTTCTACTGCTTGCTTGAAACGTTTCCTTTCCCGTTTGAAAACTGTTTTGTTTAAAGTCATAGGGACAATCAAGTCATCATGTAAATCAGGGCTCAAAATTAACTTTTTTACCTGGTAAAAGCACTGGTGCTACCAGTTAAGAAATGTAGGCGCACCAACATTTACACATTACCCACACACTTGTAAAATCAATGTCAATTTAACTCTGAGAGTAAGTTTGGTTCCATTTGTGTTCCATTCTGTTACAGACCCTTATCCTACACTGTCTCTGTGTGCGCACGCACGCACACACACACACGCACGCACGCACGCACGCACGCACGCACGCACGCACGCACGCACACACACAGTGTGTAGGACAGTATGCGCACAATTGTAACATCTAGACCTAGACAGACAGACAGACAGACAGACAGACAGACAGACAGACAGACAGACAGACAGACAGACAGAGAGCTGTATATGGACATGTTCGCTCATACTTCTGTTGAGTAAACGCACTGAGGTTGGAGTTGCAGGTGAAAATCTGTGTCACCTTCGATCTGTGCTCTGCTGTTACTGTACTGTACTAGTGTACCAGTGTTGTTTTTGGCAGCAAATTTTGATTTTAATTTTAGTCATAGTCTTTTGAATGGTTTCCATTTAGGTTTTAGTCACATTTTAGTCACCTGGAATGTGTTAGTCTAGTTTCAGTCGACTAAATATCATACGATTTTAGTCGACTAAATCTACAGGTGATTTAGTCGATTTAGGCCTTTAGGCCTAACCCTAACCTTCAGTAAAACTATGCCTGCTTGCCCGGTATAGCCAATCGTACGGGTGTGTCCTACAGCTGTGGTGGGATCCATAAATCTCTCGGGGACAGACAGACACATGAGATAAGACGGTCACAGCTCGTACGTCCATAATAATCAGCCTCACATAAAGCCTCCATTGTTGCAGTTAAGTGTAATGATTATAGCTTTGAGGTTTAACACACCTTCACAGGGACAATGTGCCACGTACCTGCTGCTGCTATACCTCAGCGGATGTGTGCACGTACGTGCACCGAGAGGAACAAAGCACTGGCTGGCCCACATGATGTTTAACAGTTCAATGTGATTAACGCATTAACTGGGCGGGAACCCCTTTAGGTGTCTTAAGCCTTATGTTATACTTTATAGCTATCGAAAAACAGCAGATCTACAAGCTCGTAGCGCGGCACTCTGCTGTTTTTTTAAAAATGTATATATTCTTTCAGAGCGAATGTTTTTGTAACTGAAATCGTTGCTTCTGGGGGGCTGGAACAACATATTTTCAGATGGGGGTCGGCGGCCAATTACACATCTTTTTGGGGGTCCTTGACATGAAAATGTTTGAGAACCACTGATACAGAAACATAGGGTTTTTCAGAAGACTGTCAGGATTTAGAAAGGCATTTGTAGAATCGTCCTCAGGTCTAAATGGGTTAAATAAGAAATTATAATAGCTAATATGTTTTTAGTTTTTTTTTGCCTTAGACATTGGACCACCAACAAACAAACTAAATTATACCACAACATAATTCAGATCCAGACATCAGGAACTTTATAGTATTGCAAATGAATGAGATAAACATGTTTTAAAAGTTCCATACATTTTGTTTTATCATTATCAATGTTATTATTATTTTTCCTACATTTTTAATCCCACGATTTTGTAACCCAGTGTCAAATATCGAATGGCGCTACTCTCCCTCTGCCAACCTGGGGAGAGCAACGGACTGACCTCATGCTTCCTTCACTGCATGAGGAGCCCAAGCCGCTTCTTTTCACCTGACAGGAGGGGGAGTTTCCCCGGTTGGGAAGGAACACGTTATTCCAACCAGTTCCTTTCCCCTCCATCAGGCGACAGGCGTCCCGGCTGGCCAGGGGGAGGTAGTTTAGAGAATTATTAATGTTATTAATATTAATACTAATACATTTTGTGTCACATACACGTGCTAGGAGTTTATTTTTGACTCGGCACTCCCGCTACGCGGGGCTCACACGCCCTGCTTAATGACACTTAAGCCGGGGAGATTAAAATAGCATTTTTGCATTTCGGTGTCAAGTGAAATCCTATCTGGTTTTTTTTGTTTTTTTAGAGTAATATGTAAATGAAGCCTGCCTGAGAGAGAGAGAGAGAGAGAGAGAGAGAGAGAGAGAGAGAGAGAGAGAGAGAGAGAACAATATTGGAACAGGAGAACACCGCAAGTCACAGGAGAGAGAGCGGGAGAGAGAGAGAGAGAGAGAGAGAGAGAGAGAGAGATTGAGAGAGAGAGTACTCGATTCTGCAATGTAGAATTACTCTGTTACAACAAGTAAAAGTTCAGAATTATCCAAAGGTAGAAAGTACGTTTTCAAAATACATAAAAAAAATCTTGTGAAAATAGCCAGATCTACAAGCTCACCGGCTATTTTCAAAATGGTCAAACATGTATATTTGGATAATGTCTGTTTTGTAATACTAATCAAAGTCCACAAAGTTAAACTTTGTGTAGACTTTGATTACTGTTACAAAACAGACATTATTTACCAGTTACTTTGAAAGTAACTATAGTAAACTCATTTGTTTAAATACACGTAGTGGAGTAAAAGTAAAAGCATTGGCTATACTGCAAGAGTAGGCTACAAATACCTCAAGGTTGTACTTAAGTACCAGCACTTGAGTAAGTAAATGTACTTAGTTACTTTCCACCACTGGAGACAGACAGACAGACAGACAGACAGACAGACAGACAGACAGACAGACAGACAGACAGACAGACAGACAGACAGACAGACAGACAGAGAGCTGTATATGGACATGTTCGCTCATACTTCTGTTGAGTAAACGCACTGAGGTTGGAGTTGCAGGTGAAAATCTGTGTCACCTTCGATCTGTGCTCTGCTGTTACTGTACTGTACTAGTGTACCAGTGTTGTTTTTGGCAGCAAATTTTGATTTTAATTTTAGTCATAGTCTTTTGAATGGTTTCCATTTAGGTTTTAGTCACATTTTAGTCACCTGGAATGTGTTAGTCTAGTTTCAGTCGACTAAATATCATACGATTTTAGTCGACTAAATCTACAGGTGATTTAGTCGATTTAGGCCTTGATGCCGTCGTAATGGCTGATTTTACACTTGCTGAAAATAGCCGATCTACAAGCTCGTGGATCGGCTATTTTCAGCATGCAACCAAGTGTAAAGTGACTTATACTGGATCTCTTGTCCACTAGTCCCTTCCTAACATTTTAGTCTAGTTTTTATTTGTTGACGAAACTGTCAGTATATTTAGTCTTAGTTTTAGTCATCATAGCTTAGTTTTCATTTAGTTTCCATTTAGTTTTCGTCAGTGAAAAAAGGTAGTCGACGAACATTTCTCGTCTTAGTTTTAGTTGACGAAAACAACACTGGTACTGTACTGTACTGTACTGTACTGTACTGTACTGTACTGTACTGTACTGTACTGTACTGTACTGTACATCGGACAGGCTGCCAATCAGCTGTCACAGCTGTACTTGACAACCGTGTTTACATGACAACCTAAATTGACTTTAAAGCCACTCTTATCAGCATTACAGACAGACTGAGCTACAGGCATGTTGGTTGATGTGCAGTTATGTTGTGGAGTAAATTATGTACATGTTAAACCACATTCTCTCCCGTTACCATATAGGCTGCGCGCGCTCCATTTCCAGTTCCACTCGGGACTATACGACCCGCGATCTCGGATTAAAGTTGTATTAAGCTCCTAATATCGTCCTTCACTTCAATCTGAGCCCAAATGCTGGTAAAGATCGCGCGCGTGAGATTTGTGAGCTTGTAGATCGGCTGTTTTCAGCATGCAACCGAGTGTTAAAATGACTTATACTGGATCTCTTGTCCACTAGTCCCTTCCTAACATTGTAGTCTAGTTTTGATTTGTCGACAAAATTAACAGTAGATTTAGTCATCGTTTTAGTCATCATGGCGTAGTTTTTATTTTGTTTTTATGTCGTTTTTGTCAGTGAAAAAAGGCAGTCGACGAACATTTTTCGTCATAGTATTAGTCGACGAAAACAACACTGCTATGTGATGGTGACAGTCTCTGTGCTCCGTAAACACGAACAAAGAAACAGAATTTGGGATGTTATTAGATCTCCATACTAACAATGTGAGGAGTGGACACACAACAACGAGGCAATATAGTGTTGATTTCGTCGAGTAAAACTCTGATGAAAAATGTTCGTTGACTACCTTTTTTCACTGAGGAAAACGAAATAAAAACTAAGCTATGACTAAAACTAAGACTAAATCCATTGACAATTGTGTCAATACAAACTACACTAAAAAGTTTTATTAAGATCCTAATATCGTCCTTCACTTCAATCTGAGCCCAAATGCTGGTAAAGATCGCGCGCGTGAGATTTGTGAGCTTGTAGATCGGCTGTTTTCAGCATGCAACCGAGTGTAAAATGACTTATACTGGATCTCTTGTCCACTAGTCCCTTCCTAACATTGTAGTCTAGTTTTTATTTGTCGACAAAATTAACAGTAGATTTAGTCATCGTTTTAGTCATCATGGCGTAGTTTTTATTTTGTTTTTATGTCGTTTTTGTCAGTGAAAAAGTCATTTTTCGTCATAGTATTAGTCGACGAAAACAACACTGCTATGTGATGGTGACAGTCTCTGTGCTCCGTAAACACGAACAAAGAAACAGAATTTGGGATGTTATTAGATCTCCATACTAACAAAGTGAGGAGTGGACACACAACAACGAGGCAACAGTGTTGATTTCGTCGAGTAAAACTCAGATGAAAAATGTTCGTCGACTACCTACCAATCACTGATGAAAACTAAATAAAAACTAAGCTATGATGACTAAAACAAAGACTAAATCCATTGACAATTGTGTCAATACAAACTACACTAACATGTTAGGGAGGCGATATCCAGTAGAACTAAAAGACAAGTCATTTTATGTTTGGCTGCATTGCTGAAAATTGCAGATCGACAAGCTCACAACGTGTCTCACCGCGACACGTTGTGAGCATGTAGATCTGCAATTTTCAGCATGCAACCAAGTCAGCCATGCATTACCATCGAGGTCCACCAAAAATACATTTTAAAACATACATTCTAAAACTAGATTAACACTAAAACATTTCAGATGACCAATACATATGACTAAAACTAATTGAAAACGTGTTCAAAGGACTGTGACTAAATCATAATAATCAACACAGCGAGGCCTGGCAGATTGAACATCATGCATGAATGACAGAGTCTAAACAGCAACAAACGTTAACATGTAAGATGACACCGTGTGACCTTCGTCCATTCAGTCCTAGATGTGTGGCACACATCTCTTTGTCATTAATGTAGGTCTGCTCAGTAAAGCACTCTTTGTCATTAACCCATTTTGACCTGAGGACAATTCTAGTTAGTTAGTTACTTACTTTATTGACACAAATGTATAAAACATTGGGTCCAAACAATAATAAAAAACCCATGAATCAAAAACTTTAAAAGGTACAATACATTAAAATATACAATACACAATACAGAATCCCTTTACAACAGGAGCTTTCTATTGCTCCACAAGTGACAGGCAGGCATGTAGCATACGCAAAGTCTCTCTGTTAGTGCCCACAAAGAGTGAGCTCAAATCAATATGTCCATATTTCACTCTGATATCTTGTGTGAGGGGACACACCAGTATGTGCTGTTCGTTTTGTATACCAGTCTCACATTGGCAAAACCGCTGTTCAGGTGGTATGCGGCTCCATCTTCCCATTTCCACACAGTCTATGGGCGGACAACCGAAACCGTGTAAAGGTTATCCTCAAATAGTCCTCAATGTAAGGTGTACTGCTGGTGCTGGTATAGAGTGGGTGAATAAATAGATCTATCTACAAATCGAATGTCTTCTAAATCCTGGCGGTTTTCTGAAAAAAACCTATGTTTCTATGTCAGTGGTTTTCAAATTATTTCACGTCAAGGACCCCGTCCCCAAAAACTATATGTAATAGGCCGCCGACCCCCATCTGAAAATATGGTGTTCCAGAGACCCCCCCCCCCCCTCCTCTTCACATGCTACAGCATGTCTGAAACAAATGTCAGAGCTGAAATCAACATAAATGCTTAAACATGTAGCTAGGTGAAATGTTAGGGCCGATTCATACTCCTATTTTAGAGCCGAATAAAAGTCGGTTCAGCTCTGTAGAGCCTACAATGTGACGTCATTTGAGGTTCGGGGGGGGCGGGTACCATCCTAAAGTCGGCTCTTCGGTGCTACTGAAAATTTCTGACGAGCCGAAATCATTTCGGCACTACAGCGCCGAAACAGCGGTAAAATAGGAGTATGAATCGGCCCTTAGAGTCCACAGAAGTGAACCTTTCAAGCCTGTTTTCTCAACTCGCTATTTTCTGCGAGACATTGATTACTCTATAAGCCATATCTCCAAAACTGGTGGGTCAAACTGAACAGCCAATGTGTCAATTTGAAGCTATGATTCCCTGCTTTCATATGAAGAAAATCCAATGGCATCCCCTGAGACATATCTGGTCACACATGTTCAAGAAAACAAGAGAGAGGACTTTGGGGGAATCTTGCAGCTATTTTGGGACTCATATAAAAGCTGGGAATGTGAGTGAGGTTTTTTCTTTTTCTTTCCAGCATTAATGTGCTTGTTGGGTAACACAGTGTACGAGCCAGCCAGTAGCAGCCAGGGTGTGTAGTGTTCCATGTATGTCTGACCCAGTGTGTGTGTGTGTGTGTGTGTGTGTGTGTGTGTGTGTGTGTGTGTGTGTGTGTGTGTGCGCGCGCACGCGCGTAAGGTAAGGTCGTAATAATACCATAGCAGCTCAAGGATCGAGTATGACGTGTTCCACTTGCACAGCAGAACAGTCACACACACACACACACACACACACACACACACACACACACACACACACACACACACACACACACACACACACACACACACACACACACACACACACGCACGCACACGCCCCGGGGGCACCCTGGGTAACGATAGCAAAGGGTCCAAGCAGCAGCCGTGTCCCGCCCCACCCTGCAATCAGCCTACCAGTGGCCTGGCCGTGGTGGTGGTGGTGAGTCACCATACAGCCTAGGGGCTCGGACCAGGCACTGCATTCACTGTAATATAGCTGACATCCTGTTTCCTCAACCCTGACTCAGTCCTTCAGAGACTTTATGACTTGTGGCACGCTGCTGCCGGTTCTGTCCGCGCCGCCGTGGACCCAAAGGAAAGTTCCACGAAGGTTTCAGGGAATCCCCCCCCGACGTAACTAAACAAACCACTGACTGACTGTATATTTGGCTGCTTGGTAGATCTTGCTATTTTCTGTGCAAAGACGCGCGGCAGCACGGCCAAGCCACAAATCGAGCTCAAAAATCATGTTCATTTAACTCACAAGTGGAAACAGGGTCCCAAGTATGGGCCTGTGTGGTTTTGGTTAGACATACCAGTGGTCCGATATCTCAAACCCTCACCCTAGCCCGGGGCAGCACACCTAAACCTAACCTTAACCCTCTCCCAACCCTTAACGCACCCCTCACCAACCTTAATCCGGTCGTCTCAACGCAGCCCTCACCAACCTTAATCCGGACGTCTCAACGCAGCCCTCACCAACCTTAATACGGACGTCTCAACGCAGCCCTCACCAACCTTAATCCGGTCGTCTCAACGCAGCCCTCACCAACCTTAATCCGGTCGTCTCAACGCAGCCCTCACCAACCTTAATCCGGTCGTCTCAACGCAGCCCTCACCAACCTTAATCCGGACGTCTCAACGCAGCCCTCACCAACCTTAATCCGGTCGTCTCAACGCAGCCCTCACCAACCTTAATTCGGTCGTCTCAACGCAGCCCTCACCAACCTTAATCCGGTCGTCTCAACGCAGCCCTCACCAACCTTAATCCGGTTGGCTCAACGCAGCCCTCACCAACCTTAATCCGGTCGTCTCAACGCAGCCCTCACCAACCTTAATCCGGTCGTCTCAACGCAGCCCTCACCAACCTTAATCTGGTCGTCTCAACGCAGCCCTCACAAACCTTAATCAGGTCGTCTCAACACAGCCCTCACCAACCTTAATCCGGCCGTCTCAACGCAACCCTCACCAAACTTAATCCGGTCGTCTCAACGCAGCCCTCACCAACCTTAATCCGGTCGTCTCAACGCAGCCCTCACCAACCTTAATCCGGTTGTCTCAACGCAGCCCTCACCAACCTTAATCCGGTCGTCTCAACGCAGCCCTCACCAACCTTAATCCGGTCGTCTCAACGCAGCCCTCACCAACCTTAATCCGGTCGTCTCAACGCAGCCCTCACCAACCTTAATCTGGTCGTCTCAACGCAGCCCTCACAAACCTTAATCCGGCCGTCTCAACGCACCCCTCACCAAACTTAATCCGGTCGTCTCAACGCAGCCCTCACCAACCTTAATCCGGTCGTCTCAACGCAGCCCTCACCAACCTTAATCCAGTCGGACCAATACTATGTCTAAACAAAGTACAGTATGCCTCCCTCCATTTCTATTCTAAACTCTCTCAGAGTCTCAGCAACAACAGATTCTGCAGCGGCAGTAGGAGGCAGTCACGTTGGGAACACACGCTCCTTGTACGCACGGAAAGATTTCAGCATGTCGCCAAGTCTGTAATAACACCATGGAATTTTGTGCTCGTTAGATCTACGACATTCCCTCTGCATACTTCTCCAATTATCTGAGGCCAAATCAACCAAAGCAAGGACAGCCTTCAGCTCAGCTCAGCCCGGCATGCGAGAGAATCTCTCTCTCCGACGTATAGCAGGAGGACGGTGCGTATACCGTTATGAGGATGACGCCACCCCTGGGCTGCAGGATGAGCTCTCACCTGGCTGGATTCCCTCATCACCGCGCTTAACCCATTTCGACCACGAGGACGATTCTACGAATGCCTTCTAAATCCTGACAGTTTTCTGAAAAACCGACATGCTTCTATGTGTCAGTGGTTCTCAAACTATTTTCATGTCAAGGACCCCCAACATTATATGTAATTGGCCGCCGACCCCCATCTGAAAATATGTTGTTCCAGGGACCACAAGCAAAGATATTTTTCAAAAATCGCAGATCTAGAAGCTCATAGCGCGGCACTCGGTGCCGCGCTAGGAGCTTGTAGATCTGCGATTTTTCAATAGCTAAAGCATGACATAATGCTTAAAACACCAAAAGGGGTTCCCGCCCAGAATGGGTTAAAATCCACACAATGTATTTCTACCACAGACAGACGGTGTGTAAAAACCAACAGACAGTCTTTCTACCATAGCGGCGGTGGCTCAGGGGTAGAGTGGCCGGACGGCAACCGCAAGGTTCCCAGTTCGAACCCCGTGGGCTCCCCCAGAGTTAATGTCGAAGTGTCCTTGAGCAAAACTCTGAACCCCTAATTGCTCCTGATGTGCAGTTTGGTGAAATTAAATTAAATGATTACTATATTTACCCAGGGTATCTGGGCTAAGCTCAAGAACTTGTTTCCAGCCAGGCCCTGCTCATAGAACATTTCATCGTAGTGGTTCAATGCCTTGTTCAAGGGCACTTCAGCGGTAGTAATTTTTTCCGACATTAAAATGTCGGACCACTGATTCGAACTGGCGACCTACCGGTATCAAGAGCGCTCCGCAATCCGTTCGGCCACCGCTGCCACCTAAGTGCCCTGCATGGTTTCACCTGTCATGTGTGTGTGTCAGTGTGTGAATGGGTGAAAGTAATGCACAATCTATGTAAAGCGCCTTGGATAAAGGCACTATTTAAATCCACCATTTACCACAGACAGACTGTGTGTGTGTGTGTGTGTGTGTGTGTGTGTGTGTGTGTGTGTAAAAAAGAACACAGACTGTTTTTCTACAACAAGAAAGAAGGTAGTGATGCACCGAATATTCGGTCGCAGAAAATATTCGACCGAAATTGGCAAAAAAAAAAACATTTTCGGCCCCGAATAGGCCGAATAGGCCGAATAAATATCACTGAATAGTTAAAACACAGGGTTACCTACGTCAGTGGTTCCCAAACGTTTTATTAGGCCACGGACCCCCATTTGAAAACAGTGACCCCGATAAGGGAGGATTTTGACGGCTCTAGCATGTGATTCCGAAACATATTAATTTCATGGACCCCCCAGTTTCACACGCATTATGCTACGGACCCCCGATGTAATGGCATCTCTGGGACCCCAATTTATATTGTAAAACCACTGTTAATTTAACTCTGAGAGTGTACAAATGGATTGTACACTCTCTGAGTTACAGACCCATAAGGGTCCATTTGGTTCCCAACTATCTCTAATTGAGCTAGGTACCCCCTGGAGCTCCCTCAAGTACCCCCAGTTACACTTTGGGAACCCATCAAAGTCAAAGTCAAAGTCATACGATTTGTCACAGTTTTCTGCGGCTTGGAAATACAATGTTTCAGCCTGGAATTAATGTATGCAATTAATTAATGCATTCAAAAGAGCAGAATAAATGTTTTATGGAACCATAATAGTGATTATTATTTAAGTTAAGTTTTGCCATAACCATGTATTTTACCATAATCAGGTTGCTTTAAGGTACGGCCATGACAGAAATGGTACAAAAACGGACAAAAAAAAACAAAAAACAAAAAAAGATATAATATTAATCATATTCGGCTATTTGGTGTTCGGTTTTCGGCCAAATGTTTCCTATATTCGGTATTCAGTTTCGGCCAAGAATTTCCCTTTCGGTGCATCCCTAACAGAAAGTGTGTGTAAAAACCACAGACTGTCTTTCTACCACAGACAGACAGTGTGTGCACGACACCAGACGGAGTGGCCATCTCTCCCAGGTCTGAGGACGATTCTACAAATGTCTTCTAAATCCTGAAAGTTTTCTGAAAAACCCATGTTTCTATGTCAGTCGTTCTCAAACATTTTCATGTCAAGGACCCCCAAAAATATATGTCATTGGCCGCCGACCCCCATCTGACTGAAAGTATGTTGTTCCAGGGACCTTCCAGAAGCAAAGATTTGAGTTAAAAATGTTCGTTCTGAAAGAATATATCCAAAGATTTGAGCCACATTATCACGATTGTTCAAAAATAGCAGACCTACAAGCTCGTAGCGCGGCACTCGGTGCCGCGCTACGAGCTTGTAGATCTGCTGTTTTTCAATAGCTAAAGTATAACATAATGTTTCAAACACCTAAAGGGGTTCCCGTCCTGAATGGGTTTTAAGCAGAGTGAACTGAACAATAGTGTATTCCGTATTGGAAGTTATACAGCAGGAAGTTCACACACTGCAGGCCTCAAATCACAGGATCGGCAGGCAAGCACAGCTTTAGCATTATGCCTTTACTCAATTTACAATGTTGTTGGCATTTATCAGACGCTCTTAATCCAGAGAAAGAAAGAAAGTCTGGGACCGACTAGTCCACTTCAATTCGGCATAGAGTAGCGCAAACGTCGCTCACTCTCTGCTGATTTCTGATCATCTGCACCTTTGTTAAAATGACACACGTACACCAAGGGGCCAGTGAGGCTATTCAACGTTGAAGCTCTGGGCCCTAGTGGTAGGAGGAGGGACTACAGGCGGACCCGTGGATTCATGACCGGGAAACCCTGTGCAGCTGGGCTTTAACGTTGTGTCGTGACGTAGGACCATCACTCCAACGTCACCCCGGACCTCAAATTTGAGGTCCGGAGGAGGGACTTCCGGCAGTCTTCCGGGTGCTTCAAAACGCCACTGAGCAACTTCCACTGACATGAATAGCTGGGGGGGCGGAGCTTCGCGCCAGTTCAGTCTCTATCCTTTTATATACTCTATGACGTACACGCACTCCTCTCTCTCTCTCTCTGTCGCTCTAATTAATTAGTCTCATGTCCAGCAGCTGTGTCTAGTTTCTCCCAGCGGATCCTGCCGGGAGCTGCCTATGCCATAAGAAGCATATACAGTAGGTGAGTTCACAGTCTACTTACACAGTAAACAAGAACAACACATGGTAATACATCACATGCATAGTTAGAAATAGTCATTAACCCATACTGGGCGGGAACCCCTTTTGGTGTTTTAAGCATTATGTTACACTTTATAGCTATTGGAAAATATAAATACAAGCTTGTAGGTCTGCTGTTTTTGAAAAATGTGGCTCAAATCTTTGAATGTATATTCTTTCAGAGTGAACGTATTTAACTCAAATCTTTGCTTCTGAGAGGTCCCTGGAACAACATGTTTCAGATGGGGGTCGGCGCCGGCGGCATATTACATATAGTTTTTGGGGTCCTTGACATGAGATATTGAGCAACACTGATACAGAAACATGAGGTTTTTCAGAAAATCATTTAGAAGACATTTTTTTTTAAATGTTGACGTCAGGCCTAAATGGGGTGAGGATCATAAGTAAACCACCTCATCATCAGTCCAACAGTAGAATATCCGTACAATTCAAAGTACAAACACTATAGAATGCTATAAAATGCCAGATCAGATCAATAATGACCTGGCATCTGTCGATATGACAGATTGCTCAGAGGCGCCATAGATCAGTGCTGGCAGGGCTGGACTGGCCACAGGGCATACCGGGCATTTTCCCGGTGGGCCGCGACCGTAGGGGGCCGCCATGATAAAAAAAAAAAAAAAACTTTTTTTTTTTGACAGGCAGGCAGGCCAATAGGCGGCAGGCCACCAGGAAAGGTCCGGGTGTGCTGCCATTCTGGGGTAGTGCCCCCCCTGACCCCCCCCCCCCCCCCCCCCCCCCCCCCCCCGGCGGTGCAGTGCAGGGGGGGGGGGCAACATAATATTATGTTGCCTATCTGCGCGCTGGTTGTGGTGGGCCGGTCTGGGCCAAATTCACGCGAAAATGTCCGGGCCGAATTTTTGTCCCAGTCCAGCCCTGAGTGCTGGTCCCCTGCCTCTCACACTAGGGCTGTAAGCATACAGTAACTGCATCCAGAAATCTATTTGTATCATATCGTATCGTTTTGCAATGCAAATAATCAAAGTAGTATAATAAAAGTACTTGTGCGTGGTATTTAGCAATTTTAAAGAAGAAAAAAATCACGTGTGAAGTGAGGGGCGCTCTTATCATCTTGTAAGATGATGAACTCATGTTGAACAGGTGATCATGAAATGGTGATGTAAAACAAACCATTCAATTATCTTTATCGTCAATGGCATTTCATGTTTGCGTTAGGGGACAAACATGTCAATGGCGTTTATTAAACAAACATTGAACTAAAGACAAACATTAAACCTGTATATAGGAGGGGCTATAGCGCCCCTCAAAAATAAAACGAGGGGTTTGATCCATTCCATATCACTACACTTCCATATCACTATTGATACATGTGTATATTCTCTGTGTTCATGTCAAGCTGTGGTGTGTCGTGTCTTTATGTGTTCAAATGCAATGTCTGTGCAACGTATTTGCCAGAGAACCACTGTGTTTACTCATTTATATCCATCATAATAAATGTTTCCCTTGTAAAACCTGCACTAACCACACGTCTCACGCATATTTCATGTATTCGCTTAAATAGTCACTGTATCGATTTCAAAGCATTGAGTCGTTATCGTATCGCCGCGAATGAAGCAATATCGTCCAGAAGTACGTACCGTATGTTCGCTGTTAAAATGTATATCGTATTATTCGTCACACGCCCCTACCTCGCTCACACCCTTCCTGTGACCATTACCCCCCCCCCGTCCCGTCCCG
Organism: Electrona antarctica; assembly: GCF_951216825.1. Classification (NCBI taxonomy): domain Eukaryota; kingdom Metazoa; phylum Chordata; class Actinopteri; order Myctophiformes; family Myctophidae; genus Electrona; species Electrona antarctica. The sequence goes on from NC_136796.1 coordinate 48,222,575, forward strand.
TCCACCTCCACCGCAGGTTGGGAAATGGTGCCCTAGATCAGGGGTTCTCAACGTTTTTGGCCGGGGACCCCCGAAAATGCTTTGGCAACGTCTCGGGACCCCCGCCCCTCCCCCTCCCGACCCCCAATATAAATTGACTGCTACAATAACCTTAACCCATTTTGGGTGGGAACCCCTTTTGGTGTTTTAAGCATTATGTTATAATTTAGCTATTGAAAAATAGCAGATCTACAAGCTCATAGCGCTACGAGCTTGTAGATCTGCTATTTTTGAAAAATCGTGAAAATAAATTAATTTTCTTTTATTTTAATAATTTGGGGACCCCCTAAAATAATTTGGCGACCCCCCGAGGGGTCGCGACCCACGGGTTGAGAACCCCTGCCCTAGATAAGGCCTGGGGGACGTGTGTGTGTGTGTGTGTGTGGGGGGGGGTTACGTGGCTCACTCACACCATTCATTCATTCTAAGTCGAATCATGCTAGGATGAAGCAACAAGCAGTGGCAGTCTCCTTTCGAACCTACAGCAGGGCGGATATAGACGTCGCTCACACACAACAGACACAGAACGCTGCTTTGTTGTGTCGTTATGGCAACCCCGCGGTGTGTTTTACCGCCGTCGCGCGGCGTGTGATGATGGAAAAGATCTCGTTTCTCTCTCTCTCTCTCTCTCTCTTTGTGATGATAAACATCTCTTTCTTCCTCGGATGCCCGGTCGGGATGTTTTGTTTTGTTTTTTTGTTTTTTGCTCACAGGAAGAAGGGCAGGGCTGCCTTTAAAAGGGTCCTTAATATCCATCCAGTGGGTTCTCAAAGAGTGGTCTCAAACAAGGACCCCCCCAACCCCCCTTACACAGTAAGATCGAGCGCCCCTCACTTGCACATCATCACATTCCATGCTTGCTCAGCCAATCAAATCATCACAAATGTCATTCCGGCCAATCACTTTTCTGCCCTATACCTTTTATCCTTCAACATGTAATGTAGGCCTGTATACTTTGCTCAGCCAATCAAATCGTACCCTCAAAGCTGGGAATAGGAAGGGGCTAGCGCCCCCGATTTTGGGGTCATTTTTGGCACATCTTGTGGGTGTCTCTCTCTGGCAAAAAAATCTGTATCAAACGGGAGCCCAGCCGACCTCAGTGACCACCAACAAGTACACATGTAGCTCTGAGCGTGAATTCAACGAGGAAGATCTCCACCACAGCTTGGACAGGTGAGCACTTTTAGCCAATCTGCAGTCAGAGCCAATCAGGCGAGCAATTGGACTTGCAGTCCGCCTTTAACCTATTTAGGCCTGACGTCGAAATTTAAAAAAAAAAGTCTTCTAAATCCTGACAGTTTTCTGTAAATACCTATTATATGTTTCTATGTCAGTGGTGTTCAATATTTCATGTCAAGGACCCCAAAATATAAATATAATGATAATTGGCCATCGAACCCCATCTGAAAATATGTTGTTCCAGGGACCCCCTCAGAAGCAAAGATTTGAGTTAAAAACGTTCGCTCTGAACGACTATATTATATTCAAAGATTTGCGCCACATTTTTACGATTTTTCCAAAAATATCAGACCTACAAGCTCGAGCTTGTAGATCTGCTATTTTCCAATAGCTAAAGTATAACATAGTGCTTAAAACACCAAAAAGGGTTCCCATTCAGAATGGGTCACCCCCAACTCCACCTCCCTCACCAACTCCACCTTCTCTCAATGGTCTAGCGTCGAGAAGGAAGAAGGTTCATCTGCTCCACCACCAGCAGCATCTAGACGACTCCAATGAGGAGTTCTCTCTATTAAAAGCTAATCTCATACAGTACATGTAAATGGAGTCTAATCGCTACAATGTTATCTTTCATTCAATAAAAGTATTTGTTTGCAAAACAACTTGATCTCGTCCTCTTATTGAAATCAATTTTGTGGGGGGGGGGGGGGGGGGGGGCTTGACGTGAACATATTTGAACGTCCACCACACGCACGGACACGCACACACGCACGCACGCACGCACGCACGCACGCACGCACGCACGCACGCACGCACGCTGGCAGCCACACTGGCCCGGACGGACGGACGGACGTCACCATCCAACACACCTTCAGAATCACACAAAGCACTCAAAGATCCACATCTAATGACCTGGACATTATTCAGACAGGTTCTTTACACGCTCGGAGAGCGTGTAAAGTAGCTCATTCTCTGGATTCCTGTGCGGACGAGAGAGAGAGAGAGAGAGAGAGAGAGATTAACCTGCGATGATGATCTGTCTCAACACGTGTGAAAGGGAGGAAACACAGCGACTCAGCTGATTCAGGGTTTCAACACATACCTCGTATAAGAACATAGCCTACTTTTTCTCTCTCTCTCTCTCTTTCTCTGTCTCTCTGTCTCTCTCTCTCTCTCACACACGCACACACACACACACACACACACACACACACACACACACACACATACGCGTGCACACACACGTGTGCGCACACACACACACCTACACACACCTCACTGAACAAACACTTATCACTGAGCGATCTGGCATAACTGTCCGCTTCAAGGTTACAGTTGTTGATGTGTTGTGAATGCAGACAGGGTAGGTGTGTGTGTGTGTGGGGGGGGGGGGGGGGGGGGGGGGGGGGGGGAGGGGTGCCACCTATAGGGAACAGGTTTGGGAGGGGAAACGGCTGCATGGCCATAGCCTAGCTCGCGGATGCTCAGGACCTCCAACTGTCACTTCCACACAGGACGCCGGTGAGGTGAGAGCAGCGCCACCTATCTGTCATTTATATATGTTATATCACAGCTCACTGCGTTGCACTGTTGCCAGATGTAGTACGATAATTATCCTATTTGTACGATGATTTTTAAATGTACGATCAATAATGCCAAAAATGGACCAAATTATATGATAATTTCGCCATATCACCAAAAAAAAAGTGTGTGAATTTACTAAATTCCCTCACTGCCGATTCGGGGATCCGGTTTGGCTTTTCAAAATAAGTCAGTGAATTGGTAAATCATGACTCTAGATCTGTACTTATGGCATTAACCCATTTTGGGCGGGAACCCCTTTTGGTGTTTTAAACATTATGTTATAATTTAGCTATTGAAAAATAGCAGATCTACAAGCTCATAGCGTGCCACCGAGTGGCACGCTACGAGCTTGTAGGTCTGCTATTTTTTTTAAATTGTGAAAATATTTATTTCAGAAAACTGGAGGATTTAGAAGATTTTTTTTAAATTTCGAGGTCAGACCTAAATGGGTTGAAAACACCGGTAGCGTCTTTCCAGTCCAGTTTCAGCCTTTTATTTGTGTGTAAGGTCCAGGAAGTCGGCCGCTTCCACGCAGCATCATGCAATGCGCTTTTGTCACGTAGGAGTCTCAAACAAGGTTGTTTCTTACACTAATAAATACTTGTGAAATAATCGTGAAATTGCTCATTTACATGTGTTATTTCTCTTTTTTTGGCTGTGTAAATGGTAAATGCCTAAATGGTGCATTTATATAGCGCCTTTATCCAAGGCGCTTTACATAGTGCATTACATTCACCCATTCACACACACACACATACATACACCGATGGCGGCGGAAACCATGCAAGGCACCAACCTGCACATCAGGAGCAATTAGGGGTTCGGTGTCTTGCTCAAGGACACTTCGACACAAACTCTGGTGGAGCCCGGGTTCGAGCTGGCAACCAGTTCGGTAACCAGGATTTGGTGTGGTAACCAGGATGGTTGCCATCCGGCCACTCTTTTGTTATGTTTGGTTGTGCTCTGAAATTAGCAGATCTACAAACTCACAAAGCATCGCAGCCAAAATGTTTTAGTCATATTTTAGTCATCCGGAAATGTAGCCATCCGAAAAGTTAGTCTAGTTTTAGTTGACTAATGGCCGATCTACAAGTTCGATGCTTTGTGAGCTTGTAGATCTGCTAATTTCAGAGCACAACCAAACATAACAAAAGAGTGGCCGGATGGCAACCATCCTGGTTACCACACCAAATCCTGGTTACCGAACTGGTTGCCAGCTCGAACCCGGGCTCCACCAGAGTTTGTGTCGAAGTGTCCTTGAGCAAGACTCTGAACCCCTAATTGCTCCCCGATGTGCAGGTTGGTGCCTTGCATGGTTTCCTCCACCATCGGTGTGTGAATGAATGGGTGAATGTAATGCATCTAGTTAAAGTGCTTTGGATAAAAGTGCTATATAAATGCACTATTTACCATTCTGTATAAATGCCTAATCGCTGTATGTAGGGAATGTGTGTAGACTAGTGCACACACAAACACACACACACACACACACACACACACACACACGGTCCAACCTGTTCTCAGAACTGACGGATTTGTTTATGGTGATTTAAAAAAACAAAAACAACCGAAGACGATGCTCTCGTTTTCACGTTCAAGTTCCCTCACGAAACTGTTGTCATATTAAGATTCACTCATTCATTCATTGTCACTCTCCTCCCTCTCTCTCACACACACACACACACACACACACACACGCACGCACGCACGCACGCACGCACGCACGCACGCACGCACGCACATGCACACGCACGCACGCACGCACGCACGCACGCACACACACACACACACACACACACACACACACACACACACACACACACACACACACACACACACACACACACACACACACACACACACACACACACACACACACACACACACACACACACACACACACGTGGTAATAGAAATCCCCGTCCTAACAAACATTGCATCCTTTTATTCCCACAATTTCTCAGTCTAACAAGGTTAGAACAATCACATGCTGAACTATTCCTGCCTGTGCAGAGACTCTATGTCCATGAAACTAACTCACTTTACACGTCTGTGCTTGTGTGTGTGTGTGTGTGTGTGTGTGTGTGTGTGTGTGTGTGTGTGTGTGTGTGTGTGTGTGTGTGTGTGTGTGTGTGTGTGTGTGTGTGTGTGTGTAGTGTGTGTAGTGTGTACATAGTGTAGGTGTTATCGTTGTTATTATGACGAACACGCCCAACAGATCAAAGTCTACAGAGGACTGTACTGTAGGGAAATGCCTTGCTCTGAAGTCACAGCGTGGAATTCAACCAGTGTACAGTACAACATACTGTAAATATACTCACTGTTACACAACAATGACCGATGATGGTGGTGGTGGTGGTGATTTGTTGTTCTCTGATCAGGCAATTCTCAACATTATATTTGTACTTTTTGCAATGCGTTATTATGAATGCGTCTTTCTTTAGACATTTACATGAAAAGCTAATAAATAGATCATGACATGATGTTAGCGTGAAAACACCTTACGTCATGTTTACATTATTGTATGGATCTAACTGTTTTTCAACATTGATAAAGTATTCAATCAATCAATCAATCAACCAATCAATCAATCAATCAATCAATCACTATTCAAACTGTTAGGACTTAAAAGTTCAAAATGGATCCAAAAGGCAACAAAAGGGTGGCAATCAATCAATTGTTTTTTTTAATTATATATGACCAATATCAATATAGGCTTAATATACAATTGACAATTGAGTATACTCAATGCTTGCAGCTGTTATACAAACAGCCTCACACATTGTATACATGGATAATAATATTAATATTAATATTAATATTAATATTAATATTAATAATAATAATAAACGTATTAGGCTCCTATATTTAGTGTCTTTGTGTCTGACCTGTGGCTGCCAAATGTCTCCTATACGGTATACAGTAGCCTATAACAATCAGCCCTGCCATTGCTGCCAATCATCATAATAAAGTCTTTGCAGTAAATCCGTCCAGTAATACAAGTTGTTGTCAGGATATAGTCTGAAGCTGTGAAGCCATTGTTGTGTTTTATAACACGTTAATCTAGCATAAAGCGTCAGTCAGGTAGGTTAATAGACAGTCTATCTAGTCAGCAGCAGAGCCAACTCAATGGAATGTCACTTTCTTATGCCGTTCTAACAACTAAGGTAGAAAAAGAACAGCCACGCAGAACAGAACGAATATAATTTCGTATTTTTAAACCATGGTAAAAGTGTGTTCTCCAATAAGTCCACATTCACAAACTGTACCTATAATGTTCCTACTTCCTACCCTTAAGTACCTTTCAACTGTGCAGCAACTTGTCCCGTCCTGTCCTGGCTGTTAGGTATCGATGGACGGAGAAGGGGAGGATCCCGTCTCTCTTTCTCTCCCCGGTAATGTGTGCTGATGTTCGGCCGCGGATGGGTCGCTGCTGTCGGTGTGTCACATTCCTGTCGTCGGGGTGGTGGTGGGTGGATGGAGGAGGAGGAGGAGGGACAGGGGGGGGTAAGGTAAGGTAAGGGGGGACGGGACTTCCAACTCAAACCAGCCCCCAAGATATAGCGTCGATCCTCCCGGTCCTATATGTACCGAGGCGACGCACACTGTGGGCCCGTGCTGTGCGGCTCGCAGCGCGGGCTCAATCCGTCTGCTGTACCGGTCCGCTTGGTTGTGTGAGAACTGGAGGAGGAGGAAGAAGTTTTTTCCATGTCTGGCTCTATAACTCCTCCTCCTGCCTGTTGCTCAGCCATTGGAAGATTCATGAGAGTGGCTTGGTTCAAAAGATAATAGTTTATTATAATTTGTACCCGTTAGAAGTCAAACTGAATGAACTTGACTTCTAGGGTTGTCGTCATAATAATGCTAAGAGGCTGCTGCTGCTGCTGCTGCTATACTACCTGGTGGAAACTGGAGATAGTACTCAAGGTTTTTACTTGTGAAGTATCTCCTGCAATAAATACTCTGTTACAGGTACATTTATTTGAGTAAAAGTTCAAAAGTATTGGTTTCAAAATGTACTTAAAGTACCAAAAGTAAAAGTAGGCTACTAGCTATATAATTGTGCAGAATGCCCCATTTGAAGTTTTCAAATGTATTATAATCTTGAAAAAGCTGGCGACACATTGTGAGCTAGTAGATCAGCTATATTCCAAAATGTGTATAGGGCTGAAGTGGTATAATGTATTTTTTTTTAAATAATAATCAAAATCTACTACTATTACTACTACTACTGCTACTACTACTAGGCTGTCTACCTACAAAGCCAAAGTGCAGTAACTATGAAAAAGATATCAACCGATAAATGGGATTAAAAGTGTCGCAACTGGTCAGCCAAATGAGTACTAGGCTACTGCTCCTGTCTACTACAATAGGCTATATAGTAGGCTTATGCCTACTATTACTAATATTACCAGTAAGACGCCCTGAGGTCGTGTGCACGCATCCGCCTGGGTGACGGCAGACTGCTGGGCGAGCGCTGGCGCTTTGGAATGGGGGGTCAGATCAGAATGAATTTAATTCTGTACTGGCCATATATGGAGCGTGTCTTGAGTGTACAGGGTTTGATGAGGTCATATCGACATACAGTATATGGAATGTCAGAACAGGTCAGCTCCATATATGGAGATCTAAGGGTGGCAGCGGGGCCAGTGTCTTGAGTGTACAGGGTTCGATGAGGGCCCAGGTAGGGCCGGGCCATAATTTTCGGGCCTGTTGAGAACTCTAGTTTTCGCCGGCTGCACTAATAACTTTGGGGCGGGCCTGTCTAGAGTTTGAATGGACAGGTAGGGAGACATCGAAGAGGAAGGTTGGATGTGGAAGGATCAACATATGGAATGTCAGAACAGGTCAGCTCCATATATGGAGATCTAAGGGTTTGAGTTTTGAGGCCAGATGTAGAGTTAATTGCTGGCCAGATGTGCAGATATGCAGATCTAGGTGATGATCCAGTCTTCTCCATGTATGGCTATCCAGGGTTTGATGAGGTCAGTGTCATGGTAGACTCTTCATATATATGGAGACAGCTACATATGGTCGCGTGACGTGACGTGTCACGAGGCGTGACCATATATGGAAGTGTGATGTCACACAGCCTGGCCATATATGGAGGCGTGACAAACACACGGAGATGCAGGTTTTCATAGTAAACGCGACCTACAGTCGCAATAAGAACTTACAATAGGGTCCACCTTTTGCAATTCATCCGAACATTTAGAGACGTACAAATAAACACTTATAAATAAATAATAAAAACAGGAAATCATCATATAAGAGGGTAAAAAAGGGAGGAAAAAATAATATACAGAATAAGGGGAAAAGGGGGTGGGGGGGGATTTATAAGATCACAGCGCTTGTAGATCTGCTATGTCTTTGAATATATATATCTGTGAAAAATGTTCACCTAAAACAGTGAAGCGAGGGTTAAAGAGTGTGACCGTTTGAAACGTGATATTGTGGGGAGTGTATTCAGTGCTCAATGAAATAGCACTGTGTGTAGCCGTGTGTTTCATCAGGTCCAGCCAGGCTGCCATGCCGTCACTTTTCCTCCATAGAAGAACAAGGGCCTCTTCTTGGAGCCCCCACTCTCTCTCTCTCTCTCTCTCTCTCTCTCTCTCTCTCTCTCTCTCTCTCTCTCTCTCTCTCTCTCTCTCTCTCTCTCTCTCTCTCTCTCTCTCTCCATAGCATGTGTTCCCTCTTGAAGCAGGGAATCAATGAATCACCCACATGTGTTGTGGAGAGTCTGCTCAGTGGCTTCATGTGCTGAGTCAGTCATTTCAAACTCGCAATAGTTACTATGCTACGGTACAGTTATGATATAGTCTATCCACGGTGAGATGCATAGATTCTGTGGTCTTTGTTTACATAGTTTGTGGTGGGGCTGCTGGTTTATAGCCCGGCAAGACCTGGATATATTTCTACCTGCAAAAAAGAGATTTCAACCTTACTACTACTTGTACTACTACGACTTTGTAGAGGAAATTATGTAAAAAAGAAATAAAAAAATTATGAAATGTGTATGCACATTTAGAATAATTATTAAAATAATAACAATAAATTAATCATTTACATTTGGGGGATATCTTTCACAATAATAAATAAAACTACTTACTTTTTTAGGGTTCAAGGTCAAATGTCATAGGTTAAAAATCCAGAGATTTTGAAGTTGTGTGATTTTCTGCTTCTGCGGGGGGGGTGTATTTATATACAAATAGCACGACCAATGGCATTGCAAGACTAAACAATGAACATCAATCAATTAATTAAGTAATTCATTAAAATAAAAATGTTGCAATAGTACAACCATAGGTTTTGCAGGGTTGTCGGAATTGTGCTCTGTTTTGGGAGGTTTAAATAATATGTAGTTTTGTTGGAAAAGTGCTTTGGTAAACATGGTTCAATATTATTCAGGGCAATTCCTGGTGACGGTTTCATTTGAGTAGCTTTTTACTAGAAGACGAGCCGCAAGTACAGATCATAATCTCTCTCTCTCTCTCTCTCTCTCTCTCTCTCTCTCTCTCTCTCTCTCTCTCTCTCTCTCTCGCTCGCTCGCTCTCTCTCGCTCTCTCTCTCTCTCTCTCTCTCTCTCTCTCTCCCTCCCTCTCTCTGTCCTCTCTCTCACACACACACACACACACACACACAAACCGGTTTAGCGTGGTGTTGGATGAACATATACATGGTGTCAAACACTGATGCCAGTGTGTATTGGAAGCATGCATGAATGACAGCTGGTATGTGAGAACAATGTATGGAGAATTATGTATACCATGTTTCATTGTCTTTTATTACATACTGTCATTATGTCAGCTGTTCATTGTGTTGAAACAAGACACACACACACGCACGCACGCACGCACGCACGCACGCACGCACGCACGCACGCACGCACGCACGCACGCACGCACGCACGCACGCACGCACGCACACACACACACACACACACACACACACACACACACACACACACACACACACACACACACACACACTTGTATATGAACACACACACACACTTAAGGGCGCGCCTCTTCAATTTCTATGTAGAGTAGCCTATGTCAATCCACCACCCATGAGTGTGACTCAAAGGAAGGCAAACAAACACTCTCAATTCAATTCGATTCCATTTCAATTGAGCTTTAATGGCACGATAAATCGTACGTTTATACTCTCCAAAGCAACAGTGGAACAAAACGATCAAAACAAAACAATGCATGTACAATTCAATCACGGGAATAAAGAATCAGATAGCTGTGTTACATTTACAACTGAGAGGGAAGACTGGTCTAAACTATAAGAATTGTGCACTTTCTGTCAGAAATAGTTAGGCCTATATACTGTATATTCAATTAAGGTTTTGAAACCGTTCACAGCAGTATTCAAATGTGTTTCATTCACTTGATGAAACCTGTGAGACAAATATAGGAGCAATTTATTCAAGTATCTCTCTCTCTCGCACGCACGCACGCACGCACGCACGCACGCACACACGCTTCTGCTCTCCTCCGATTCATGCCAATCTACAACTCAGCGTGTAAGGGAGATTTGCATGCGGCTGTGTGAATGACCCTGCACCCACTTTTTGTGTTGATAAGCTAACGTGATGTGATCACGTGCACGCTATTTTCATATTATAGACCATGTCTGGTATAGTTCAATTTCAAAATGCTTTATTGGCATGATGAAATAATAATGTCTCACATTGCCAAAGCATACATATAACAAAACTAATTCTAATGTTGCATATATATACAGAGACAACAAGTGATTAACAAACATACTAACAATAATGAACAACAAATATCTATCTATAAATGTGCCAAGTCTCTGTATACGTGCATGTGACTGTGTGTGTACGCACGTTAGGGCATTCACTTCTAGTCATTTTTACTAGTTGACTAGTTGCCTAGTTTACTAGTCGACTAGTTGTTTAACTACCTATTATGTAAAAAGAATACATGTAAAATAAACATTTGTACATTTATAAACTGTGTACATTGGTGACTATAACTATAATCTACCTGATCTTGAGGCCTACAAAATTGGGGAAAAAATGTGTTTTTCTTATCAACTAGTCAACTAGTACCAACAAGGTCGACTAGTGGATTTACTAGTAAACTAGTCGACTAGTTGCTTAATGCCCTAACGCACGTACGTACGCCTGTAATCCACGCAACTCAAAAACCGCTCACCCCGCCCACTTTGAATTTGGCACGTGCGTTCCACACCACCGCAGGGAGTGCAGTGCCCGGCCTTGAGTCGGTCGGACACACCGTTGTCCAGAACCAGCACGAAAAAAAGCCTCTGCCCATGCGGGCTCCGGTATACAGGGCCCAAATCCAGATTAGATTAGATTAGATCTCTATATATGGAGCTGGCCTGTTCTGACATCAGTGGTTTTTTCTTACTTAAGTATCAATACTGCACTGTAGAACTACTCTGTTACAAGTAAAAGTCTGGAATACAAAATGTACTTGAGTAAAAGTATACAAAGGTATTGGCATCAAACTGTACTTAAAGTACCAAAAGTAAAAGTATACTCATTGTGCAGAATGTCGAGACAATGATAACAGTGACATGCAGCAGTTTACAATTTACAATTTACAATTAAGGCATTTAGCAGACGCTCTTAATCCAGAGCGACTTACATTAAGCTTAGTTTAGTGACTATATGTTCAGCCAGATATAGGCTCTACTGTCCACTGGCTGTCCCACCTGGGATTCCAGATATGCTTGGCTCTACTGGCCACTGGCTGTCCCATTCAGCCAGATATACCTGGGATACCAGATATACCGAGAAAGATCATGGCCGACCCCTCCCTCCCTGGCCACAGCCTCCTCACCCTGCTCCCCTCTGGGAGAAGGTTGCGGCTGCCGAAGGCTTCAAAAGCCCGCCACAGACTGAGCCTTTTCCCCTCAGCTAAATGACTCTGGTGTCCCTCCTGCACCCCCCCCCCTAGGGAGTGTCACCGGCAGTATGACACCAGACAGTGTTTCCACTATGACCCATAACTCTGCACTTTATATTTACTTGCACGGCGCTGCAATTGTGTTTTCGTATTTATTTGTTATTATGTGAAAAAAGGAATAAGGAATGCTGCACACATGCAAATGTCAAAGTAAATGTGTTTTACACAATGGCAAATAAAGGAATCTGAATCTGAATCTCTTCTGTCCACTGTCAGACAGATATACCTGGCTCTTCTGTCCACCGGCTGTCCCTCAGTCCTTGACAACTCCACGCCATTTTGTCACATTGTGACAGGAAGTGTAGCTCTGTCTCCACCTCCCCTTGAGAGTTATTATCAATGGTGTATATTGTGGACCTCAATGCTGCACGCACGCACGCACGCACGCACACACACACACAGGTACAGAGGCTGATATGGAGGGTGCGGCCTCTACACGGAATGTGCTTAGAGCTTCTGACCACACCCAACCTCCACCCCTCCATTCTCACCTTCCCTCTCTCTCTCTCTCTCTCTCTCTCTCTCTCTCCCCCTCTCTCAATTCAATTTCTCTCTCTCTCTCTCTCTCTCTGAGTCACCTGGCAGACATATAAGCAAACACGTCTCAGCCAGTCAGTCCAGGTGGTGGCAGGCAAATCCCGGAGCAGGGAGCGGATCACACCGCACCTATATCCTCTGTGTGTTTATAGCAAAACGTAGAGTGGCTGAGCGGACCGGGAGTCGGCTCAGTTAGCATCACTTTCACAATAATACGGAGAGGTTTTATTGTGGCTTAATGGGATGTTTACAGTGTGACTCAACTCAAGTGTATAGAGCTTTTACTTTGAAGTGCTTAACACATACATAGAGTTACATATGGGGTTAACAGGATGGAAAGGAATTTGTGTCATGGTGAGAATTCTCAGAGAGAATTAAAAAAGGCACACTTTTATGGCAGGCCGTTAACAGAAGAGTGTTGGTCGTTGAGGAGGAGCGGACAGGTGAACGGAGCACATGGACCAGGCCTTCCAAGATTAACATTCTAAGTACCAACCATTACTTAGTTGGAATTATAACAAACCTTGGGTATCGATGTAGATTCGCCATACTGATATTCGGAAGCCTGGGCCATGTAGACAAACTGACCACGAGTGGCCTAACAAAAGTTGGCATGACAAAGAGAACACAGAGAAGGAGAAGTGTTTTTGTTTTTGTTAAAACACCATTTAATTCAGGACACGACGTTTGGGCCGTGAGCGGCCTTTTCATCAGGTGATGACAAAGAGCAAAGACAAACTGGCAGTGTGTCTGTGTGGAGGAGAAGGTGCCATGTTGGTGCCATGTTGTGTATGCTTAGGTGTCTGCGTACCCCCCGTTACATTTGTTTCCCTGTTAAATTAATTGCAATTTGCGGATTCAAATACAGAACTAAAGTGTGTGTGTGCACGTGCGCGTGCGTGCATGCGTTCCACTACTTCTCCCAATGCACTGTAAAGAGGCATTTCTGTGGCGTTCCCAGCATGCCTCTCTCACAGTGTAATGTCACACCTGAGTATAAGGTGACTGTATGGAGCCGGAGGCCTCGGGGTCATCTTTACACTGCCGTGTGGGTGTGTGTGTGTGTGTGCGTGCGTGTGTGCGTGCGTGTGTGTGTGCGTGCGTGCGTGTGTGTCTTGCATACCTATACTTGTGAGGGCCAAGAAGAGAACATAAGAACAGTAGTAGAATTAGTGAGAAATAAACGATACAAGGATCATTTTTCCCTTGGTCCTCACAAGAACACTGGTTGTTGTAGTTTTTAGAGTCCTCTCAAGAACAATGGTTGTTGTAGTTTATATAGTTCTCACAAGAACACTGGTTGTTGTAGTTTATATAGTTCTCACAAGAACACTGGTTGTTGTAGTTTTTAGAGTCCTCACAAGAACACTGGGTTGTTGTAGTTTTTAGAGTCCTCACAAGAACACTGGGTTGTTGTAGTTTTTAGAGACCTCACAAGAACACTGGCTGTTGTAGTTTTTAGATTCCTCACAAGAACACTGGCTATTGTTGTTTTTAGAGTCCTCACAAGAACGATGGTTGTTGAAGTTTTTAGAGTTGGGCTTACAAGAATATGTTTGGGATGTGTGTGTGTGTGTGTGTGTGTGTGTGTGTGTGTGTGTGTGTGTGTGTGTGTGTGTGTGTGTGTGTGTGTGTGTGTGTGTGTGTGCGTGCGCAAGCATGCATGTGCAGCCTATATAGGCCTATGTATATGGTGTGTGCATGTGTCACTGTGCATGCATGTATGAGCACGTTGTAGCTGCTCCACCAAAACAAGCCTCTTAGCTAGGGGCGAACTCGTAAGAAATCACCACAATTTGGCTCTTGTTGACTAGTTTTTGAATTTTGGTGTGGTGTTAGGTATGGGTATACGGTTTTCAAAAAGCTGTGCAAACCCCCTAGTGGGCTGTTTGCACAGACTCAAATATTAGCTATGGTTGTAAACCAAAACAATTGATAAAAGAGATTTTTCAATGGATTCTGTTACTATTGGGTGTGCTAAATAACATACTAAAATCTTAGGAAAAACGAACAACCAGAAAGGCATCGTTTTAAAGATGGCGTCCATGGTGGCTAAAATGAGCTAAAATGCCTATGAACTGGGATTGAATATGTCAAAAATCATAACAATTATGCACTTCGTATGCACACGATGGCTTAAAATGCCTGTTTCATTCCAAAGTTGCAAACCGACCACTAGGGGGCGAGCCAAATTAGTTTACGATGGTTTTTGAAAACCTTATGACCATACCTAACAGCATGCCAAAATTCAAAGAGCAGTTACCAAGTGCCTAATTGTTATGGTTTTTTACATTAATCACAGTTTATACAGTTTATAGGCATTTTAGCTCCCGGCACCGTCACGTAAAAAATCATAACAATTATGCACTTGGTAACTGCTTTTTGAATTTTGGCATGGTGTTAGGTATGGTCATAAGGTTTTCAAAAACCATTGCAAACTAATTTTGCTCGCCCCCTAGTGGTCGGTTTGCAATGAAACCATAGGCATTTTAAGCTCCTGGCAGCTCCATCGTGGACGCCATCATGCAAACGATGCCTTTCTAGATGTTTGTTTTTCGTAAGACCACTAGGGGGCGAGCCAAATTAGTTTGCGATGTTTTTTGAAAACCTTATGCCCATACCTAACACAATGCCAAAATTCAAAAAGTAGTTACCAATTGCATAATTGTTATGATTTTTTACATGTTAATTCCCATTTTATAGGCATTTTAGCTCATTTTAGCCACCATGGACGCCATCTTGAAAACGATGCCTTTCTGGTTGTTCGTTTTTCCTAAGTTTTTAGTATGTTATTTAGCACACCCAATAGTAACAGAATCCATCTGAAAAATCTCTTCTATCAATTATTTTGGTTTTCAACCATACCTATAAGTGTCTAATATTTGAGTCTGTCTAAACAGACCACTAGGGGGCGCTCCCAATACGTTTGCACAGCTTTTTTAAATCATTATACCCATACCTAACACCACATAAAAATTCAAAAACTAGTCACCAAAAGCCAAATCTTTACAAGTGCGCCCCCAGCTATCTGGGGCAGCTGGGATTGAAGTGAAGAGAGTCTGTCTGGCTGGAGAGAGTTCTGGTTAATGAACTGTAAGGCCTCATTCACACCTAAAAGACACCTGTCTTGTCTGTGTCTTGTCGGCCTTGGGGCGGCCATTAAACACGGACAAGACAGCTGTCTCAATAGTGTGAACGGGGCCCCCGTTCACACTTGAATTTAAATATTTGCATCGGTTCGTCCTGTTTGTGCAGTGCCAGGTCGCACCGCGCCGTTCACGGCGCTCATGCAACTTCTCGTCTTTGCATTGACTTTGTATGTAGACGCGCCGCTCTAACCGTCCAAGTCTGTATGCACCTTAATAGTGCGTTCACAGACTTCACACGGGCAGACGCAAAGACAATGAATGGCAGACTGTATCGTTGCATCTTCATGTCGCTGGCTTCCATTGACAATGAATGGTAGACTGTATCTTTGTATCTTCATGTCACTGTGCTTCCATTGACAATGAATGGTAGACTGTATCTTTGTATCTTCATGTCACTGTGCTTCCATTGACAATGCATGGTAGACTGTATCTTTGTATCTTCATGTCACTGTGCTTCCATTGACAATGAATGGTAGACTGTATCTTTGCATCTTCATGTTGCTGGCTTCCATTGACAATGAATGGTAGACTGTATCTTTGTATCTTCATGTCACTGTGCTTCCATTGACAATGAATGGTAGACTGTATCTTGTCTTCGTCATGTTGCTGGGCTTCCATTGACAATGAATAGTAGACTGTATCTTTGTATTTTCATGTCACTGTGCTTCCATTGACAATGAATGGTAGACTGTATCTTTGTATCTTCATGTCACTGTGCTTCCATTGACAATGAATGGTAGACTGTATCTTTGTATCTTCATGTCACTGTGCTTCCATTGACAATGAATGGTAGACTGTATCTTGTCTTCGTCATGTTGCTGGGCTTCCATTGACAATGAATAGTAGACTGTATCTTTGTATTTTCATGTCACTGTGCTTCCATTGACAATGAATGGTAGACTATATCTTTGCATCGTCATGTTGCTGGCTTCCATTGACAATGAATGGTAGACTGTATCTTTGTATTTTCATGTCACTGTGCTTCCATTGACAATGAATGGTAGACTGTATCCTTATATCTTCATGTCACTGGCTTCCATTGACAATGAATGGTAGACTGTATCTTTGCATCGTCATGTCACTGGCTTTGACAATGAATGGTAGACTGTATCTTTGTATCGTCATGTCACTGGCTTCCATTGACAATGAATGGTAGACTGTATCTATGCATCTTCATGTCGCTGGCTTCCATTGACAATGAATGGTAGACTGTATCGTTGCATCTTCATGTCGCTGGCTTTCATTGACAATGAATGGTAGACTGTATCTTTCTATCTTCATGTCACTGTGCTTCCATTGACAATGAATGGTAGACTGTATCTTTGCATCTTCATGTCGCTGGCTTCCATTGACAATGAATGGTAGACTGTATCTTGTCTTCGTCATGTTGCTGGGCTTCCATTGACAATGAATAGTAGACTGTATCTTTGTATTTTCATGTCACTGTGCTTCCATTGACAATGAATGGTAGACTGTATCCTTGTATCTTCATGTCACTGGCATCCATTGACAATGAATGGTAGACTATATCTTTGCATCGTCATGTTGCTGGCTTCCATTGACAATGACTGGTATACTGTATCTTTGCATCTTCATGTCGCTGGCTTCCATTGACAATGCATGGTAGACTGTATCTTTGCATCTTCATGTCGCTGGCTTCCATTGACAATGAATGGTAGACTGCTTCGTTGCGTCTTCCCGTGTATGCAACATAAGGCCCCTTTTCCACCTAAATAACGTTGGTTGGTTCTACAAATTGTTCTGTTACTTTCTACATTCTTGGAGAAATTCTTATTGGTGCTTTCACGGAACAGGCGGCCATTTTTTGGTTCCAGTTCCGAACCAACTTTTAGGTTTCCGAACTGGTTTAATATTAGGCAGGAAAAAAAGAACTGAACCCGGTTCAACCCTGTTGGAAAAGTGGCCTATATGTTTCTGACTGGGCCGCGACAGTGGCTCAGTAGATCGGCTTTCCGGTCCCACGGTTTGATCCCTGTGGGCTACCCCCAGAGTTAGTGTCGAAGTGTTCTTGAGCAAAACTCTGAACCCCTAATTGCTCCCGATGTGCAGCTCGCTTGGTGCCTTGCATGGTTTCCTCCACCATCGGTGTATGAATGCGTGTGTGAATGTAAAGCGCTTCGGATAAAAGTGCTATATAAATGCACCATTTACCATTTGAAGTGACAGTGAATGTTAACCTTTTATACTGTGTCTCAGGTCATGTGTCACGTACAGTGGAACAGCCTGGATACCAGTGTCAAACTGACCAATATGAAGCAAAAATAATAATTGAATGAGACTCGTCATAAGTGGTATCAAATGGACACCTCCTCAAAACAAAGGGAACAGCAGTGTGTTCGGTCACTGTTGTGTTTGTGTGCCTGTTGGTAAACCTTTGGGCTTTGGCTTGAATTACAAACTGTTAGTTAGTCACACATGGACCACTAGAGGGGGCTGTTTGGTTCAACAGGTGACAGTAGTGACAGTCAGGCATTGCAGTTAGTGTCAACTCAAACGAGTGGATGAAACTGTTCCACTGTTCCAGAACTAGAGGATGTCCTTTTGTTTAGAAAAAGCGGGTGCCTGATACTGTTATATAACTACACTCAGAGTTACAGACCTGTTTCTGGTGATATTATTATCCACTCATTTTGTGTATGTCTGTGGCAAAAATGGAATTTGGACAAAAATGTCCACCACAAGATGCTTATAAGTCAGAATTGAAACTCTCAAAAGATCAGATAAACCCTGACTCAGATGCAATATGAAATGGTATAGAAAGATGTATTTTCAGTGCTGTAAAATGATAAATGGTGCATTTATATATTTACATACATTGTGCATTACATTCACACACCGATGGCAGCAGAAACCATGCAAGGCACCAACCTGCACATCGGGAGCAATTAGGGGTTCAGTGTATTGCTCAAAGACACTTCGACACTAGCCTGGAACTCACCTATGCTTTTTGTGGCATAGGCAGCTCCCGGCAGGATCCGCCGGGAGAAACTATGCGCAGCTGCTAGACATGAGACTAATTAATTAGAGCGACAGAGAGAGTGCGTGTGTCAATTTAACAAAGGTGCAGACAATCAGAAATCAGCAGAGATTGAGTGATGTTTGCGCTACTCTATGCCGAATTGAAGTGGACTCGGACCCAGACTATTTTTTTCTCCCTGCAGGAAATAAAAACGTCTGGGTTTCCGAGGCTACTTCGACACTAACTCGGGAGGAGCCCACAGGGTTCGAACTGGCAACCTTGCGGTTTCCATCCGGCCACTCTACCCCTGGGCCCTGACCAACCGCCGCACAGAGATAAAGTGAGATGCTCTTGCCTGACGGTCAGTTCATAGTTTGGCTAAAAGAAAACTATTCATTAAATCTCTCCTCCTAGCGTGTTAGTGCTGTAGAACTTATCTTCCCTCCCACAGCTATAAAACACAGAAAACCACTGAAGCTGGCAGCTGTGACCTGCCGACCTTAACTCCCTGCAGACAGCCTTATATCTGCAGCTGGCACACCTGGGGCCCTATTATGCGTGTCTTAAGTACCAGGTCTTATGACTTAACTTAAGACCTGGAGGCGTGGTCAATGCTGTTTGGCCACTCAGAATAGCCAAATGGCATTGATCACGCCTCCAGGTCTTAAGTTAAGTAATAAGACCTGGTACTTAAGACATGCATAATAGGGCCCCTGGTCTCAGCTGTGAAACTGCAACTAACAACACACAATCATAATCAACGGATAATCAACACTATAAAACAATAAAATATACGGTAATAATAAAGATTTCGCTGAGTGTCTCTCTGCACATTAGAAAGTCTAATCATGATGCGCGCAGGTGTAAAGGAGCAACTTGGACATTCAGGCATGAAGGAAGCAGGAGTTCAAGTCCGTTGCTCTCCTCAGGTTGGCGGAGGGTGTGTAGAGCGCAGGATCACATTAGATAATTGACACAGGGGTGAAAAATGGGTTACAAAAATCGTGGGATAAACAAATAATTAAAAAAAAAAAATAAGGCTTATTGTAATAATGTTGACCTTGGCTGCAGTAGCCTCAGTAGATGGGAATGCGCTGCCAGTATGTGAGATCAAGATAAGAGAGAACTAGCTAGACAAAGTCTTCTGTCTTGTCTGAGATCGAATCGCCGGTCGGTCAGTCTCACACACTGAACAATACCTGGATACAAACTGAGATCTATAGTCAACAATACCTGGATACAAACTGACACCTCGACCCGTGATGATGGAATGAATGGTTTGAAGAGGTGGCCTCTCTAAAAATATGGATGTAATGACAGCTCATTCAAGTTTAGTTGTCGATTAAATTCCATTCAATTCAAAGGAGCTTTATTGGCATGAGGAAACACGCGTTTACATTGCCAAAGCACTTTCCCCATTTTCAGCAACAGCTGAAAATGGGGAAAGTAAACAGAGTAAACAGAGCTATGTCACATTGCATTGTTATATACTACAGGGTATAAAGCATAGCACCAATCTTTTGCAGTCATTTAAATAGTATACAAAAGAAAAAAGCCTCAAATTTAAAATGTGATTAAAAGTAGCAGCTCTGTTCACATGTACAGTAGGTCTAGAGGTCGCGTATATCTATTCTACGTCTGAGCATAGACATGGTAATGCCCCGCCTGCCTCTGATTGGCCTACCGATACTGTCAGACTTTACCAGACTTTCCTCCGAGGTGGATTGCATTATGCAAAGAAATAGCAAAAAAGCAGATCTACAAGCTCAAAATGCATCGCACTGCGACATGTTTTTAGCTTGTAGATCAGCTATTTTGACTATATGCATTGTGGCCCTCTGGAGTGAGTGTGAAATATAGTGGCCCTCTCCATCATCAAAGTTGCTACCCCTGCCCTATCCAATGTTTTGTTTTGTACTGGCAATAATAGCACAGTAAAGATGATAATAATCTAATGTGTGTAGTTCTTTATAGATCTAGCCTCTTCATTTTAATCTCAAAGTGCACCAGATTGAAGCATTTTCATCGCAAATAAAATAAAATAAATCTGGATCCCCCCTCACGGGGAAGCGCTATCATTCTAATCTTGCATAGGACCACCTGAGTCCTACAACTTGCACTTTTAACAACGCAATAGAATTTTTTTTTCCCCCTCAAAAATCTCAATTGACCCCTCAGTCATTTCACCCTGATAGCATAGCTATATGCTGGATAGTCTGCCACGAGGTTACTCCGTGGTGGGAAATAAATAAATAATACAAGTACGATATAATACAAGAGAATGGAGGGATGACAGCTTGGCACGCACGACACAGCTTTTATGTTTTGTAGAAGAGGCAAACTGATATATTGTTTATGCCGTTTATTGTATATTTATGTGTACAGTGTAAAATTGAAACATTATTTACTGTAAAAAGGTCTTATTTTTTAGTATAATAGTATTAGTTTACTATAATTAGATTAATACACGATAATCAACACTTTCATTTCAATCATACAATATGTGTTCAATCAATCATTCAATCAAAGCAAACGGCATAAACAATATTAGTTTGCCTCTTCTACAAATAAAACGCGTGCCAAGCTGTCATTCTCTTGTACTGTCTGGTGAGACTGCGGGGGCAAGACGGGCAGTGTCGGTAGGCCAATCAGAGGCAGGCGGGGCGTTACCATGTCTATGCTCGGACGTTATGCAGCCTGTGTGTCACCATTGTCATGTACATAAATCCAGGGTTGGGAAGGTTACTTTTAAAAAGTAATCCCCTACAGTTACAAGTTACTTGCTAAAGATTGTAGTCAGTAACGTAATCCGAGTACCACAATTTAAAAAGTAGGGGGTTACTTTCAGTTACTTTTGGATTACTTTTAAGCAAAACTCTATTTAATTAGATAAAACACGTTTTACCATTGATAACCAGACAAGAATGTTGAGCTTTTGAAATTAAGAAAAGGACAACAGAAATATGGTTAAATCAGTGGTTCTCAACCTTTTTACAACAAGCAGAACCTCCTCAGAAAATATTTGGCTCTCAAGTTCCAACCTTATTATGATTCATGTTAAAATACAGTCCTATTCGGCTAGGCAATTAAGGCACGTGTTCACACAAAAGGCTAATTCATTCCAAATCATAATACAAATATAAAGAATATAGGCCCTAGCCAAAGTCATGCTGTAGGGCAGCTGTAGGACTACAAAATGATATTACAGACAGACAGACAGACAGGCAGACAGACAGATAGGTGCGCACACACACAGACGCACACACACACACACAGCTTTCTAGCGCAACGTTACGGAGCTGATGAGTTTCAGACTGTTTCACTTTGCAATGCGCGACCCAGCGCATTGCAAGGCATCTCTATCTATTGGTCACAGCTGAAATTAATCGCAGATTTAATTACAACTGATTCAACTGAAACTCTTTGGATTTGTATCCTGTTTGAACATACCACCACCACCACCACACTGTGAAGCTGTTGAGGAGGGCTGATTACACCCCGCTGCATGTTATTATGTCCATAGAGTTATGTTTTTTAGCGAGCCTACTACTACAGTGTTAAAGTGTCATTTGAACGGTGTCTTTTATATCATTTTTCCACTCCCCGTCTAAATCTAACCCAGAGTGCTCCAGTCAGTCCACCCCGACGCGGCGCCTCCTCTCACTGTCCCCCCTCTGTCCCCGGGTACAGTTACAGTAGCCTACAGATCATTGTCCGCTGGTTACAGATCACAGCACTAATAATATAATATTTCGGGACTGGGGAGTCTGACGGCGTCACGGCGGGGGAAACCACTGCCTAGGCTGTGACCGATGTGGCTCGTGTTGGAGCCGAGCGAGCCCGTGTTCACTGCGCAGTGAGCAGCAGCAGCAACACACACACAGGCCCTCATTTATCAATCGAGTGTAAAATCTGCCCCAAATTCGAGTGTAGGATTCGTAGTACACCCACGTCGGGTCGGCATTTACAAAGTGATCGCAGACAGCTGTTTCTTCCTTAATTTCGTTCCGACGTTAATAAATGTGACGGCTGAAATCTATCTGGCACGCCCTATGAAATCAAGCCTCGCCCTCGTTTTTGCGACATGAACAACTGCAATACGACCTGGAAACCATGGTTACAGGAAAAATAAAGTTCACCTCGCTTGCATAAGTTGCCTTTCTGCCCCCTCTCATACACACAAACACACACACACACACACACACACACACACACACACACAGACGCACGCACACGCAACTTGCAACTTGTTGTATCTTAAATAAATAAACCTGCATGAATTAAATAAAGCTGTAGCCTACCCTGTCTGTTTCTCCTCTCGCTTCGCTTCCCCCCTGTCCGCCTCACCCCCCCGCACGCATGCACGCACATATCGCAATTTGCAAGCAACTGTCACTGTGTGTTGTTAGTTGTATATTCAATTATTAAAGTATTTTTAATTTAATATACAACAAGAAATATTAGTGAACGAAAACCTGAACCTGTGAACCATGAATTAAATAACAAATAGGCACACACACGCTGCTGTTTTGCATAGGTGCTCCTCCTGTCCTGTCTGTCTCTCTCTATCACTGTGGTCCGTCCGTGACACCGTGATCAACTGACCAGCACGTTCGACGATTTAAATTGCCTCGCAGTCGCTGCAGTGGTTGGGCTGTCAACTGTCAAATCAATTATATGAATATTGAAGCCAAAACCGTAACCTCATGTGGCATGCACTGGACAGTGGTGGTGGTGGTGGTGGTGGGCTGCAGGCTGGGTTAACCTATACTATCTCCGATGCGTTCCCACTTGCGCTGGCACGACACATTTGGCATTCGAGCGACGCGTCGGGTTTATTAAACGAGGAGGAGATTGCACATACTGTAACTCCAGAAAGACATCGGCCTGCTGTAGATTAGGCTACAGTAGGCTACCCATGTTGGGACTCTCCGCTAGCCTGGCGCGGCCAGACTCATAGCGAGGGTTCACTGATGTTTCCTCCCCGCATATGAGTCTGGACTCGGGCTCATTGGCAGAGTGTATGCGGAAGCTGGAGAAATCAGAAAATGACCGGGGCCAATCGGGCCAATCAGTGACTGCGTTTCAACGGCTGTCCGTACAACAGTGAAAAGCAGCCTCTGATTGGTCCATGTGTATATGGTGACGTAGAATACATGCTGCCGGTCCTGTTGGCGGTCTCTTGCAAAACAACCATGGCTGCCCTCGATACAACGAGTGTAGAAGTTTCCACAAAAACGATAAAAACAGCTATAACTGCAGTTATTTCAACTTTAGACTCAATAACAACTCTAAAAAAAGAACAGGAGTATGCATTGGAGGAGTTTATTGGCGGACATGACGTGTTCTCAGTTCTTCCAACGAGTTTTGGAAAGAGCTTGATATATCAACTTGCTCCGTTGGTAATGAAAGAGTTGGACCCCAGCACGAATCCTATATACATCGTGATTTCGCCCCTCATTGCGTTGATGGAGGACCAGATACTAGAGGCTTCAAAGCTGGGAATTACAGCCATGCAGATAGGTGTCCACCCGTACAGAGACATCAAAGACGGACGCTGTCAGCTGCTTTTCGGCAGCCCAGAAGCCTGGTTGCTCAACGATAAGTGGCGCAAGATGCTGAACACCCCAGTGTATCGCAAAAACCTCAGGGGTATCGTTGTTGACGAGGTACATCCATAGAGTATATATATAATAGAGACTGAACTAGCGCGAAGCTCCGCCCCCCCAGCTATTCATGTCAGTGGAAGTTGCTCAGTGGCGTTTTGAAGCACCCGGAAGACTGCCGGAAGTCCCTCCCAGGACCTCAACTTTGAGGTCCTGAGTGACGTAGGGCAACCGAGCGCTCAACGTTAAAGCCCAGCTGCACGGGGTTTCCCGGTCATGAATCCACGGGTCCGCCTGTAGTCCCTCCTCCTACCACTAGGACCCAGAGCTTCAACGTTGGAAAGTCTGCCTGCCCCCTTGGGTACATCTCACTTACAAATGGTGAGTACAGACAAATTACTATGACAAATGAACGACTATCATAGTAGTGTCTTGTCTTTTACTTGATCATGCAAATGTCAAAATCGATAAAAACACATCTATGGTAGTACTGTAGCTTGATCCAGCATCCAAGGCTAATAGTAATAAATAATATAACGTTAGCCTCGTACTTTTAATTTACATTTAATTTAGTACATTCTGTAATGTCTGTTGAGACTAGCCTAACGTTATAAATCACACCCGTGTGAAGTGACTAAGTGATCTCATCTCATTCTGGCCAATCACAATTTGTGTCCTCACTTTAGTCATGTTTGTGTTTGCACTGGCCTAATGTGCACAGGCACTCAAAACTAGTCATAGGAAACGGTTTGTGTTTACACTTTTTTTACACAATCAAAAATAACCATAGTCAGTAGTAGCAAAACAATGTTTGTGTTTATAGAAACCCTCACAGCCGGACATAGGGGCTAGCACCCCTCAACAATGCCCAAAATATCTTCACCTCTCAGTCTCTGCCATCATGATTGACAAATAGTAGACAAAGTATGCAACCTCAGCACTTGAGTTAAAGTGGTCCTGGTCAAATATTACTCAAATCCAAATGAAAGCTTGTTACAATGTGACACGTGAGCTTGTAGATTTGCTTATTATTGTTTATTGTAAGTGTACCTTTTCTCTTCCTACAAATGTATGGAGTCAAAAGTACAATATTTGTCTTTGAAATGTAGTGGAGTAAAATACAAAGTCACATGCATGTCCACATGTTAATTATAATACTGTTTTTCTCCCTTCTAACAGGGGACAGGGTGCAAATGGAAAGCCTGCTTTCAGAGAGAGCTTTGGAAAGCTAAACCAGCTCAGATCCATTGTGAGAGAAGGTGAGTGAACTTGCCCTATAACATACAGTGTGATGTAAATACTAGTTGTTGTTAAGTAGTGTACTACAGTGCTTTTTATTTATGATTAGTCATTTTAAGCTATGAAGAGTAATGTTTATGTAATGTTAATAGTTTGTTCTAATAATGTTCATTTGAGTAATTTTTATTTGTAATCTTATATTGTCCAGGTATACCAATTTTGGCTTTGACAGCATCTGCAGACATGGAATCCAGAAAGGAAGTCTGCAGACTTCTGCAAATGGAGAATGCAACGCAAGTGATCGTGAGCCCAAACAGAGACAACATCAGACTAGGACTGGTCTCCCCTCCACTTGTAGAGAAACTACAGTGCCTGGACTGGATTGTGGATGAGGTTAGAGCCAAGGCTACAACAATGTCTCCAATACTCATCTACTGTCGGTCAATAAAGGCAGTAGGACAAGTCTTCTGCTACCTGAAAGCAGAACTGGCTGATGATGCTTGGGTTGCCAGAGATCCAGACCACAAGGCAAACACTCAGCTCATTGGCATTTATCATTCAAAGACACACAAACACAACAAGGACAGAGTGATTTCTTCCCTGAATGGTCAGGGAAACTGCAGAGTTGTGGTTGCCACAACAGCACTTGGAATGGGACTGAACTTCCAAAATATCACCCATGTAGTGATGTATGGGCCACCAAATGACACTGAATCAATAGTACAACAGGTTGGCAGAGCTGGTAGAAATGGTCTTCAATCGCATGCAATTTTGTACAACACAAAACAGTCACTGAAAGTGGATGAGGCAGTGAAAGAAGTACTCAAATCAGGAAAAGACAGCTGCTTCAGAAAAGCCCTGTACGGTACTTTTGAAAACAATTCTCAAAGTCTAGAGACAGGTCATCTCTGCTGTACCTACTGCCACAAGTCATGCTCATGTGGTGGACCAGGTGTTTGTGTTGAGCCTATGCCCATTTATGAGATTCTAAAAGATGTGTGTGCACCTGTGCAATCAAGAGAAGTTGGGCATGAGAATATAACATTAATCAAGAGTATGTTGGAGGACTACAATAATGAATTGGTTAATAACAAGCCATACCTATACACTACTCAGGCAGCCTGTACTGGATTTAGCACAGAGCTAATAGATGCTGTTTTGAACAACTGTCAACATATATTTAACGTTGACTACATTGTCAATCACCTGCCCGTTTTCAGCCACCAACATGCTCGGTACATCCTAGAAGTAATGAATGAGGTTTTTGATGATATTGATGAACTGCCACATACTTTCCCTGAGGAGGATGAAAGTGATAGTGAGCCAGATATGTATTACCTTGACTATTTTGATGAGGAAGATGAGAATTCAGACGTCGACGACTGAATTGCAGTGGTGGAAAAAGTACTAATTGTTTTACCACATTGAGTGGCAAAGCAACAGGCAAAGTGAGTTTAACATTGTTTAATGTTGTTTAATGCAATCAGATAGGACTTTTCTGTTTGGATGTATGGGCTGTCAAGGCCAGAAAGTAGTTTTCTTGCCACTCAGGCGTTCCTGCATAACTTCCTGGTTTGATGATGTCACGCGCATACTCTCTATACTGCAATGTAGAACTGGAATTCAAAATGTACTTGAGTTAAAGTACAAAGTGTTGGCATTACAATGTACTTAATGTACCACCAATAACTACTCATTTTGCAGAATGTCCCATTTCAAGTGTTCAAATGTCTAAACATTGTTTGAAAATATCTACAAGATGAGCTTGTAGATCGGCTGTTTTTAAATGGCCAAAATGTATATATGGCTGGAGTGGTTAATGTTTTTGTAATTTGTAAAAAAAAGTCAATCTACAAAATAACTAAAGAGTACAATATTTGGAGATGGAGTAAAACTGAAAGTAGAAAAAATACCTCAATTGTATTTAAGTTATTTTCACACAATGACTTGTGTATAATAAATACATTGTTTGGATAAAAAATTATGTTTTACTTTTGACTGACTTCTATACAATGAATGTAGCTTTTGAAGTACCAATGACAAATGCCCTGCATTACCATTTTCTAGTATAAATATATATGAAAAATGTAATTACAGTACCAAATATATGGAGAAGTAAATGAAATTCTCAATGTACCACTGAACACAAGCATGACTGTCAGTTTAGGCAGGGAATTAACAAATGTAATTTATGAAGAATTGACATGTTATTGTTGCATGCATTTTTATTAGGTCCAAGATAAGAAAACTCAGTTCCCTCATTTTAAAAATAGTACATCAGGAAGTGATATTTGTTGGTTAAAACATCACTACATTATTTATGATGGTAATCATTGCTACAATGGAGCAATGGTTTTCAACACTTCATATCAAGGCTGATTTATTGGGTACCATAAGAGAACAGGCAAACGATCAAAATAACAATTCTTCTACATTCTGTAATTGTGTAGACTTCTAGTAAATTAAGTCATTGGTTCTAAATAATTATGGACCTTTATGGGTCTGTAACTGAGTGTGTACAAATGGAACCAAATGGACCCGTTTGTACTCAGAAATAAATTAAGATTGATTTTACAATATAAAGGGTCCCAGAGATGAAATGCCATTAAATGGGGGTCTGTAGACAAATGCATGTCAAACTGGAGGTCCTTGAAATGAAATGGGTTGAGAATCACTGCTAGAGCCGTAAAAATCTTCTTATGGGGGGCCCTGGCATATCTCTTCAAATGGGGGTCCGTGGGCTAATGAGTGTCAATTTGGGGGTCCTTCACATGAAAGTTTGGGAACAACTGAATTAAGTAATGCAGTGAAACCAAATGGACCCTTACGGTTCAGTTAGTTTCATTTTACACAAGGGTCCATTTGGTTACCAACTAAACTTTATCTCCCCAGCTATATTCAAATCCACAATAACGGAAACACTAGTGTTCCTTGGCACTTACAGTAACAATTTCCTGCAGGGAAGATGTCATAAGTCCTCTGTAGGAAGAGCAGGTTGTTTTCCACAGCTAAACAGGGCAATAACTTGGATAATGATGCGTTTGTGGTGGTGCCAGACAATGCTATCTCCTAACAGTCTCTCCTGAGATGAAAGAGTAAGTAGGCCTTGACTCTGGATAATACTGGACAGCACAGCGACTTAACACACAAACAGGATGTAACAGGCAGAATAGACAAAGTAGGGATTATATGTACAGGTTGTCCATAGTGAAAACATATGTTATGATTCAGTTTGGTAAATGGTATGATAAATATACCCAAGAACCCACAACTACATCAGACTGGAACTTTTCTCCATTCGCGCAGTTTTAACCTCATCCAGCTTGACAAATCAGTGTACTTTAATTTGCTAAGGAGGTTCTTGTTAAATGCAGGAAAGGCCATGAATTCCCTGCCAAAATGAGTTTCAAAGAGCTCTGCCTCCATAGCGACCTGCACAAGCAAATTGATGTCCTCGGTCTGGTCAGGGGTGTGATGCTGGCCACCCGGCTTGGCCACTCCTAGTTCAGTGTCAGTGCGGTCTAGCATGTCCTTGAGGACATCGATGGACCTACTGACTCTCTCTGCAGAACGCTCATTCAAGTTTGGTCCAATGCCCTTCAGGAATGACTTCAGAAAGTTATTGAGGTGTTCCAAATGTAAGTCCAGACTGATATTATTGCCCCGCCCCCCCTTACTACTCCAAAAACGGTTCCACATTAGGCTGTGCGACAGCTTGGGTGAAAGAGTGGCGTTGACTTGGACAGTCATCAGGAAGGTGCTGTAGGCGTACTGGGTGTGACCGTAGGCTTTATAGAGCAGTAAGGCCACTTGGTACAGCCTCAGAAGCCTCTCACCATCTCCCTCCTTCACAGCATCCTGCATGTTCAGCAGTAGAAAGCCAAAGCTGAGTCTGGCCTCCGAATGGTCTCTTTTGTGGTCTGCCTGGATGGGTGTAGCTGGTTCTGCTTCTGTCACAAGATTGTGAATTTTCAGTTCGTGTGCCTCTCTGGTCTTCTTGTAGATGTAACTCTTTGGGCAGCCTTCTTTGCGACACTTGAACCGCCCCTGTGGAGATTTTTTTTGGACTTGGATTAAAACACAACCAGTTTGGAGTGTACATGGAAAAGACATAGCACTTTTAAAGCTCTTCTTCTGAAATATTTATCCAGTTATTTATCCAGTGTATACAGACACACTTTTCTAGATGCCATGGCCTTATCCCATTCTGGACGGGAACCCCTTTTGGTGTTTTAAGCATTATGTTATACTTTAGCAATTTTTGTAGAGAAAAGGCCTTGTGCACACCTACAAGGACACGTGTGTATGGAGCCGGCAACCAAATGCTAATCAAAAAAGGGTCAGGGATACCTGATGAAGGTCATTTAGACCGAAACGTTGTCATCTGAATAAAACAACTGCTCTATAAGTGAAGACAGTGTGTGGGACCCTTTTCTTCTCATACTTTAGCAATTGAAAAATATCAGATCTACAAGCTCATAGCACGGCACAGAGTGCCCTACTACGAGCTTGTAGATCTGCTATTTTTGAAAACGTGTGCAAATCTTTGAATATATATTCTTTCAGAGCAAACGTTTTCAACTCAAATCTTTGCTTCTGGTGCCGGGAACATTTTTTTTCCAGATGGGGGTCGGTGGCCAATAATTCTTGGCGAACCACTGATATAGAAACATAGTTTTTTCATAAAACTGTCTGATTTAGAAGCCTTTTTAATCGGCCTCAGGTCTAAATGGTTTTCGGCAATCTACCCGATCTGGAGAAACCGACCTTTTATACCATTAAGTGTTATAAAAGTCATATAGTATAATATCGTTTGGCATCTTTGTGACAGGCCTAAACATTCTTCACTTCCACCCGACACACAGAACAGTTTTGAAATATAATATTTTTTTAATTATTCCCCTTACACACAAGATCGGTATTGGGTGATCGAGTGATAAGGCTTTATCAAACAAAAAATGTAATAACCTGAGAAGGTTGTTGTTCCGACAGAACTCCAGCTGCAACAGCAGCCGTGGTGTCACTAATGTTGATGAACTTGTCAACAACAAGAGCAACTTGGTCATGCAGCCAAATCCTCTTTGCAGTTGGTGAAGCACCCAATATGTGTTCTGGAATTAGTCCCTCTGGGACTTCTGTTGAAACAGAGTACAAAACAACAGTGTAATTACCAAAACACATAGTAACTTTGTTTTTTGTAACATGTTAAAGCAAAGGTGTAATATTATATTTATTATACCTGTAACAGCCTTCATCCCAAACTGTGTCATTGCTGCTGCCAGGAATAGAGCTGTGGTGTCCTTTTTAACAAATTCTTTGTAAGGATTGAATGCAGCATGTGGGCCCTGCTTTGCATTGCTGCACCTAACATAAATTAGAAGTTAGCTATGACTGCACAAAATTATCTTTGTCAAACACTGAAGCACACGTGTGCACATCACACGCTCTCACACACACATATATAAAATACAAATATATTATTAAAATAACTTAGACATAATCACCACGATGAAATTATTTGCAGGTGAGAAACATCACCATTTTATACCATGGAGAAATTCATTTCGGGCCTTGCGGCAACAGGGCCTTGCGGCAACAGGGCCTTGCGGCAACAGCATGCTGGTGAGAGACATCACCATTTTATATCATGATGGAGAAATTCATTTCGGGCCTTGCGGCAACAGCACGCTGGTGAGAGACATCACCATTTTATATCATGATGGAGAAATTCATTTCGGGCCTTGCGGCAACAGCACGCTGGTGAGAAAAAAAAGTGTAGAACAGTGAGCAAATTTCAATTCATGGTGTCAGATGAACACAAAAAAAACTGCCCCTAATAGTTAACCCATTAAGACCCGAGGCCGATTCTACAAATGTCTTCTAAAAACACTTTCAGTATGTTGCTTGGTATCAGTGGAGGCTCAAACCTTTCCCCCCAAAATAAATATATGTACAGGTATTTAGCCACATAAATATTTAGTCCTGGGAACAACAATTTGAGTTAAAAATGTATGCTTTACAAAGATTTTAAAAAATCTACAAGATCGTAGTGCTGCATTAAGTGACGCGCTATGAGCTTGTATATCTGCTATTTAAATGATGGTCTTTTTTATAGCTAAAATGAAATCTATAATTGACAGTCACAGACGCTTTCCCGGTCTTACTGGGTTAAACAACCGTAAGTCTGTCACGAAGCTAACTAGAATTTAGGTTGGTGACAGAAATATACATAACAGTTAATGTAAAAAAAGTTTTGAGAAGATTAACGGCTTGAGTGTTGAGAGAGATGGTTTAACAAACCTAAGCTTATTCATGTTGGAGAGCAAAGTACCATGATCTTTTGCAGACGTGTCTTTGAAGAACACCCGGTGATATATCTAAATGATAAATATTTTAATATTAACATGGCATTTAATTATTTTATAATACACCCCAACATTATTAAATATAATAATGAAGCATATTTGTGTTAGACTAGTGGTTTTAAACAATTTTCATTGCATTTGAACCACGGACAAACATTTGATGAGATTTAGCCTCTCAGACCCAAAACTTGTCGTTGGAAAGGATTATGTCCTTGTCCACAATTCCATGCTGTATTGATGTTGGTACCATAGGAGATAACAGGCACATGTTGATCAAAATAACAATTATTTTACATGCTCGGGTCCATTTGTTTTCATTTTACACTCTCAAGAGTTAAAGATCTAATAAGGGTCCATTTGGTTACCAACTCGTCATCATTTAGCTAGGGACCACCTGGAACACCCTCAAGAATCACTGCTGATCCGGGGATCAGCACTGGCTGAAAACCACTGTTAGACTAATACATATTTCTGAAATCTGAACCATCTCTTGACGTTCTGTACAATTCACTGACTTCATAAAGGTTCCGGATGGCATGCCAGTCTTCAAACTTAAACAGAAGACCTTCCAGTCTGTCTTCAGCTGACTCTCCATCTGCAAAGGCCCACTGAATGTTCCGACTGGCACCTTCAGTGAGTCTGTCGCCACCAACCAAGAGTGTGTCCATCCCAGCCTTGCCCTGTGGAACATAGCTACAAAATACACAAGGCTGTTAGTACAGCAATGACGCAAATTCTAAGTCACACTTCATCATAATACAACAACTTACTTGCTCTGGATATGTTGAAGAATGTCCACCAGGTCACCAGAATCGTTCTCACTTTTAAAGAGGAGTCCAAGGGGATGCTATGAGGAGACAATATTGATTGTAATAACAGACAAGCTTATGTAATAACAGACAGCATGCAATGTTCAGTAACTACATAATTGTTTTGCAAAACAGTCCTCACATGAGTGGAGGCCTTTGACATTTCCTCAGAATATGGATGTGGAATGTGATGCAAAACAACATCCGAGAAGGGCTTGAAGGCAGTGAGATAGGTGGTAACGATTCTGGTACCAAGGACGATGAATTCCCTCCTCATGTTGGACTGAGCTTTACAGCTAGGGAGAGACCTACAGATGTTATAATCCAAGACAGACTGTTGTGGTTTCTCCTTGCTGAGGTGGTGCGTGGGAATTCTGTCTTCCACAGCCATGTGGTTTGTCCAGTGGTATGACTTGTTGGTTTTGGAATTGGACTGGTGGTGTGTGTGGTTGAAAAAGTCCAGGTTGTCAAATATGATGGAGTAGCTAGGAGGAGGAACTGACTCTGACTCTATGCCTGCTATGCCTAGTGGTGGTGGCGGCACTACTTTGGATGATGGAAACAGGTCTTCATCCCTGACTGGGTATAAAGTACTGGCAGCTGCTGCTCCTTCCTCTGTGACACCTTTCCCTTCTGTGCCTGAAGTGCTCTGTGGTTCCTCTTGTGGATCTAAATAACAAAACAATATTTGGTTATTATACAACCAACTGATTTAAAACAAGTCGCAAAAAAACATTTTTTTTAATCATATCTCTCTTACCTGACAAAACAAGGGATTCCAGGCTTCTCCAAACACAGGACATCTCCCCCTCAGAGTCATGCATCTCAGAGTCTTGCTGGCGGTTGAGGTGCATCTCATTCTCAACTTTGAGCACCTGAAGTGCTTCACCACAGATGGTTCCCATTAAATGTTGCTTTTTTACTGCATTGTAGTGAGTTGTTGTCATCCCAAGCTTGCTGAGCCTTTCAAAGCAGGACTTTTTGGCGCCACCATACTGAAGAACACTGTTAATGTAGTAAGCAAATGCTGACATACGGGGGGTTCTTCCTCTAAGGGCCAAGGATGCAGCAGCACAGGTTTGAGGAGGCGACTGGTTTGTGATGGTGGACAGAACTGAGAACATAAACGGAGCAAAATGCTGGAGATCTGACTCCATTTTAGTAAATGAGAAAGTCTTCAGGTCATCAGGAGAACAGCGCCACAGAATAAAGTCCTGCCCAGCATTGGAAATTATCTTGGACTCCTTCCCTATGACAGTGAGCACACATTCTTTTATTTTCTCTGACAGGATGTCATGCTTTATTATAAGGTTGGCTGCGGTTGACCATTTGCCTTTGCAGATACTCTTCACAATCCCAGCTGTAGATATGGGGCAAATCAGCGTTTGTGGTTGTGATGGGTACTCGATCGTTACCTGTAAGATAAGGAGTAGAATATTAAGAGAATAAAGTAGAATATAAGAAAAATAAGTAACAATACAATACACAGTATACAAGTGTTTGGAAGCGCTCGTTTTTAATAACACAAACACAAATAATCACCTGCATGGGAATGGGAATTTATTGACACAGAAAGTAGCTCAAAACGTGTCTATGGTGGATTGTTATAAAACAAGCACTTTACATATAAAGGATAATTAAAGCTTTTTGTAAAGCTGCAATGTTGGTGAGTTTAACATTGTTTAATACAAGCAGATAGGACTTTTCTGTTTGGATGTATAAAATGGTAAGGCGCTTTGTGCATTACATTCACCCATTCACACACATTCATACATCGATGGCGACGGAAACCATGCAAGGCACCAACCTGCACATCAGGAGCAATTAGGGGTTCAGTGTCTTGCTCAAGGACACTTCGACACCAACTCTGGGGGAGCCCGGGTTCGAACTGGCAACCGTGCGGTTACCATCTACCCCATAGCCACCGCCACCCGTATTGTATGGGTCTCATTGGCTGGTGTTGCAAGATTAAACCCATTATAAAATAAATCTAGTGTTGCATAGTGGCTAGTTTTGGGTTAGACGCCACAATCAGGAGAAACCCAGAGTTAAGATGTGTGTACCTACCCTCTCTTCCCGTTTCCTCATGGAATCGATGTGCCTGTCAGGGTTCTCTTTCAGGCAGTCAGTCAGGCTGTGCGTCTCAGCCTCCATTGCCCCATGACGCTCCTCTGCCTTCTCCTGAGCCGTGCTGTATGTGTGGTCTGCAAATTGAGTCCTCAAGAACGCATTCTTCCTCGGAGTCTTCTATAATACGACCAGATAAGGGAAGTTAATATAAACTTTCCAAGACGCAAACAGTGTTCTCAACATGTACTGTACGTCAGCTAACCTGCAGTTGGAGCATGCCCATGTCTGCGTTCAAGTCGCTGTGCTCCAGGAGGGCTCCGTGGACTTGCAGTTCACTTTCCCTCAGACGTTGCTCAAACTGGGTTGATCGCCATTTCTGTCTGTAATACAACACGTCCACAGTCAACAGCACTGGAATGATTTTTTAAAATATATATATATAGTAGCATATCATTGTTGTCAGGCAGAAACCTTGAATCTCCATATTCCATCAAAATTAGTAACTACAAACTCACAATGTCACATCATCATGCCATGCTGCTTGCACAGTGTACATTGTAAAGGTTTAACATTAGGATAACATTTTGAGATCTGTAAACACTGAATTAATAATACATACGAATTTATCATAATGTAGTGTGAAGTCATCTTCAATTTTTTACCTGTCTAGCACAAGCTCCTTCTCCTTCAACAGACCCTCCTTGACTTTGACAAGAGAATCCCTGTCAGATGGTAACTGGCTAACCCCAGCATTCATTAACTAGATGAGACAAATAAAAACACATACAGTACATGTACAGTACACATACAGGTCCAAGGACATATGTGAAATGCAAAGTACATCTGTATACACTGTTTAAATTAATAAAGTGGTGGTGTGCAATTTGCAAATGATAGCCCTACAAACTTTAAAAAAAAAACCTGTTGCTAGGTAGGTAGCTGATTTAACTCCATCTGTGATATGCCTACTACAACTTACCTCTGTCACAATTTGTTGAGAGGGCATATTTGCCGTTTCTGTTGTACGACTGGGAGTTGGGGGGAGACCTCTAGATTTTTTCAACTTCCTTGGTGTCTTTGATGGAGACTCTCGTTGTCTTTTTTCTGTAGCACGAACGTCCGGATCTGCCTCTTCTGATCGTTTCCACTCTTCGACCATTAAAAATGATTGTTCTATTCTCTGAATGGACCGTATACACTTCTTGCAAACTCGACAAGATTTGTTTACTGTTCGCTCCAATGTTACACCAACTGCATCCAAACGTTGAAATACGTTACTGGGTTCTCCTTTTTGCCATATTTGTTGGGTGTTAGACAAAACGCCATTATTTCTGCAGTTGTCTTTGCAAAGACGGCAGAAATCATTAATGTCTGACATAGCTCGCTCACGTAGAAAATACTGTAGAAACTAAAAAGTTATTGTTTTTGTTTTGTTTGCGCCTTTCAAACTGAGGAGCAGACTAGCGCGCTGTGATGACGTCAGATTTGTGTTGCGCTGATTGGCTAGAAGAGTCTGTCTGTCAAGGCAACTACTTACGCCCACTTTTCAAGCTGCCTATGGCCGAAGTCCAGACTCATATGCGGGGAAGAATCTTCAGTGAATCTCCGCTATGAGGCTGGCCAAGCCAGGCTAACTCTCTGCAGCTGCAGTGCTGTACTATAATCTCCAACGTCCCGTCATGGAAATATTTCAGCACAGACAGCCCAAATCCTCGCATGTATGCGCTCATCATGCAAAACACTGTTTAAATGGCTTACGCATCTAACTTGCAACATTGTTTTTAAAAGCGCGATTTTAATTGCTTGCTTGTAAAGTTGGAAATCTCCTACTAATTTCATATGACACAAAGACACATCGTTGATGTATTCCTTTCCTTTTTTTTTTTTTTTACATTTAGCCCATATACATACCTATACAGTTTTATATAAACATTTTAGGAGTGAATACATATGTTTAGATGCCTGTGACAGCCTCTCAGCTGGTCAAACAATGCTGCTCCGCTGTTCTACGACAGAAAAACAGGTGAGGACAAAGCGTACGACAGCTCCCGACCAGACGTGGTTTTTGTCTTGGCTCAAGTTCAAAATCAAACGTTGGCGCAAATCATAAATGCCGAAAATTGCGGTAATTTCGGCGTACGCCCATATTTTGGCGTACGCACGGTTGATAAATGAGGGCCACAGTGTGTGCCATGCATGCGTACTAGTATTAAGACTTGATTATTTTATTGTTTGGTGTTTTAACTTATTTGTAGCCCTAAAATTGATGAGGGGAAGGGGAGATTGTAATCAAGCCAGTAACCCCCGTTACTATACGGCCGCTACTGTAATCCAGATTACACATTTTAAAATGTACCCTAAAACGTTACAGTTACCGTTTTTTTGTACTCTGATTACGTAACGGCGTTACATGTAATCCGTTACTTCCCAACCCTGCATAAATCTGTATCTTCACAGACTTCAAAGAATGTGAAGCAGATAAGTTCTCCTTTCTCGTTCCGCATACAAGTGGACACAGAAACCCCAGTGTACCCTGTCTTTGTCCTGTCCAAATAAATCCAATGCTGATTCACAACACTTTCCTCTGGTGCCTTGAACAGAGAACATGTTGTCTCACATTGTACAGTATGCATGAGTATAATTAGCCTACTGCTACCTATGGATATTTCTGAAAGACATCACTAAAGCTTTCATATAGTCATATCATATCGTTTGTGTTTTTGGTTTCTTCAACATTCCACAAACAAGAGCCTTTCTATCTTGTATCTTATCTCTTATTAACAAAGTATTGTCCTATGGCATGCTTTCTACAAGTTACTCATTACATATTTGTGAATATAATTTCACCTCTCTCATTTATTTTAAATGATTGAACACATACCAATGTTGAATATAGAAACCTCAAGAAGACGCAACAAATACTAAAACTAAACTAAAACTAGAACTGCACTCTGTCGAGGGCCTACTTGCTTGTTGTGCTGTAGACAATTTATCAGGTCTTCCTGAGCTTCGTCTATCCGTCTAGCCTCGAGCCTCGTCTATCCCGGCTTCTTGTCGTCAAGTTCTTCTCTCCAAGGCTCAAAGTCTTGTCTTATTGTCTCTAAAGCTTGTTGCCTCTAAAACCGTCAGTAGAGTGCAGTATATC
Organism: Electrona antarctica; assembly: GCF_951216825.1. Classification (NCBI taxonomy): domain Eukaryota; kingdom Metazoa; phylum Chordata; class Actinopteri; order Myctophiformes; family Myctophidae; genus Electrona; species Electrona antarctica. Next base: position 48,260,243 of record NC_136796.1, read on the forward strand.
CAAACTGATCTCTTTGCAGCTATATCTATATATCTATATATATATATCTCTATGAAATACTTTTAACATATGTTGAAGAATAATGATGGTAATTCATTATAAGTTTTTCGAGATCACACTGGAACTAGGGCTGCACGATTTTGCCTAAAAAAAAAACATCGATTTCTTTCTCTGAAACCTCGATTTCGGTTTCGATTTCGATTTTTTTTCAGTAAAAGAAATACATTGTCTCAAAATGTTTTTTTTTTAAATGCAAACAAATGTGAATGTTCCTATTGGAATAAAGTCCAAACCTTAAAAGGATCCCTGGCTACAAGACAAATATGCCTTAAAACATTACACTTAAATAAAAATATCAATATTTTATTTCTTTCATAAATAGAGAATCTTTCAATCAATAGGGACTGCTCCCATCACAGGTTGATATATGTCCATGTGTGGTCCAGCCCTATAGAATGCATATGCTAATAAAAACAACTTAATACTTCCTAAGAATAATATGAGCATCAAAGCAATATTTAAAAACTTTTTATTAGCATGTGCATTCCATACATTCCCTGGGGCTGGACCACACATGGACTGGACATGTCATATGACATCCTCAACTTGCGACAGGAGCTGTTCCTATTGAGTGAAAGATAAACAGTGTACACTACCCAACTTTATTTGATGAAAGAAATACAAATATTTAAGGTGTTTTTATTTTTAGTTATAGAGGGCAAGTATAGTGTTTTAAGGCATATTTGTCTGACCAGGGATCTTTTTAAACAAAGAAAGATAAATCCCCTTTGGGATTAAACAAGTGAAAACGTTTACAATATGTCCAAATTAATTCTTAAAAAATAGCCAATTTAATGTTTAGGTGCCCACTCATCCTGCACCCTTTTGCAATGTGTAATGCCACTGAATCTGTAGGCCTAATCGTTTTCCATTTAGAATCTGTCTCGTCATATGGGCCATGTGAAAAATAATGATGCCACATCTCTTTTCAACTTGTGACATCTTCATCACGTCATGGGACATATGCTTCGTAGCATGACGGAAAACATACCCGCACGGTCAGCTTGGGGCCAGCATATGACGTCATAACATGTGCTGGCCCCAAACACGCGCATCGTAGCACCTGACTGATAACATTACTTGCACGCTCTGCTTGCGCAAGTAACTAGTGTTGATTGTGTTGACTAAAACTATTGTGATGTGTGTGTAAACACAGACTCATCAATGACGTAACAGTCAGGTGTGATAGACGAACAGGGACACAAGTGATTGCCTGCATTGAGCTCAGGTGGGGTAGCACGCCAATATAAGAGAGACACTTAGACGTTTGTACGGGATCGGAGCACACGTCTTGCGAAGCGGCACTCTGGGTGCGGGAGGGAGCCGTTCGCAAGTTGCCGGCGGTGAAGACAGTTAGTGAGGGGGGGGGGGGCTAGCTGTCTTGAGTCAGCAGGAGGGGAGTCACAGTCGTGCTTTTTCCCCGCCCGGCGATTCGCCAATGTTCTCCCGTCGGGTCTCCGCTGCCAGATTAGCATATGGGAGTGTCCAAGGTCACCAGAGGTGCATACCATTTAATTTGACATCACCAAGAGGTCCAGGGTTCACGCCTGGGATTGTGCAAAGCCTACTGTGGAAGAAAAATCTGTGAAAAATGGTTTGTGCATTCAGGTATTATTATGGATTATGATTGATAACATTCCATGTAAACACACAAGCAGGACACATGTAAAACATTAAGCCGTCACTGCAGGGACTTGAACCCTGTTTCAGAAACCTGAAAGTACCTGCTACCAGTGATTTATTTTGCCATGCTCTACCATGTCCTTACTTGCATGATACAATAAAACATCTACTGATGCACAAACCTGGACTGTCAATGTTGTAAAATCTGGGATCATTGGATGTTTCATTGTTTCTGCGTCTCGCAACAGACACCGTCCTCCAGGCGACTCGACCAAGGCTGATTAGATTCAGGTTCAGACAGTCAGTGGGGAAGATGAGACGTTGGCGACACTAGGATGCTCCAGGTGCTGTGGGTGAAAAGGTATAAAATATGATAAGAATAGCCTGCCTTGATTAAGCGCCAACACATCTTTCCTTCATTGTTTACTGATTGACCCTTTAATCACAATATACAATAATATACAATAGCACAGTTATTCTCAGATTGGGTCCAATAGCAACAGATGTTCGTTTTGTTTTTTGTAATATAGCATAAAAGATTGCTAGCCACTTTAAACCCTATATACTGTACATCAGCTATTTGAAAATGGCAGATCACAATGGTGGGAGCTTGTAGATCTGCTATTTCCAAAAAGCTAAATTGGGTTAAGGTTATCTAATTATTAGGATGTGAGAGTTGTGCCATACTGAGCATATTGTAGATCGGCTATCTTATATTTCTGAATTCACATGCAAGTAAAGACATGGTGTTGCAAAGCAAAAGAAAGCGCTGGTAGTAGTACTATCCAAGCTTCTGCTGGATATAGGGTTCGAAGCCCTACAGCGCTGTGACCTGCTGACTGCCTCACCTTAGTCCTTAAGTATAAGCAATAATAATTATGTCAAAAATGAAAAAATGTCATTTTTTGTATTCAGACAGCCAGCAATGAGTTAAACGCTCCCAAAAACATAAAGTCTCTGTGACACATCTAGGGGCCACAATCTGCATTCAAAGATTTTCCTAGAAGCTTTGTCATTGGTCGAAAAAAACCCGGTTGTAATGACCTTTGAATGCAGATTGCGGCCCTTAGATAGAACCATCTATGAACACAAAACACCTGAACGTGGCCAGAGCGCTCTGCCTTCTGGTCTGTGAAATTAAAATAAGGAACAAAAAATCAAGTGTGAACCCATACTCATTCATAGCTACTGTGTCTAGGCATTCGGCAATAGAAATTGAGGTATAGGGCCTACTTTTTTATTGTACAGCCTAGTGCAGTGGTTCTCAACCTTTTCAGGCTGGGACCCCCCAAAATAATCACATTTGTATAGTGAAAACAATCTCACAACGCCTCGCAAATGGGAGGGGTCGTTAGCTTTTAGATCTGCCGTTTTCAATAGCCCACTATCGGCTATTTTCTTATACAATTTAACAATAAAACCAATGTCATTCATTTTTTACAGTATAGTTTGTTGATTACTTTTGATGCAGTAATGGATTTGGTCTCTTCCTTCTTTCTTTTTTTGAGGTATTAAAAATGACTCAAAAGTCCTTAAATGGTCACGTCACTCACTCTCACCTGCCCCCTCCCCCCCAAAAAATTGACCTATCATTTTACAATGGACATATATATATTTTTTTAAACTTTTCAGGCAATACAAGTGGGCATGACCTTTGGGCAAGTAGGACATGACCTGTACTTGCCTGCCGGACAAGTGCCTCTGAGACCTTAGTAGGACAGTGGTTTCCAGAAGTTTTAGCTTGTGACCCAAAATATAAATTAGACATTCTCCTCATGTTGGCTTGTGGTGGACATTTTTGCCACGCACACGCGCGCGCGCACACAACACACACACACACACACACACACACACACACACACACACACACACACACACACACACAATGAGTGGACAATAATAATCATACTAATACTAATAATAACAGAAACACAAAGTGCAAGCCCTGAATGACCGTTATGGTCATTCAGGGCTGTAACGCTGAGCGCCACAGGTCTGTAACGCTTCGCGCCACATTGTGAGCTTATTTCTTAGATTTTTCTTTTATTTCTTCATGAAGTTATTGCACAAAATCATTGCATTTTGGTTTAATTCATGAAAGGTTTAGCAATTTTTGGGAATGTTTTTTTTCCGAAAATGTTTTGAAATAATAAAAACTAATTTAGTAAACAATAACATAACAGACGCAGAGTTTGGGAACCAGTGCTTTAGGGGATATGAGGATTATGTCATGATACAGTGCAGATTGTAGATCATCTAGTTTTGGAAATGTCTTAATGTACCACCAGGGAAGTCTCCCGCACGGTAAGGCGGCAGGTATGTACTATTTTGGCCTGTCTTTGACACTGTAATGGGCTTTGGACTGATGAAGACAGATAAAGCTCTAAAGTCCACAGACTCAGCATTGTTTTTCAAAAATATATATACTGTATATAATCTATAAGGCTATTACATGGGGTCTATATCTGAGACATACTGCATGCAAAGCCACATGTGAGAACCCAGAGGACTAGTAAATATACATCTCGGAGGCTGCAACAGTCAATCTCTCCATTTCAGCATAAATAATTTAATCCATGTTACACTGAGCAGTTTACACAACTCAGACTCCCAGATGGATGACAAACATCATGTATTGACAGGCAGCATCCAACGTAGCCCCAGTATGTTCACTCAGCACTACGCTCATTCTGTAGTAGGGAGAGGACACATATGGGGCTACATCTAGCCCCTCTCGGTACCCCGGGTGAGCTCTTTTGAACCCACCCATGGAGTCCCTTCCCATCGGTGGTCATGCTACATGCTACACTACATGATAATTACAAAACGCATATGTACCGTCGCATATGCCTTTGCTGCGCTGTGTGTGTGTGATAGTGACATGTTCCAAAAGAAGCATATATCTGCTATAGGAGACAACGGAAACATCAATGAAACTTTCCTTTGGCGCAGAAGCCGTTAAGTATTTTTAATCTTTGTGTGACCGTTTTGGCAGCTCTGAAATTCTCTCTTCCTTCCTTCCTTGACTTCCTTATTGACATCCCATTGTACCGCCTCCAGCGCCGGAACTGGCTATCTGCGACAGAGCAGATCAGAGGCAGGAACGTACGAGCAGATAGCCAGTTCCGGCGCTGGAGGCGGTACAATGTCAATTACTTACTTACTTATCCCCATTACGCCGGCTGGCGCATAGGGCAGCAACAAAGTTCCTCCACTTGTATCTGTCTTTGGCCATCTTCTCTATGGTCCCCCAGCTCTGATGTTGTTGCTGGAGCTCCTTCTCGACCGTCCTACACCATGTCAATGGGATGTCAATAAGGAAGTCAAGGAAGGAAGGAAGAGAGAATTTCAGAGCTGCCAAAACGGTCACACAAAGATTAAAAATACTTAACGGCTTCTGCGCCAAAGGAAAGTTTCATTGATGTTGTCTCCTATAGCAGATATATGCTTATTTTGGAACATGTCACTATCACACACACACAGTAAGTCAGTGTCAGTCTGCGTTTTGTAATTAGCATGTAGCATGACCACCGATGGGAAGGGACTCCATGGGTGGGTTCAAAAGAGCTCACCCGGGGGGTCCCGAGAGGGGCTAGGGCTACATCCAACGTAGCAGTTTACACAACTCAGACACCCAGATGGATGACAAACATGTATTGACAGAAACGTTTTGCCACATTAAAGCCTTCCTTCATCAACTGGTCAAAAATAGCCAATCTACAAGCTTGCAGATGGGCTATTTTCAACAAATCAAATCAAACCCTTTCATGTTTAACAACTGTAGTGATGATGCTGATAATAAAGTTTACAAAAACGGAGCTAACAGCTCATTCCCTCAATCTGCTACATAATAAACCAAGCTAAATATATTTAAAATAATGTCGAGTCATTTTGGGGTTCTAAATGAGTATAAGTGATCAGTGATTATGATCCATGGAACATTATATTTGACTTGAATTGACTGTTGTGAGGTCTACTCTGTCTGTGTTGTTGTGGCCATGCTAAAGCGCTAATTCCATTAGCATCAGACCCTTGGTCAAAGATAAGCAAATACAAAAATATGGCAATTGAAACACGCAATGTTACATGTTTTAGAGGCGTTTTGTTGCTTTTCTGTGGTCAATAAAGGGCTGCATAAACCCTACCTGCTGCTGTCCATGCACTGGCGTCGCGTTCACACTGGTGTGGTGTGACAACAACAAGGCAGTGAGGCAAATGTAGAAATCCAATCCCCACAATGTCGTCAAAATGTACAATAGCCTACATCAAAATCGCGATGTTGTCGGGGACTCGGGGCCCGGTACCGGCACATTTATACCGTGATTATTTGATCAAAGTGCCTGAAAATTAATTCCGGTATAGTAGGGTTCTTCTCAGAACGGCTCCTCCGGCTAGCCAACAATGGCGGCCGTGACAGTTCTGGGCTGAAGGGAAGGGGGCGGGGATCGGCTATCCTCGCATAATGAGAAGGAGGGAGAGTGGGGAGCGGAGAGTTACGACAACTCCGTTCACTTCATGGGGCTTCAGTCCAATGGCGGCTCTTCTACATAGACTTCTATTGAGATTGGGGACAACAAATAGGGACAAGTCCTGAACCGGAAGTAGGCAGAAATGCATTGGACTCAGGCAACAGCCCAGCTTTAATGATCTTAAATTTCCTTTATTTTAGATTGTTTTGTAGTAATCGTACAACATAAACATTAAAGAGAGTGTAGTTGTTACTGTACAATACTTTAAAACAGTTGGCATGTTGCACACGTGCCTAAAATTGCTCTTATTTGCGCCACCCTCGTTGAAAACAATGTATTTCAAACTCCAGTTTGTCCCAGTTCAGGCTGCATGAACAGCGCTCGAGCGCTCGGCTTCTGCCCCTTCAATATCGTAACTCTTCTATTAGATGGCTCTGGATGAGGGGAGAGAACGGAGACTCCGAGGGGGCCGGCCCTTTCACCCCACTAACATTCTGAATGAAGTAATACATCGTTTGTTACAGACGACCACGTGGCCTAATGGATAAGGCGTCTGACTTCGAATCAGAAGATTGAGGGTTCGAGTCCCTTCGTGGTTGATTTGTTGCAGTGTTGTGGTGGTACTTTTAGAAGTGGGGGGACGCCCCATAAGACACGCACGCAGACACACTATTAAAACATGCCGACGTGTAGGCCTATAGCCTATTTAGAAACAGGGTTTACAATGCTTAACCATATCTATAAAAGTAAATGACAGTGAAAAACATATTTTTGGCAAAAAATACATTTTAGACATGAGAGAGGTGGGGGGATGGCACTCCCCCGCCCCACTACACCACTGGCCTACTGTGCACATGTCGAAGTTCCATGGAATTATTTTTTTCCCCCATGTATGGGACCCCCTCTAAAATGAGATGCTGCATCTCAAGGGGCTATCCTTTCAATACAATTCTGAGCAAAATTCTAAATTCTGAATTAACCATAACTTGGTACTTGTAGAAGTAACAGGTTGACTTTCGGTTAAACCTGAGTTTCAGGTTTCGCCGTTTCGGCAACTGATTGATATGCATGGCTGTGAATGATTGCAGTATGATTGGTCCCAGTTAATCAAATGGAGGGTGTTCTCCATATTCAGACCGCAGCCATCTTGCCAGCAAGGTGATACCTAGGTGACACTTCTCATAGAGAGCCCATTCATCCAAACAGAAAAATCTAATTATATTAAACACCGTCAAAATCACCAACATTGCAGCTGTAGGGAAAGCTTGAATTATCCTCTTTCAATCTGTAGTTTTTGTTTAATAAAAATCCACCGTAGACATTTTATGAGCTACTTCCTTGCAGATGATGCCAGACACTATTGGATTATTTTCTAAGTATCAGAGTATGGAAGCGCTCGTTATCAGTAAAGCAACCTCCTGCTGCCTCCTGCATTATGTGCACATTCAAAACAGGTGATACGCATGGGCCGTTGAGTGATAGTCAACAAGCACTTCCAAATTAGCACTTAGAAAATAATCTGCAATCTGCATAAAATGTCTACGGTGGATTTTTATGAAACAAACACTTTACAGATTGAAAGAGGATAATTCAAGCTTGATTTTGATGTTGTTTAATATAATTAGAGAGGACTTTTCTGTTTGGATGAATGGGCTGTCTATGGGAAGTGTCACCTAGGTATCACCTTGCTGGCAAGATGGCTGCGGTCTGTCTGAATAAAGAGAATTGAGCTCCTTCACTGGGTATGGGCACATCTAAGGTGACATTCACACCAGAAAGCTTTACTGCGATTAAAACGAATCCTGCTGGGTTACATGTGTTTGGTCCGACGATTCATTGATCCGATACCCCTAACCCCTAACCTAACCATAACCGCAAGCACGGGAGCAGGCGCTAGTCCGAGGTGCGGACGCATGTCGAACCAATGCTCCGTCGGACCATAGTATGCCTCCCATCCTGCTGCGTATTGTCAGAAAATGCGCTTCGTTTGGCAGGTGTGAAGGCTCATTCGAATCCTAATGCGCATCAAAGAACCGCATTCTACTCTGCCAAAAAAACGGGGGTTTCGCTTCGCTTCCAATCGCACTTGATTTCGATTCGGTGCAGGTGGGAATGCAATCCGTAGCAAATAAAGGAAATGAAGCAAACTATGTTGCGGATAAGGAGCTGCACAGTTGGAGGCGGAGTCGGAGAAGGGATATTAATTTTACGCAGTACAAAGATGTCCCGTTAGGATACCATGTGACGTGGTCAAATAAGGAGACCGAAGCCCTCATCGAAATATGAGGACGAGCACATTAATCTATTGCTTAAGGAAACATAAAAAAACACTGCAGTGTACAGAATATTCTGTCTGTCGTGCGTAAACATGGAGGGCTGTCACTGTGTGTGGGGATCCGAGTGGGGAATCTTGTTTAAATATAAATACTTCAAAATTAAAACACATGTTTAGCTCAGCATGATTTATAAACTGTAGGCATAGCTAACATGGCATATGCATAATAATTGTAGGCTATATGGTGATCGGATGATCATCAATGGGACTCTGGGAGTAGCTATTGTAAACTTCGGATAATTTTGCGCTCCCGTCTCCACAGTGCCTCGTTCATGTGCCTGTTAAGTTATGCTGTAGTTCTGCAGCTAACGTTGCATTCGGAGAAAACATGGAGATAAGAATCCATTTAGCCAATCCTGGCGTATTTTATTAGAAGGGATGCACTCATCAGGGTGACAGCCTCCACTGAAGTGAAGTGTTCAACATACAGGTGGTATTCATATAGATGTGATTAGGACATAGGAGGCAGGTATGCATGCTATACCTTGTGTCTTGACGCCTCACAGTGGCACAATCATAACATTACACATTATAACAGTATCTATTATACAATTGAAAACATGTACGCAACCCAATACCCAAAGTCACCAGCTACTGACACGCTGGGTGCCGAAGCCGAAGCAGGAGCAACACACACTGCAACAACACACTAAGACGTCACACACTTACCCTCCGCGTCGATCCACGGCTATCTCCTCATGTCGCGCCGCACGCCCACACTCAACACCACCCGCGGAAAATTTTTCATTGCACTGCCACTAACGCCGGCTCCCGTCCACACTCGCAAACAATATCAATATCAATAATAAACACAAACACGCCACAAGCACCGACACCCCCGCCTAATTTGTTGCCACGTCTATGAAAACAAGCACACAAAAAATGCCATTCAACACGCTACTTACACACACTACCACTCGCTTACAATACGCGGACCTGGCAACACTACATTCCCTCTCCCATTTGCTCAAAGCCCACCACGTGACCCACACACACACATACCAAAACAAAGTAGAAGAAGAAGAACTACACACCGCACACACTGATTCTAACTTGGACAGTTACAATAATGCAAACACGACCGCGTCGACACCTGGCGTGGTACAAGCGGGACACACCGAGGCGCATATATGGATACGAACCAAAACACCAACACTACACGCACACGCGCGCGCTGCAACAACAAACAGCTACGTACAGTGTGTGTGCGTGCGTGCGTGCGCGGGGGGGGATTTTGGATCGCCTCGCGATGCAGCGAAAATGGCACTACACTACACAGGGCTCGACAGTGCGACTAGGTACTCGCATTTGCGACTTCAAATATCACCGTGCGAGTTGTAACATTCACTTTGTAGCACCGGTGCGACTACACAATCCGATCTTTAAAGCTACAAGTTGCACAGTTTACATCCAAAAGAATGTGTCACTCTCTCGCTTCTGCACCGCTGCTGGAGAAGTATAGCACTGTCGAAGGCAGCGCAACTAATCCCCCCCCCCCCCACACACCCCAGAGAGGGAGGAGAGAGAAGAGAGCGAGAGAGAGAGAGAGCACACACGTCTTCACCCCAGCGAGGGAGGGAGACAGAGAGAAAGGGACAGAGATAGAGAAAGACAGAGCTTTCCAGTCCTTACATTTTTTCTCACATTGTTTTCTTAGCTTTGTGACTGACCAATGACAAGCACATTGTATTGTCTGCAAAGGAACTATGTGTCTGTCACAAATAAAAGTTCTGTCCTGCAAGCCCATGTCATGTCAACACAGACAAGGCAGCTGTGCGCGCGCTGACTCCTGCAAATTATATTGACCCAATATTAGTTTTTACAACCTAGCAAAGCATAACATATGATGGTTTGGAGAATAGGCTGGTCTCTCTTTTTACAAGACATAAGCCATTGCATACAGGTTCTCAACCTTTTTAATTTCAAGGACCCCCATAACTCTGAGAGTAAAACCATATGGACCCATAAGAGTCCCATTTCATTCCATTTGTACAGTATCAGAGTTACAAGTTATAAAAGAGTCCATTTGGTTCCATTTGTACACTCTCAGAGTTACAGACCTGTAGGGTCCACTTGCTTCCATTTGTACACTCTCAGAGTTACAGACCTATAATGGGTCCATTTGGAACCCCCTCAAGGAACCATGAGGGTCCCTGGATCACACCTTTGAGAGCCACTGCTTTAAATAAATACATAACTAATATAGAGCATATTTGATCAATTTATTGTTAGGCTATACATTATTTTGACATCTGAATTTAACAGAACCGCCCACGCACGTCCTCTTTTTGGTAATTCAGAATATGGTATGCCTACACAGTTAAAATAATGCAAACACGAAAATTGCGCGAACGACTGCGTCGACACCTGGCGTGGAACAAACGGGACGAACCGAGGCGCATATATGGATAAGAACAACAACACTACACGCGTGCGCGCGCACGCGCTGCAACACAAAACAGCTGCATAAAACGCGTGTCACTGTGGACTTCTGTATCTGTGGACTTCTGTATCGCAACGCGGGGCAACGCAACTCTGGGATGCGAAATTCTAGTTGCATACAAATGAGGACATACTGTATATCCCATCAAATCTTAACACCCCCACTTGTACTCAGGTTGTTGTAATCTTAACAAAACAAAACAAAAAAAAACATACAGAATGAATGTGAACCCCTGTCTTTACACATTTCAAACTCCAAAAACAATAGCACCAAACTTCTTCAATTTCAATTTAGTTACAGGTTTCGTCATTATATCAGCAACCATATCATCTGTAGGACAATACATCAGAATGACTCTCTCTCTCTCCCCTCACTCACAGTGGACCTGATAAAGTGGTACTTTATGTCCACGTGCTTACTCCTCTGTCTGTTTACAGGGTTTTTGGCGAGAGCAATCGTTCCCTGATTATCCTCATGTACTACAGTTTGTGTGTACTTGTAGTTATCTATACCTTCTAGTAACTGTTCTAGGTATATAGGTGTATGGTTGAAGCCAGTGCCATGTACTCCGCCTCACATGTGGAGAGCGCTACTGTAGGCTGTTTTCTAGTTTTCCAAGAAACTAGAGAGCTGTTATTGCTAAGACTCACACAGTACCCTGTGGTACTGCACCTGACGCTGACATCAGACGCCCAGTCAGCATCACTGTAGGCCTGTATACCTAGCTTCTCACTGTTGTTTCTTTTGAAACTTAACCCTTTCTCAGAAGTACCTTTGAGACATCTTAGAACATTAACCCAAGAGCAGTAACCCAATGCTCTTCTGTAGGCTCAGCAAAATACTGTGATAACCTGCTCACCACAAAGGCTTCCTACAGCCTCCCTGTACATCCTGACATCATTCATTTTGATTGCATCTTCAGAATATTCTAGTTTCTGATCACAGGGCGTTTCTCTGGTTCTACAATTTCCCATATTAAAACGCTGTAGTATCCTGTTAGTGTACTTTTCCTGTGATATGGTTACACATCCATCAGATTGGCTGAAATCGATACCCAGAAAATGTTTGAGTCTGCCTAGATGTTTCATTTTAAACTTTCCTGCGAGCATCTCTTTCACCTCTCTCAAATTCTCCTCATTGCTGGCTGCAATTATCAAGTCATCGACCCATATGATTATGATTACCTTTTGACTCTTTGGCATAAACACAGTGGTCGGCTGGGTTTTGTGTGAACCAGTTTTCAGTTAAACAATCGTGCAAGACTCTATTCCAATTTCGCCCTGATTGTTTGAGACCATAAAGTGATTTTTCTAGCTTATACACTAGACCATCATCCTTCTCTTCATAACCCTCTGGTGGATTGATGTATATGTCATAATCTATGGGAGTGTGTAAATACGCTGTTTTCACGTCCATCTGGTGTAGGAGCAGATCCTCCTGCGCTGCTTTCTGTAACACCACCCTTACACTCGTCAGGTTTGCTGTGGGTGAAAACGTCTCCCCATAGTCTATTCCCATTACCTGGCTGTAACCCTTGGCCACAAACCGTGCTTTGTACTTGTTTCTTCCGTCCACATCACTCTTGATAGCGTAAACCCATTTACCCCCCACTGTTTTCTTGCCTATTGGTAGGGTTGTCAGGGTAAATGTCTTGTTCTCATTTAATGAGTGGACCTCCTCATCCATGGCTTTTACCCAGTCTTTTGAGTTAGCCGACCTCATAGCCTCCCCAAAGGTCTGTAGAACACCATATACCGCTCTGTAGCAGTAGTCTACTGTGGTATGAACCCCATCACTATCACTGTCTTCATCAACAAAGTCATTGAAGTGACTACTAGGTTTCCTCCTTTCTCTAGTTGGATACCTCCTACTCTCAGGTTCATCACCTGTCACACTCTGTTGTGTTTGGTTATGGTTATTAGGCCTCCTCACTGCACCTGGACTACCACTATGTGTACGTCTACTCTGCACACTTGGCTCTTGAGCATTCTCCGCTCTCCTATTGACCTCCTGCGTGGTCTCGCTAGTCCTAGGTTGTCTCATATATATAGTCCAGTTCCCTATGTTCAGCCATATGAGTTTGTAGGCTGAAGACGAAGATTTTTAAAACTATATATTTTTGGAAACCTTATAGCCTAACGAATCAGAAAATGTTTGTTGCCATTTTTTTCGAGGTCGGTAAAGCAGCATCTTGGAGCTTTAAAAATGGCTACTTTCAAAAACGAATTTCTCAATATCTCGCCTCCTAGATGACCTAAAATCAAGATTGCAGTGGTTAAATCTACATTTTTGGGGGCAAGTAATCCAATGGAGCTGATTACATTCTATATGAGGCATGTATGGGTGGGTATTTCACATTTTTACATGATATATCACGTAAAAATGCTAATTTCCCACATTGGGGAACCCCCTTTTTTAGATTTTTTCATTTGCCCTGCTATAAAAGGTTGGCCACCAGAAATAATATCTATGAACCAGGAACCAGGAACACAACCTATATGGACAACCTGGTCAATCGGTCATCTTGCTGCTGGAAATCCAATATGGCCGCCTCAATATTGGCCCCTAAGTACCTTTGGTGATAACTTTTGAACCAGATGGGATAGAAATGCAAACTTGGTAACTATTTCATAATTTATGAGCATGAGAAACTCATTGGAATGCTTATCTTTATCATTGGGTGTGCCTGGACCCCTAATTAGCATATTTCCAAAATGGACGCCACCTAAAAATGAGTTTTACTGTGACTTTTACAGTGACATCCGACTGTTATGGCAAAAAGATTGCTTTTTAAGCAATGTGAGCACATATGGTCAGTTTGAACTTTCATTTCTATATTGACAATATGGCTGCAGTCATAAATAATGTATGGTATTGTAGTCCGGCAGCCATGGCTGAGGGAAGTAGGGGTGCTGGGGGGGCTGTAGCACCCCCTCCCCCCAGGCACAGCCCCCCCTCGAACAGGAGGGGAAGAAGAAAAAAAAGAATACAATATGCTGTATCACAGTATTGGCACCTTATCCTGGTTAATTGCCTGTGTCAGTTCGTTCATATAACTTGCGTGTGGAGAGGGAAATTAAAGGCCACGTTTGCGCGTGAAAATGCGCGAAAATGCGCGTGCATGATGCGCGTGCACGCGCATTTTTGCGGCGCGCGCTATGCGCGCGCGCACCCCCTACTAGACGCTCAGCCCCTGCGAGTGTAAAGTACTTCCCGCGGGCCTGCCGGCAGCCGACAGGCTTCTTTTGTTTAAAGCGGGAAATTTGGTATATAGTCTTTTTTATTGGCCTAAAATATTGTCTATATACATACATACATGAATCCACTTGCTGACCGGCTGTTAGTATTGGGCAATCTTTTTTATAGGGGTTTCTTGTGTGACCCTACCATTAACATCCTATGGCTGGCAAAAATGTCAAATTTTCCTTTTGCTTTAAGTAGCATGTGACATGTCAAACTAAGGGTTTTTCATGATTCTGAATCCATTAGGGGTTTTTCATGATTCTGAATCCATTCCAAGAATTAGTTTTGCACAAAATACACTCCTTGGGCTAAAAGCAGCCATAGCCACTTGCCCAAATGTTCCCAACATGTGCTGACCTCTTCACATTTGTCATGATGTCTATGGCCGTTTTTAGCCCAAGGAGTGTATTTTGTGCAAAACTAATGCTTGGAATGGATTCAGAATCATGAAAAACCCCTAATATGGGAGTGCCAAGGAGTGTATTTTGTGCAAAACTAATGCTTGGAATGGATTCAGAATCATGAAAAACCCCTAATATGGGGGCTCCAAATTGTTGTGAAAGGAATGGGACAGCACTTTGAAGATGAGTCCGCCATTCATGACACGTTGCATCACTTTATGAAAACTGTCCGCATCCCTTGAGCTCCCCCACAACTGTCTCCATGAGCCTCTGGAAGGTGGCCGGAGCATTCTTCAATCCAAAGGGCATCACATTAAACTGAAACAGGCCCTGGGAACAGGTAAAAGCAGTTATGTCCTTTGACTCCTGGTCCATCTCCACGAGTCTTAGCATTGAGCTTTCTGTAATCTACACAGAATCTGATCTTGCCGTTCTTTTTGGGGATCATGACCACTGGAGAGGCCCATGCAGACGAGGAAGGTTCAATGACCTTCATCTCCAGCATCTCATCCAGGAGTTCTTTCATCACTTTCAGCTTGGGCGGAGACAGACTGTATGCTTTCTGTTTGATGGGCATCTTGTCCATGAGGAAGATCTGGTGGCTCAGGAGACTAGGGCTGACCCAAAAAATTCGATCAATCGACGATCGATCGATATGCACGGGAATCGATCTTGAAATAAAAAATCGAATAGTCATTTAAAAAAAAAAGCGTCCGCTTTTGGTCCGCGAGCCGGCCCCATTTGGTCCGCGAGCCAGCTGCATGCTGGCGCCTCGCAGACCTCGCAACGCCTCCTCCCCTCTCCCCCTCACTCGTGGTAACAAGGAAGTCAACAAGAACAGCTGCAGCCTGCAGCCCAAAAGAAATCAAAAGTGTATGATTCTATCCATCCCCGATTCCCTGCCACTACAACCCCTTAGGATTCGGAACGCATCTTCTCCAAAGCGGGATTTATTGTCTCTTTTCTGCACTAATATAAGTACGGTAACTAACTATAATATTGCACTAGTGCGAACGGAGTCGCGCTTTATTCGTTGAAATGGAACGGCTTACGTCTCTCTCTCTCTCTCTCTCTCTCAGATTCGGCACAAACAAGGGACTAAATTCTTTTCGCTCCTATGCCACCAAAATGTGGAACGCCCTACCAACTGTCATTAAGACATGCGAATCCCTTGACTCCTTCAAAACCGCTCTCAAAGGGCACCTACGGATGGCTGCAATTCGAAACTGGCCCCCGTAAAATCTGAATCCCCCCCCACCGCCCCCCCCTTTTTCCCCTCACTGTATATGTTTCTTTTCCCTTTTTACCTCCTTTATGATGAATTTTACCTCCTTTTACCTCCTTTATGATGAATTCCTGTTCTGTCTATAGAAGTGTCTATTTGTACGTCTCTAAATGTTTTGATGATTTGAACATGGTGGACCCTATTGGAAACAAGTGTAATGCTTAATTGGGTCGTCCACTCACAGTTAACAGCCTTTGTATTGAGTTTGTGCTTGAAATGTACTGTAATTCTGCAAACTGTTAATAAATTCTTCAATCAATCAATCAATCTCTCTCTCTCAAAGCAATTCTCTCTCTCTCTCTCTCTCAAAGCAATTCTCTCTCTCTCTCTCTCTCTCTCTCTCTCTCTCTCTCTCTCAAAGCAATTCTCTCTCTCTCTCTCTCTCAAAGCAATTCTCTCTCTCTCTCTCTCTCTCAAAGCAATTCTCTCTCTCTCAAAGCAATTCTCTCTCTCTCTCTCTCTCTCTCTCTCTCTCAAAGCAATTCTCTCTCTCTCGCTCTCTCTCTCTCTCTCTCTCTCTCTCTCTCTCTCTCTCTTTCTCTCTCTCTCTCTCTCTCATATTTCCATTTTGCACCAATATTATACTGCCATGTCTTAATACAGTGTTGCTTTTTACAAATAAAATAAGCAAATTAAGGTTGATCACAAAGTTAGTGTGCTACTTTGATGGGAATGCGACGCGACCTGCCTGGGTGCTGTGCGAACAGTGAATCATTATATAGTTTCTTACCTTTTTGTGGCTCGTGCTGGTTTGAAGAAAGAAGAATTATAGGCATAATCCAATTATAATCCAAGGTTTGTTTGTCTGGAGGATGGAGATCCAACACTATGTCATATTATTAAAGTAGGCTAAGTAAACTTTAAGAAGAGCTGGTCGTCAGTGAGAAGCTGCTCCGCTCTGGTAATTGATCTGACCTATATTTGCGCAACTGACTGGCATTTGGTAGCCTAGTAATTATACTTATTTGGCAGCACCTGCAATTCAGTAACCTACAGTCCTACACATTTCAAAAGGCTTTCATATGCTATTACTATTTTTTCTAATAAGGTTTGTCCTTATAGATTGAAATGTGATCATTGTTGTATAGTTTTGGATATTAATTAATTAATTAATTATTAAAGCACAGGGCCTCGCATTTCTCCCAGGCAGCTCTGATTGCGTGCGCCTCGCAGCAAGCTCGTCATAAAGCCTCGATTAAATGACACTTTATTTCAGTTAATTTTACGGCAAGATAAGGAAAATGCCTTTCCTTTACACTTGCGTGTGCTGTTTCCACGAAGCCTCTGAGTTTATTTCAGTTATAAATGCAATATGCCGTTCGTCGTGTGTGCTGTGCTGCTTTGGATTATATATTTTTTATTTGAGAGGTAATGCCTGTGTCAGGCAGTTTTATTTAATGTTGACTTGTTACGGTCGGATGTTTTATTGTAAGCCTAATTATTTGTGCGTCACTGCTTTCATGAAGGCTGCTACAATTGGGCGGATTGGGTGAAAGCAACAATTGTTGCTTATTGTTAAATAAAATAATTGAGACCAATCCAAGCATGCGTTTCTCTCTTCTATATCGTTGTTTTATGGGGCTCCACCGGGCGCGTCAGCGTCGCGTCACCGTCAGGGAATGTTCCCTTTTTAATCAATGAAGGGTGGCTCCACTGCCCACGTTGCGTGACATTAACGCGTGCATTAAAATTGAACCGGTGCGTTTTTTGACGCACGCGACGGAGACGTCCGGTGGAGCCCTGGCGTAATTCATTGTGCGTCACTGCTCGCCTCGCACCCCCCCCCCGTCGGATGACGAAGCGTCGACGATTGATCGCGATTCGTTTCGAAGCGTCGATCATCAAAAGCGTGATCGAAGGTCAGCCCTACAGGAGACTGGTGCGGCCAACGTTCGTGGTGCAGACATCCAGATTACGCCTCTCTCATGTGTACTTCCAGATGAGAGTCCTGAACAGCACTCGTAAGCTCAGCCAGATCCGATGAAGACGGTAGCTCCATACTCCATGGTGCCATGGCGGAGAAGAAAGCGATGTGAGATGCTGACCGGTAGTTAAGGAAGTGATATTTGTCTTGGCCGTTGTCTCGGAACCAGTAAGTTCCACCAGCGACGTCCATTTGCAGTCCTAGAACGTAAAATCTAGGCCCAAGACCACAGGGAAGGCAAGAGTCTGAGGTGACTACAGACATCCTCCATGACTTGCCTTGCAGCCATAGTTCCAGTTCCGTCCATCCAAGGGGCAGCTTTCCTTCCCCATCGGCCAGGTACAGAGGGCCCCCGGTCCATGGGTTGAGCGTGGCTTTTGGGGCCTTAATAACCTCCCACATGCTCATTCAAGAGGGTGTACGAGGACCCGGTGTCCAGAATGGCATTTCCCTGCCATTGGCTGATGGTCAAGGGTATTATCAGCTGCTGGGGAATAGGACTGCCAAAAGTTGAAGAGTTAGGGTTGAAAGAAGTAGTAGGTGTGAAACTCTGTGAGGTCACAGCTGGTGTGGTGTGAGCAGACGAAGGGGTAGAGGCATTGACAGACATGTGGACAGATGTTTTTTCCTCCCATGGCTGATCTGGACGTTTTTGATTGGCATTGGAGGATTTTTTGTTCCGTGGCCTCCATTCTGGACAGGACTTTGGAGGGTGAGTCCCCTTACATCTCCAACACACAAACTGATCTGAGTCAGTGGCTGGTTTTGGTTGAGAGGGTTGTTGAGATGGTGTAGACAGGTTAGTGCTTTCGCCTTTAGTACCAGTTTTATTCAGTTGTTTCACCCGCTGGTTATAAAGCGCCTGACTCTGCCTGTCTTTCTCCAGCTGTTGTCCCAAACGTACCAGTTCATCCACTGTGTTTACTCTTCCTCGGAGCTGACTAGCCGACCGAGGGTCAATATTCTTCAGGAGCATTTTCACAATGGCTGCCTCCGACATTTCAGAATTCCATCTCAGGCATAAGGAGCGATACATATAAGAGAAGTCGCGGATGCTTTCAGTCTCCCCTTGCACCCGTGTCCTCACTCGCTCTGACAGTTCATCCTCATAGTCTTCTGAAAGAAAAGCAGAGAGGAACTTCCCTGTAAACTCATCCCATGTACGGGTAGAAAGGCGTACCACATCCAACCAGTCCCTGGCCGTACCATGGAGTACGTTACGTAGGGTAGCAATCAGCTCCTCGTCAGTTAAGGGGTTTAAGGCCAAGAAGTCCAGGCACTTCTCCAGATATAGCAAGGGATCCTGGCTGTCCTCCATTCGGCCAAAACAGGGGAACTGTATCTTTATAAGACTCTTCACCATATATCTGCCCCTCATTTCAGTCTGGAAGGGAGAATTGCGAAAATTATTTCCCCCCTTACCAAAATCCATAGTAGACTGTAAGTCATGCAGTGGAGGTTTGGGAATTGGTGGCTCAGCCATGGGCATGGTCTGGGCATTGGTGGATTGACGTGAGGCATTATCAAGAGAGGTCATGCGTAGCGTCTGGGCTCTTAAGTTACTCATATCCATGGCCTTCTGCTGCACCTCACTCTGCAGGTGCCTCACTGTCTTAGTCATGGGGTTAAGGCCGTCCATTAAACTTTTGAGCAGATCCGTGTGTAGTACTTTTAAACGCCAGGTTATTGAGCTGTCGATTTGTTTCCTCATGAAGTCAAACTCCCGGGTTATTCAACGGTGGAATGTGCTCATTTGGTTGTCAGTGAGTTGTTATGGTGTTAGTCACGTCGGTAAGCATCCTCTCCATCTCCTGATGGCTAAGTGGTGCTGTGGTGTAATTTTGAGACTTTGCACTTTCCTTCCTGGGTTTTGGTATATGTGGAACCCTAGGAGGTGCCGAAGCAAATGGATTCCCAGGAGAGAGGGACACAACTGACTGACCAGTGTCTGGTGTCTGGCCAGTAGGCCCCTGTTGCTGCCTAGGAGAAAGACATTTGCAGGCTCCACTGCTCTAGAGGCGGCAGCCCCCCCTGGTGGGTCATGGGAGAGAGCCTCCAGATCAAATAATGAGTCATGGATAATTGGTTGATTAATTGGCTGATTGAGCACATCTGGTTGGGTAACAGATCCAGCTTGTTAAGCACCAGGTGGGTGCAAAAGTGGTTCAACCAGGTGTCTGAACTCCAAGAGGGAGTCTGAGGTTGCCATTTTGAATTTGTATTTGTCTTTGAGTTGAAATGTTTTATTGCACAGTTTGAATGCGTTGTGGTTCCTTGTGTGTTCGTTTTCCTTCCTTCCAGTGATTTTCCAGAAATATCCCCAATAATAACAAAAACAATTTTTTTCACATCACAAAAACACAATCTTGAACCTTGACATGATAAACATTTTAAACATCGGGCACCATTTCTTTATGTAGCGGTTTCACCAATAAACGTTTGAGTCAAGGAGAAACCCAACAAAGGTCACTGTAAAAATGCAGCAACCTACCTGTTAACTCACTCAGGGTATATATATATATAATAATAATAATATATATATAATATAATAAATCAGTACATTTCAATAACACTTAGGAAATGATTTCAACCCCAACCCACAGTCAACAATCAAGAAATTCAAACGACACACAAAGTCAGTTTAAGGATTTGTATTGTAAAATTAAATAAACGTATAGTTCAGTTCATGTCGACCAATTCACACCAGAAAACAAAATAACTCGGGTGCCGTGCACCACTATATGAACCAAAAGAAAAAGAAAGAAAATAGCGTCCTGGCGCTTGTGTGTGGATGTGTGTGTGCGTGCGTGCACTATGGCGTGCGTGTGTGTTTGTGCGTTAGCTCCGCAGCTAGCCCCTGTACTCGCTCACCCACAGCAACCCTCTCCGCTCAGCTGCTCTTTATTACTGGACGGCTCCTCTTCGAAAGACAACGCCGTCAGTAAAGTGACAGTCAGGAAGCGGTGTCGCAGCAGCCGTTCTATGCCCCGGCGCGGTCGTCTGTGGCGTTGTTTAGAATGGCTCTACTGTTTACTGCTTATCTGGGCAACTTTACATGGGCAACTGCCGTCTTCACAAACACGGTCTGTACACACACCACTCCTCACTCCCGCGACAGACTCAAACTGGAAGTCGTCTCCATATTTGCCAGAGGCTGGGCGTTCAGCGAGCAGCCAACCAGCGCCATGCACAGACAACGTCACTGACAAAAGTAGTGTGGATCTGGGTGTGAGTGCTGTCATTCACTGAACATATTATTATTGTGGTCATAGCCGTGGCAACTACTTTACCCGTGCACGCGCGAAGCACGCGTGCACGTGTTAAAAT
Organism: Electrona antarctica; assembly: GCF_951216825.1. Taxonomy (NCBI): domain Eukaryota; kingdom Metazoa; phylum Chordata; class Actinopteri; order Myctophiformes; family Myctophidae; genus Electrona; species Electrona antarctica. The sequence continues at coordinate 48,281,353 of NC_136796.1, forward strand.
GCGCGTGCACGTGCAAAGAATGACACATGTATATAGAACAACTCTGTAGGCAACTTTAGGAGGATGAAAGACATGAGAATGAAAGTATTACAAGTTACAACTTCTCACTTTGGGTCCCAATTTATTTTTCGCACTCTGCACTCACACTGACAACTCATCATGTACAACACAACAACACAACTGCTCGGCGGCAGCATGGCATCTTTCTTATAATATTATGCCTATAAGTAAAGTAACATTAAACATTTCTTTTACATACCGTGAGCGTGAGCAGCTGCAGGTGACAGGTGACAGGTCGAGTTCAATAAATGATCCAATCGAATTTGTAATCCACAACGTCAACGTCACAATGATGAATATGAATAATCCAATTTACATTAACCCAAAATGTCACAGTAATCCTAATCCAAATGTCACGTTGGTTCACAGTAACCCAAATGTGGATTTGCGCTCGGGAGTAATGGAGATAAATGTCTTCATGAGGCCGTGTAAATCCACTTTCTTGTCATCGTTGAGAATGTTAGAGTGGACATTCATCAGTGAAAGGTGAGTGAGTCTTTCCTGTGTCATGGTGCTGCGAAGCCAGGTTTTCAGCCGACGCAAGGCAGAAAAGGTGCGCTCTGATGAGGCCACAGAGATGGGCAGACACAGACACAACTCTATGAGCTTTTCTGCTTCTTTAAGGAGATTTCTCGTTTGTGGAAGGAGCTTGGTTACACATGCTGCTACATCTTGAACAGTTTTACAGCTAGACTCTTTGGTGAAATCACCCATCATTTTGAGCTGGAGTTCAAGGCGTTCTGTATCGATCTCATTTGGTACGTGGAGGCTCCCCAAATCAACCGCTTTCCCCGCTGCTGCCTGTATTACCGCTCTCTCTGTTTGCGGCTATTCTCATAGCGTTTTGATCAAATCTTCTGTTCAGCTCCGCCAACACCAAATCAATAGCCTCGTAAAATTCACGTCGCCAAATCACTGTTGGTTCGGTGCTGTGCGCCACCGGTGCCAAAGCCTCAGGAGCCATGTTTTGGCGGTACCGAGCTGGGGTTCTGCTCACCCTTGGAACCGGAACGGGAACGGTATCTGCTTCTGGCAAGACTGGCGTCTTCAGGCCTGGTTGCGATGCACACTTGCGGGCCATCTCGTTAATCTGGGCATCCTCTCTCAGTGCTGTGATGCGTTTTTGGAGTGTAGCTGTGCACTCAAGCGCACCGAGCGCACTAGATTTGGGGCTCTGCAGTGTCCTGGCTACTGACTCGCAGGGCTCAAAAAGTGCTCCACAGCACAGGAGACCAAAAAAGGTTCTCCGTTTCATAGCCTGCTTGTGAAGCCCTCTGATCTTTGACCTGGCATCCCCCCTTACAGTCTTGTCATCTTTTAGGATATCCAAGGTGGCCAGGAGAGTGCTGTATGATGAGATCACGGGTTTGATGTCTATCGCGCGGACGCACCACCTTGTGGGACACAGGCCTAGGATGTTGACAACCTCGTCGTCTGAGCCAAAAAGCGATTGGTACAGCTGTTTTCTTTTTGATGATTCCCTGATTACATTAGCAACACCCCGCACAAAGATCAAAGTGTCAGCCACAAGACTGACTTCACGTGCGACTTCTTGTAGAACCAAATCCAGCGAGTGGTTGCTGCAGTGCGTATACAATGACTGGGGGTTTAATTCTTTCAGGCGAGCCTGGACTCCAGAAAAGCATCCAGACATATTGCTGGCACCATCAAAGCAATATCCAACAACGCGTTCAATAGGAATGTTCAGCCTTAAAAAAACATCCTTTATGCACCCAAACAGTGTCTCTCCAGTGCTGTCTTGTGCATTATAAAATCCCAAAAATAAGCAATGAGACTCGAGGTCGCTGTCAACAAATTGCAGATTAATTGAGAACTGCTCTGTGGTGCTTACATCTGTTGTGCCATCAGCTGTGAGGCCATAAAAGTTACATTTTGAGGCACTTTTGACAATATCCCTCTGGATGGCATGAGCAAACTGTTGTATTATCTCATTTTGAATAGTATTGGACATCCAATTGTCTCGTCGCAAAATCCACTCACGTTCGTTAGGTTTGTCGAATGTGCGTTCAATCATCAGGCCATATAGTATTCCATCACGCATAGTATCACCTCTGAAGGCGACTCCCTTGCTGCCCAGATATCGAACTGTTCTGAAAAGTATCAACAAAACGTTTCTTGCCGTTTGCTGTTGTTTTGCACAGGCATCAGACAGGATGGCACTGATGGGCACTTGCTTAAGTGCAACATGCTTCTCCGCGGCGTGACAATGCAACCCTGATTTCTCATGTTCTTTGAACTTCTCTTGTGCTTTACGCCAGTTTGCAAATCCCCCTTTAACAAATGTATTTCCTCCCCTCACACTGTCGTCTTTTATCAGCTTCTTTTCCACTGCTTTCACGCATGAAAAACATAAGAACTTGATCACTCTCCGCAACATAATGTATCCAATTCCATGTTTTAAACCAAGCCGGTTGAAAAGACCGTTTGTATTTTTCTGTCCCAAAATGCCGGCCTGGGAAAGCGAACTCTGGTGGCTGGAACGGCTCCTCAAATGGAATTAGGCTGACCACCACAGGTATGGCTGGCGGTGGCTGTGGTGGATCCACATCGTTGACGTTGTTGTTGGCGGCGGCGGCCGCGGGACCAATATTAGTCTCTGCGGGAGCAGAGCTGCTGTTGCGGGGGGCAGCGGTGGCACTGACACCGTGACAGGAGGGGCCGGGTCGGGGAAGATCATCTTCAGAACTGGAATCATGATCATCCAATATAACAGCGCCAGCACCGCTACTAGTAGTAGCTTCTGCTTCTCCTTCTCTTCTCAGACTCTTTGGAATTGGTGCCGGTTTTACAAACCAATCGGAAATGCGCTTTTGAGACATGATAGACGGTTACATTACTAGTAGTGCTGAGTCGCCGACATTAGATTATTATTGCCCAACTTGATCTACAATGATGCCCGGATGTAAACAGGAAATACACCTGTCCAGCGTGCACCGCGGTGGCCCGTGATGACGTGAATTCATTATATTATGTTAATATTGCACTAAATCCCCCACAAATAAATAAATAACCAACAACATACACATTATGCAAAACATTGTTTTTAATTATTTTTGTTAAAATGGTTATGGTATATATTTTTTCCATTCAAATAATAAAACAAAATAAAAAAAGGCAAGAAATGGAAAAATTCCCCTCCAAACCACTGGGGGTGCTACAGCACCCGCAGCACCCGTACTTCCCACGGCTATGATTGTGGTTTATTATTATTTTGGCTGATCGCCCCAAACTCACACCAATAATACCGGGTGAAATAAATATGTCACATATTGTAGGCTACAATAGCCTATGAAGTTAATATAGGCTATATTTAATGGTTTGCACTGCAATGACAATGATCTGAAAAATGAATGAAAATCTATCGCACACTATAGCCAAGACCTGCACTGACATTTTACTATAAGGCATATTTCGCTCATTTCTTAAGCGATTCTTAAAATTAAAAAATCGCCATAATCTGTGGGAACTCTACTTTCAATTGGTGTTGTCAGCCAATATTGTATTGTCTTCCAATCTAACGATATAGTCACATTACGCACAGGTACGCACAGAGGCTGCTGCCGCACAGAGGCTGCTCCTGTTCTGTCTTTACAAGGAGAGAGAGAGAGAGAGAGAGAGAGAGAGAGAGAGAGAGAGAGAGAGAGAGAGAGAGAGAGAGAGAGAGAGAGAGAGAGAGAGAGAGAGAGAGAGAGACCATTTAGGCTATAATAAAGGTATTTTATATATATGTGATACATGTGATCTCACATAATGTGCGAGTCAGAGCTAACGTTACTCAATGATGAAATTAAAATTTGCCGTCTGATTGATATTTATTCTAGATTTATTCAGATGGATCCCCATTAGCTGCCACCGAAGTAGCAGCTACTCTTCCTGGGGTCCATGACAAACAATACATATAACACAACACAATAAAAAAATAACACTGCACAATAAAAACAGGTGCAATCTTGAAACAAATACATTCATAATACAAAATACAAATGCATTTAAGACATTAAAAATACAGAGAAAATAAAAACACTAAACAAGACATCCCCTTAAATGATGTCAGTTAATTATAAAATTGGGGTAATTGATCAGGTGTCTCTTAAGGAGCCTCTTAAAACTAGCCTTACTGGGTGCTTCCGTGATTATAGTTGGTAACGTGTTCCATACTGAAATAGCCCTGAACATTACAGATCTGCAAACCGCATTTGTTCTGGGTTTTTCTTTGACCATGTGGCCACTAGTAATAATAATAATAATAATAATACATTTTATTTATAAGGCGCCTTTCAGGGCACTCAAGGTCGCCGTACAGGTTAAAAACAGTTGATACAAAACACAGTTAAAAGCAAAACAAAACTAGGGCACAGCTTGCAGCAGAGGTCAGCCATATTCCTGCCTAAACAGGTGGGTTTTGAGGTGAGTTTGGAATATGGTGATAGAGTCCATGTTTCTGATGTCAGGGGGAGGGAGTTCCAGAGGTGGGGGGCAGAGCGGCTGAAGGCTCTTGACCCCATGGTGGAGAGACGGGCTGGGAGAACTTTCAGGGTGATTGAGGAGGCAGACCTAAGAGACCGGGTGGGGATGTTGACATGGACAAGGTCAGACAGGTATGGGGGGGTGAGATTATGGATGGCCTTGAATGTATGGAGAAGGATCTTGAAGTCGATGCGGTATTTGATGGGGAGCCAGTGGAGTTGGTGAAGTACAGGGGTGATGTGACTGATGACAGGGGTTCTGGTGACGATACGGGCAGCAGCGTTCTGGACCAGTTGGAGTTTATGGAGAAGTTTGTGGGGGAAAGAAGGGAATTACAGTAGTCCAAGCGGGAGGTGACAAGAGAGTGAACCAGGATTGCGGCACTGTGGGGAGTTAGAGAGGGGCGGAGGCGGTTGATGTTTCTGAGGTGGAAGTAGGCGGACCGGATGGTGGTGTTGATGTGGGTGTGGAATGATAGGGTACTGTCGAGGACGACACCCAGACTCTTAACCTGAGGAGAGGGGGAAACTGAGGAGTTGTCAATGGTGAGAGTGAAACTGGGTTGCTTGGTGAGTGTGGATTTGGAACCAATGAGGACTACCTCGGTTTTGTCACTGTTGAGTTTGAGGAAATTAGAGGTGAACCAGGACTTGATTTCCTGCAAACAGGTACAGAGGGAGGAGGGTGGGAAGGCGGAAGAGGGTTTGGAGGAGACGTAGAGCTGGGTGTCCGCGTAACAGTGGAAAAGGATGTTGTATTTGCGGAAAATCTGTCCAAGGGGGAGGAGATAGATGATAAATAGGATAGGGCCAAGAACGGAGCCCTGGGGAACACCGGAGGAGATGGGGGAGGGATGGGAAGTGAATGATTTGAGCTGAATGAACTGAGTACGGTCAGAGAGGTATGAGTGAAACCAGTCTAGGGGTGTGTCAGATATGCCAATGGATGCTAGTCGCTCGAGGAGAGTGGAGTGGGAGATGGTGTCAAAAGCCGCACTCAGATCCAGGAGGATGAGGATGGATACTAGTCCAGAGTCAGCAGCTATCAGGAGGTCATTTGTGATTTTGAGGAGGGCTGTTTCTGTGCTGTGACGGGGGCGAAAACCGGACTGGAACTGTTCATAGAGGTTATTGTTGGTGAGGTGAGCTTGAATCTGTGAAGCAACAGATTTTTCCAGAATCTTTGCAAGAAATGGCAGGTTGGAGATGGGGCGAAGGTTGTTGAAGATGTTGGGGTCTAGACCAGGTTTCTTCAGTAAAGGTGTGACTGCAGCAGTTTTGAGAGATGGAGGGACAGAACCAGAGGTGAGGGAGGAGTGAATGATGGCAGTTATCAGGGGCAGCAGAGAGGGGAGGGAGACTATAACCAGGGAGGATGGCAGGGGGTCAAGTTGGCAGGTGGATGGCTTGGATGTCCGGATGAGTTTAGATATATCAGCGGCAGAGGGGAGTTCGAAGCAGGAGAGAGGTAGAGAGAGAGCGGGGGGGGGGAACAAAAGGAGGCGGACAACTGGACGTGTGAGGGGTCAGTTGCTGATGAATGGTGGATATTTTTGTATTCAAAAATGACATCAGGGAGTTGCAGTGGTCAGTGGAGTAGAAGTGTGGGGGGAGGGAATCCGGGGGGCGGAGTGAGTTATTGACCACTGAAAACAGGGCCCTGGTGTTCCCAGCACCAGCAGTGATTTTGTCTGTGAAGTATTGAGATTTGGCTGAGGAGAGGGCATCCTTGTAGTGAAGGATGTGGGTATGGTACATCTGTTTGTGGACAGTGAGACCAGTTTTGTTGGAAAGCCGCTCCAGCTGGCGACCTTCTGCTTTTAGCTGACGTAGGTGGGGGGAGAACTAGGGGGCAGAGTGGGGGAATGAAACAGTCCGGGTTTTGAGGGGGGCAAGTGAATTCAGCAGAGTCTGGAGACCATCATTGTAAGAGGAAACCAGCTGTTCTGGGGTGCATGGGGGGGTGATGGCGGGAAAACAGTCAATACCAGTGGTGAGGTCGGTTAGATTAATGTTTCTGATATTGCGGAAGGACATAGTGCGTGACAGTTTGGTTTTGGACAGTATCAGATTTAAATTAAATGAAATGAGCATGGTCAGAGATTTAATAATAAAATGTAATAATAAAAAAGTCCCCCCATTCTGTGTTTCTTAGAACTGTAATTATGAAAAAAAATCATTAACATGGTGAAACACATCTTGATGATGTCATCAAGATGCGTTTCACCATGTTAATGATTTTTTTCAGACCTCTAGTTCTAGGAAACACAGAATGGGGGAACTTTTTTATTATTTCCACACAACAGCTCTAAGGTACATTAATGACATAGTAAAATGTTGAAAATGAGTGGAATGCCCCTTTAAGTTAAAAATATGACATATCGGCAATGAGATTATATTAGAAACTACTTTAAGTAACCGTCCATCAACATTATCCATACCAGCTGGTTTATCATTGTTTAGCCCATCAAGTAGTTTTTCCACCTTATCAATTTGTATAGGTTGAAACTTAAAAACACATTATTTGTTTTTCATGATGGTGTTTGTTATTATTTCATGTCTACCTCTAGGGGAGCCCATGTCCTTTCTTAACTTATCAACTTTATCTGCAAAATGATCATTAAAATGGTTTGCAATGTCCTTTGCGTTAGTTAAAAAACTTCCATTCACCTCAATGAATGAAGGTGAATTACTGCAGCCTCTACCCATTATTTCATTCAGGGTTCTCCAGAGTTTGTTACCATCATTTTTCCTCTCCTGAATTAGATTTTGATAATATGCCCTTTTTTTCTTTATGTTTAACTTTGTAACTTTATTCCTCATTATACAATAAATTTTCAGTACCTTTCAAATCTATTGCAGCTTTCTTCAACTGATCTCTTTCGCGCATACATGCTCTGAGCTCATCATCAATCCATGATGCTTTACCAGAGCCTACTGTAAATTTCCTTAATGGGACATGCCTATCTGCTACACAGAGGAATATTTCATTAAATAACTTGAGAGCTTCTTCAACCCCATGTAATGCTAACACCTGATTCCATTCAACATTCTCTATATCTCTAATAAAAGCATTTTCACAGAACCTTCTATATGACCTCTTATACAATACTTTAGGTCCAGCTTTTGGAGCTGTATTTTTCCTTGCAATAGCCACATTATTATGGTCGCTAAACCCCACAGAGACAGATACTGCTTTGGAACAAAGATCTGTGTTATTAGAAAATATATGGTCAATACAAGTTGCAGATGTATGCCCAGCATCATTGCAGTACACTCTGGTTGGCTTATTTACCATCTGAGTTAAATTGCAAATTAGTGCCGTGCTATTTAATTTTTTTCCTTAATGGGCATGATTCAGACAGCCAATCTATATTAAAATCTCCCAAAACAAATGTTTTCTTAGCCGTATCAGTAACTTTGATCAGCACAGAGCATAATTGTTCTATATATTGCACATTTGAGCTTGGGGGCCTATACACACAGCCAACCAAAAACTGTTTACAGTGAGCAAGATGGACCTCCAACCAAAGCGCTTCAATACCAGGACTCATCAGGTCAGATCTAACCTTGGCTGGAATATGGCTTTGTATATATATTGCTACACCTCCCCCAAAAATATTCCTGTCATTTCTAAAAATGTTATAGCCTGATATGCCAACCCCCATATCTGTAATTGACTCGTCTAAATGTGTCTCTGAGACAGCAAGTACATTTATATTTTCCCCATTAATCAAGGTAGATATTTCTTGAACTTTATTTCTCAAACTATTGACATTAATATGAGCTATTCTTAACCCTTTTTTTGGTAGATTTAGCACCATGTTGTTTTTATTTCATATCAAAGATTCAACTAAACTTGTAGATTGGGGGCTTTCACAATTCTCAGTCACTTCTCTTTGGCCTCACAATGAGGCGGTCATAGCTGATATATATGAGATATCACAGCAATCAACTAGATTTGAATAACAAAACGTATTGATTGGACAATAATATCTGCCTGTAAGAAAGTGTGAGAGAGAGAAAACATGACCCAAATGCACAACAAGGAGAGGCAAAGCAGAGAAAAGCCCACCCGGGCGGATGTTTATTCACAAACACGGGGGGGGGGGGGGGGAAGGAGGTGCAGGGGTCCGTAGGCTGCTCCACAGAGCTCGGGTCCCGGAAACACTGGAGAGGAGAAGAGAAGGTGAGTCAAAGGCAGGTCCACAGAGCAGAGAATAAGCACAGTAACGGCGTGACGTGTAACTGTCTAAGTCTAAATACTGAGGGCCTAAATGTCTGGCTGTCTAACTTTACCAACCGTAGAACTGGGGAAGAACTGGCGCCGAGCTGCAGACAGGCCTGGCTTTTGTAGGTATCAGGTGATTGCAGACGACATCCAGGTGGGTAGATTGTAACAGGGAGAGAGGTGCTGTGGAGTGCTCTGGAGTCCTCTGGTGGCGCTGAAGTGCCCAGAACACCCACAGCACATGGATGGTGATGGAGAGCGAACCGTAACACAAGTAGCCTTGTATAGTGGATTGAAAAATTAGTTAGTAGGCCTAATGCCTTTATCTCACGTCAATTTTAGCGTCGTATACTTTTATACATCTTTTATAGCATCTTTCATTCAGATTATTACAATAACGTTACGGTAGGCTACAGACTACAGTAAGTTACAGCCAGGTTCAACCAAGTTGTGGCTCTAACTGGAGTCGATCCCGTTCTGCCCAGTTCAGACAATGCTCGTGGGTCTCTGTGATTGGCCAAGCGTTGATTTTATGGCGTCAGGACCGCGACAAATGATTGATACCCTTGGCGCAATGGATAAGGCGCCTGACTACGAATCAGGAGATTGAGGGTTCGAGTCCCATCATGGTCGTCAATCCGCAAAACTGTCAACCTTACCTGAAATGCACTGGGTGCTTTGACTTTGCCAAAATCAAGAAAACACTCAGGATCCATGCTGAAACCCTCTGAGCCACTTTACAAACAGTTAGTTGCAACAACTCATTCAGTAAGCAGGCTTGTTAGCTCAGCTGGTCAGAGCATGGTGCTAATAACACCAAGGTTGCGGGTTCCATCCCCATATGGGCCAGAGACTAGAATGTATCAATGTACATCTAAAAAATACAAAAATTGTCTTTATGCACTTCACTACATTATCCAGCATGATTATGCCACCAAACACAGATTAGAATGAATCCATGTGCATCTCTAACTTGCAAATCTCTCCAAGTTAGACAAATACATTCTTATCTTTATGCACATCCAATATGCTCTTCACTGCATTATCCAGCGATATTATGCAACACAAAGGTATTAAGGCCTGATGGATTTTTCATCCCACTAACATTCTGAAAGAAGGAATATATCACTGGTTACTGACGACCACGTGGCCTAATGGATAAGGCGTCTGACTTCGAATCAGAAGATTGAGGGTTCGAGTCCCTTCGTGGTTGGTGTACTGTGTACATGTCAAAGTTCTATGGAATTCACCATAACTTGCTATGCATGGCTGTGACTGATTGCAGTATGATTGTTTCCAGTTAATCAAACCATTTTTAGTTTGTGCCAAATAAAATGGAGGGTATTGAGTTCCATCACTATGATATACTTCAAAGCTGATCTTTGGCCTTGAAGAAACGGGAATGCACTGGATGCTTTGAATTTGCCAAAGTCAAGAAAGAACTCAGACTGCACAGAAACCCCCTGAGCCACTTTGCAAACAGTTAGTTGCAAAGAATTATGGGAAAAGCAGGCCTGTTAGCTCAGCTGGTCAGAGCGTGATGCTAATAAAGCCAAGGTTGCGGGTTCGATCCCTGTATGGGCCACATACTACAGTTTAAAATGTATCCATGTGCATCTCTAACATGCAAAATCACTTTTGTCAGGCAAAAACGGTCTTTATGCATTTATACATATCGGCAATGAGATTATATTAGAAACTACTTTAAGTAACCGTCCATCAACATTATCCATACCAGCTGGTTTATCATTGTTTAGCCCATCAAGTAGTTTTTCCACCTTATCAATTTGTATAGGTTGAAACTTAAAAACACATTATTTGTTTTTCATGATGGTGTTTGTTATTATTTCATGTCTACCTCTAGGGGAGCCCATGTCCTTTCTTAACTTATCAACTTTATCTGCAAAATGATCATTAAAATGGTTTGCAATGTCCTTTGCGTTAGTTAAAAAACTTCCATTCACCTCAATGAATGAAGGTGAATTACTGCAGCCTCTACCCATTATTTCATTCAGGGTTCTCCAGAGTTTGTTACCATCATTTTTCCTCTCCTGAATTAGATTTTGATAATATGCCCTTTTTTTCTTTCTGTTTAACTTTGTAACTTTATTCCTCATTATACAATACATTTGCCATTTTTCAGTTCCTTTCAAATCTATTGCAGCTTTCTTCAACTGATCTCTTTCGCGCATACATGCTCTGAGCTCATCATCAATCCATGATGCTTTACCAGAGCCTACTGTCAATTTCCTTAATGGGACATGCCTATCTGCTACACAGAGGAATAATTCATTAAATAACTTGAGAGCTTCTTCAACCCCATGTAATGCTAACACCTGATTCCATTCAACATTCTCAATATCTCTAATAAAAGCATTTTCACAGAACCTTCTATATGACCTCTTATACAATACTTTAGGTCCAGCTTTTGGAGCTGTATTTTTCCTTGCAATAGCCACATTATTATGGTCGCTAAACCCCACAGAGACAGATACTGCTTTGGAACAAAGATCTGTGTTATTAGAAAATATATGGTCAATACAAGTTGCAGATGTATGCCCAGCATCATTGCAGTACACTCTGGTTGGCTTATTTACCATCTGAGTTAAATTGCAAATTAGTGCCGTGCTATTTAATTTTTTTCCTTAATGGGCATGATTCAGACAGCCAATCTATATTAAAATCTCCCAAAACAAATGTTTTCTTAGCCGTATCAGTAACTTTGATCAGCACAGAGCATAATTGTTCTATATATTGCACATTTGAGCTTGGGGGCCTATACACACAGCCAACCAAAAACTGTTTACAGTGAGCAAGATGGACCTCCAACCAAAGCGCTTCAATACCAGGACTCATCAGGTCAGATCTAACCTTGGCTGGAATATGGCTTTGTATATATATTGCTACACCTCCCCCAAAAATATTCCTGTCATTTCTAAAAATGTTATAGCCTGATATGCCAACCCCCATATCTGTAATTGACTCGTCTAAATGTGTCTCTGAGACAGCAAGTACATTTATATTTTCCCCATTAATCAAGGTAGATATTTCTTGAACTTTATTTCTCAAACTATTGACATTAATATGAGCTATTCTTAACCCTTTTTTTGGTAGATTTAGCACCATGTTGTTTTTATTTCATATCAAAGATTCAACTAAACTTGTAGATTGGGGGCTTTCACAATTCTCAGTCACTTCTCTTTGGCCTCACAATGAGGCGGTCATAGCTGATATATATGAGATATCACAGCAATCAACTAGATTTGAATAACAAAACGTATTGATTGGACAATAATATCTGCCTGTAAGAAAGTGTGAGAGAGAGAAAACATGACCCAAATGCACAACAAGGAGAGGCAAAGCAGAGAAAAGCCCACCCGGGCGGATGTTTATTCACAAACACGGGGGGGGGGGGGGAAGGAGGTGCAGGGGTCCGTAGGCTGCTCCACAGAGCTCGGGTCCCGGAAACACTGGAGAGGAGAAGAGAAGGTGAGTCAAAGGCAGGTCCACAGAGCAGAGAATAAGCACAGTAACGGCGTGACGTGTAACTGTCTAAGTCTAAATACTGAGGGCCTAAATGTCTGGCTGTCTAACTTTACCAACCGTAGAACTGGGGAAGAACTGGCGCCGAGCTGCAGACAGGCCTGGCTTTTGTAGGTATCAGGTGATTGCAGACGACATCCAGGTGGGTAGATTGTAACAGGGAGAGAGGTGCTGTGGAGTGCTCTGGAGTCCTCTGGTGGCGCTGAAGTGCCCAGAACACCCACAGCACATGGATGGTGATGGAGAGCGAACCGTAACACAAGTAGCCTTGTATAGTGGATTGAAAAATTAGTTAGTAGGCCTAATGCCTTTATCTCACGTCAATTTTAGCGTCGTATACTTTTATACATCTTTTATAGCATCTTTCATTCAGATTATTACAATAACGTTACGGTAGGCTACAGACTACAGTAAGTTACAGCCAGGTTCAACCAAGTTGTGGCTCTAACTGGAGTCGATCCCGTTCTGCCCAGTTCAGACAATGCTCGTGGGTCTCTGTGATTGGCCAAGCGTTGATTTTATGGCGTCAGGACCGCGACAAATGATTGATACCCTTGGCGCAATGGATAAGGCGCCTGACTACGAATCAGGAGATTGAGGGTTCGAGTCCCATCATGGTCGTCAATCCGCAAAACTGTCAACCTTACCTGAAATGCACTGGGTGCTTTGACTTTGCCAAAATCAAGAAAACACTCAGGATCCATGCTGAAACCCTCTGAGCCACTTTACAAACAGTTAGTTGCAACAACTCATTCAGTAAGCAGGCTTGTTAGCTCAGCTGGTCAGAGCATGGTGCTAATAACACCAAGGTTGCGGGTTCCATCCCCATATGGGCCAGAGACTAGAATGTATCAATGTACATCTAAAAAATACAAAAATTGTCTTTATGCACTTCACTACATTATCCAGCATGATTATGCCACCAAACACAGATTAGAATGAATCCATGTGCATCTCTAACTTGCAAATCTCTCCAAGTTAGACAAATACATTCTTATCTTTATGCACATCCAATATGCTCTTCACTGCATTATCCAGCGATATTATGCAACACAAAGGTATTAAGGCCTGATGGATTTTTCATCCCACTAACATTCTGAAAGAAGGAATATATCACTGGTTACTGACGACCACGTGGCCTAATGGATAAGGCGTCTGACTTCGAATCAGAAGATTGAGGGTTCGAGTCCCTTCGTGGTTGGTGTACTGTGTACATGTCAAAGTTCTATGGAATTCACCATAACTTGCTATGCATGGCTGTGACTGATTGCAGTATGATTGTTTCCAGTTAATCAAACCATTTTTAGTTTGTGCCAAATAAAATGGAGGGTATTGAGTTCCATCACTATGATATACTTCAAAGCTGATCTTTGGCCTTGAAGAAACGGGAATGCACTGGATGCTTTGAATTTGCCAAAGTCAAGAAAGAACTCAGACTGCACAGAAACCCCCTGAGCCACTTTGCAAACAGTTAGTTGCAAAGAATTATGGGAAAAGCAGGCCTGTTAGCTCAGCTGGTCAGAGCGTGATGCTAATAAAGCCAAGGTTGCGGGTTCGATCCCTGTATGGGCCACATACTACAGTTTAAAATGTATCCATGTGCATCTCTAACATGCAAAATCACTTTTGTCAGGCAAAAACGGTCTTTATGCATTTATACATATCGGCAATGAGATTATATTAGAAACTACTTTAAGTAACCGTCCATCAACATTATCCATACCAGCTGGTTTATCATTGTTTAGCCCATCAAGTAGTTTTTCCACCTTATCAATTTGTATAGGTTGAAACTTAAAAACACATTATTTGTTTTTCATGATGGTGTTTGTTATTATTTCATGTCTACCTCTAGGGGAGCCCATGTCCTTTCTTAACTTATCAACTTTATCTGCAAAATGATCATTAAAATGGTTTGCAATGTCCTTTGCGTTAGTTAAAAAACTTCCATTCACCTCAATGAATGAAGGTGAATTACTGCAGCCTCTACCCATTATTTCATTCAGGGTTCTCCAGAGTTTGTTACCATCATTTTTCCTCTCCTGAATTAGATTTTGATAATATGCCCTTTTTTTCTTTCTGTTTAACTTTGTAACTTTATTCCTCATTATACAATACATTTGCCATTTTTCAGTTCCTTTCAAATCTATTGCAGCTTTCTTCAACTGATCTCTTTCGCGCATACATGCTCTGAGCTCATCATCAATCCATGATGCTTTACCAGAGCCTACTGTCAATTTCCTTAATGGGACATGCCTATCTGCTACACAGAGGAATAATTCATTAAATAACTTGAGAGCTTCTTCAACCCCATGTAATGCTAACACCTGATTCCATTCAACATTCTCAATATCTCTAATAAAAGCATTTTCACAGAACCTTCTATATGACCTCTTATACAATACTTTAGGTCCAGCTTTTGGAGCTGTATTTTTCCTTGCAATAGCCACATTATTATGGTCGCTAAACCCCACAGAGACAGATACTGCTTTGGAACAAAGATCTGTGTTATTAGAAAATATATGGTCAATACAAGTTGCAGATGTATGCCCAGCATCATTGCAGTACACTCTGGTTGGCTTATTTACCATCTGAGTTAAATTGCAAATTAGTGCCGTGCTATTTAATTTTTTTCCTTAATGGGCATGATTCAGACAGCCAATCTATATTAAAATCTCCCAAAACAAATGTTTTCTTAGCCGTATCAGTAACTTTGATCAGCACAGAGCATAATTGTTCTATATATTGCACATTTGAGCTTGGGGGCCTATACACACAGCCAACCAAAAACTGTTTACAGTGAGCAAGATGGACCTCCAACCAAAGCGCTTCAATACCAGGACTCATCAGGTCAGATCTAACCTTGGCTGGAATATGGCTTTGTATATATATTGCTACACCTCCCCCAAAAATATTCCTGTCATTTCTAAAAATGTTATAGCCTGATATGCCAACCCCCATATCTGTAATTGACTCGTCTAAATGTGTCTCTGAGACAGCAAGTACATTTATATTTTCCCCATTAATCAAGGTAGATATTTCTTGAACTTTATTTCTCAAACTATTGACATTAATATGAGCTATTCTTAACCCTTTTTTTGGTAGATTTAGCACCATGTTGTTTTTATTTCATATCAAAGATTCAACTAAACTTGTAGATTGGGGGCTTTCACAATTCTCAGTCACTTCTCTTTGGCCTCACAATGAGGCGGTCATAGCTGATATATATGAGATATCACAGCAATCAACTAGATTTGAATAACAAAACGTATTGATTGGACAATAATATCTGCCTGTAAGAAAGTGTGAGAGAGAGAAAACATGACCCAAATGCACAACAAGGAGAGGCAAAGCAGAGAAAAGCCCACCCGGGCGGATGTTTATTCACAAACACGGGGGGGGGGGGGGGGGGGAAGGAGGTGCAGGGGTCCGTAGGCTGCTCCACAGAGCTCGGGTCCCGGAAACACTGGAGAGGAGAAGAGAAGGTGAGTCAAAGGCAGGTCCACAGAGCAGAGAATAAGCACAGTAACGGCGTGACGTGTAACTGTCTAAGTCTAAATACTGAGGGCCTAAATGTCTGGCTGTCTAACTTTACCAACCGTAGAACTGGGGAAGAACTGGCGCCGAGCTGCAGACAGGCCTGGCTTTTGTAGGTATCAGGTGATTGCAGACGACATCCAGGTGGGTAGATTGTAACAGGGAGAGAGGTGCTGTGGAGTGCTCTGGAGTCCTCTGGTGGCGCTGAAGTGCCCAGAACACCCACAGCACATGGATGGTGATGGAGAGCGAACCGTAACACAAGTAGCCTTGTATAGTGGATTGAAAAATTAGTTAGTAGGCCTAATGCCTTTATCTCACGTCAATTTTAGCGTCGTATACTTTTATACATCTTTTATAGCATCTTTCATTCAGATTATTACAATAACGTTACGGTAGGCTACAGACTACAGTAAGTTACAGCCAGGTTCAACCAAGTTGTGGCTCTAACTGGAGTCGATCCCGTTCTGCCCAGTTCAGACAATGCTCGTGGGTCTCTGTGATTGGCCAAGCGTTGATTTTATGGCGTCAGGACCGCGACAAATGATTGATACCCTTGGCGCAATGGATAAGGCGCCTGACTACGAATCAGGAGATTGAGGGTTCGAGTCCCATCATGGTCGTCAATCCGCAAAACTGTCAACCTTACCTGAAATGCACTGGGTGCTTTGACTTTGCCAAAATCAAGAAAACACTCAGGATCCATGCTGAAACCCTCTGAGCCACTTTACAAACAGTTAGTTGCAACAACTCATTCAGTAAGCAGGCTTGTTAGCTCAGCTGGTCAGAGCATGGTGCTAATAACACCAAGGTTGCGGGTTCCATCCCCATATGGGCCAGAGACTAGAATGTATCAATGTACATCTAAAAAATACAAAAATTGTCTTTATGCACTTCACTACATTATCCAGCATGATTATGCCACCAAACACAGATTAGAATGAATCCATGTGCATCTCTAACTTGCAAATCTCTCCAAGTTAGACAAATACATTCTTATCTTTATGCACATCCAATATGCTCTTCACTGCATTATCCAGCGATATTATGCAACACAAAGGTATTAAGGCCTGATGGATTTTTCATCCCACTAACATTCTGAAAGAAGGAATATATCACTGGTTACTGACAACCACGTGGCCTAATGGATAAGGCGTCTGACTTCGAATCAGAAGATTGAGGGTTCGAGTCCCTTCGTGGTTGGTGTACTGTGTACATGTCAAAGTTCTATGGAATTCACCATAACTTGCTATGCATGGCTGTGACTGATTGCAGTATGATTGTTTCCAGTTAATCAAACCATTTTTAGTTTGTGCCAAATAAAATGGAGGGTATTGAGTTCCATCACTATGATATACTTCAAAGCTGATCTTTGGCCTTGAAGAAACGGGAATGCACTGGATGCTTTGAATTTGCCAAAGTCAAGAAAGAACTCAGACTGCACAGAAACCCCCTGAGCCACTTTGCAAACAGTTAGTTGCAAAGAATTATGGGAAAAGCAGGCCTGTTAGCTCAGCTGGTCAGAGCGTGATGCTAATAAAGCCAAGGTTGCGGGTTCGATCCCTGTATGGGCCACATACTACAGTTTAAAATGTATCCATGTGCATCTCTAACATGCAAAATCACTTTTGTCAGGCAAAAACGGTCTTTATGCATTTATACATATCGGCAATGAGATTATATTAGAAACTACTTTAAGTAACCGTCCATCAACATTATCCATACCAGCTGGTTTATCATTGTTTAGCCCATCAAGTAGTTTTTCCACCTTATCAATTTGTATAGGTTGAAACTTAAAAACACATTATTTGTTTTTCATGATGGTGTTTGTTATTATTTCATGTCTACCTCTAGGGGAGCCCATGTCCTTTCTTAACTTATCAACTTTATCTGCAAAATGATCATTAAAATGGTTTGCAATGTCCTTTGCGTTAGTTAAAAAACTTCCATTCACCTCAATGAATGAAGGTGAATTACTGCAGCCTCTACCCATTATTTCATTCAGGGTTCTCCAGAGTTTGTTACCATCATTTTTCCTCTCCTGAATTAGATTTTGATAATATGCCCTTTTTTTCTTTCTGTTTAACTTTGTAACTTTATTCCTCATTATACAATACATTTGCCATTTTTCAGTTCCTTTCAAATCTATTGCAGCTTTCTTCAACTGATCTCTTTCGCGCATACATGCTCTGAGCTCATCATCAATCCATGATGCTTTACCAGAGCCTACTGTCAATTTCCTTAATGGGACATGCCTATCTGCTACACAGAGGAATAATTCATTAAATAACTTGAGAGCTTCTTCAACCCCATGTAATGCTAACACCTGATTCCATTCAACATTCTCAATATCTCTAATAAAAGCATTTTCACAGAACCTTCTATATGACCTCTTATACAATACTTTAGGTCCAGCTTTTGGAGCTGTATTTTTCCTTGCAATAGCCACATTATTATGGTCGCTAAACCCCACAGAGACAGATACTGCTTTGGAACAAAGATCTGTGTTATTAGAAAATATATGGTCAATACAAGTTGCAGATGTATGCCCAGCATCATTGCAGTACACTCTGGTTGGCTTATTTACCATCTGAGTTAAATTGCAAATTAGTGCCGTGCTATTTAATTTTTTTCCTTAATGGGCATGATTCAGACAGCCAATCTATATTAAAATCTCCCAAAACAAATGTTTTCTTAGCCGTATCAGTAACTTTGATCAGCACAGAGCATAATTGTTCTATATATTGCACATTTGAGCTTGGGGGCCTATACACACAGCCAACCAAAAACTGTTTACAGTGAGCAAGATGGACCTCCAACCAAAGCGCTTCAATACCAGGACTCATCAGGTCAGATCTAACCTTGGCTGGAATATGGCTTTGTATATATATTGCTACACCTCCCCCAAAAATATTCCTGTCATTTCTAAAAATGTTATAGCCTGATATGCCAACCCCCATATCTGTAATTGACTCGTCTAAATGTGTCTCTGAGACAGCAAGTACATTTATATTTTCCCCATTAATCAAGGTAGATATTTCTTGAACTTTATTTCTCAAACTATTGACATTAATATGAGCTATTCTTAACCCTTTTTTTGGTAGATTTAGCACCATGTTGTTTTTATTTCATATCAAAGATTCAACTAAACTTGTAGATTGGGGGCTTTCACAATTCTCAGTCACTTCTCTTTGGCCTCACAATGAGGCGGTCATAGCTGATATATATGAGATATCACAGCAATCAACTAGATTTGAATAACAAAACGTATTGATTGGACAATAATATCTGCCTGTAAGAAAGTGTGAGAGAGAGAAAACATGACCCAAATGCACAACAAGGAGAGGCAAAGCAGAGAAAAGCCCACCCGGGCGGATGTTTATTCACAAACACGGGGGGGGGGGGGGAAGGAGGTGCAGGGGTCCGTAGGCTGCTCCACAGAGCTCGGGTCCCGGAAACACTGGAGAGGAGAAGAGAAGGTGAGTCAAAGGCAGGTCCACAGAGCAGAGAATAAGCACAGTAACGGCGTGACGTGTAACTGTCTAAGTCTAAATACTGAGGGCCTAAATGTCTGGCTGTCTAACTTTACCAACCGTAGAACTGGGGAAGAACTGGCGCCGAGCTGCAGACAGGCCTGGCTTTTGTAGGTATCAGGTGATTGCAGACGACATCCAGGTGGGTAGATTGTAACAGGGAGAGAGGTGCTGTGGAGTGCTCTGGAGTCCTCTGGTGGCGCTGAAGTGCCCAGAACACCCACAGCACATGGATGGTGATGGAGAGCGAACCGTAACACAAGTAGCCTTGTATAGTGGATTGAAAAATTAGTTAGTAGGCCTAATGCCTTTATCTCACGTCAATTTTAGCGTCGTATACTTTTATACATCTTTTATAGCATCTTTCATTCAGATTATTACAATAACGTTACGGTAGGCTACAGACTACAGTAAGTTACAGCCAGGTTCAACCAAGTTGTGGCTCTAACTGGAGTCGATCCCGTTCTGCCCAGTTCAGACAATGCTCGTGGGTCTCTGTGATTGGCCAAGCGTTGATTTTATGGCGTCAGGACCGCGACAAATGATTGATACCCTTGGCGCAATGGATAAGGCGCCTGACTACGAATCAGGAGATTGAGGGTTCGAGTCCCATCATGGTCGTCAATCCGCAAAACTGTCAACCTTACCTGAAATGCACTGGGTGCTTTGACTTTGCCAAAATCAAGAAAACACTCAGGATCCATGCTGAAACCCTCTGAGCCACTTTACAAACAGTTAGTTGCAACAACTCATTCAGTAAGCAGGCTTGTTAGCTCAGCTGGTCAGAGCATGGTGCTAATAACACCAAGGTTGCGGGTTCCATCCCCATATGGGCCAGAGACTAGAATGTATCAATGTACATCTAAAAAATACAAAAATTGTCTTTATGCACTTCACTACATTATCCAGCATGATTATGCCACCAAACACAGATTAGAATGAATCCATGTGCATCTCTAACTTGCAAATCTCTCCAAGTTAGACAAATACATTCTTATCTTTATGCACATCCAATATGCTCTTCACTGCATTATCCAGCGATATTATGCAACACAAAGGTATTAAGGCCTGATGGATTTTTCATCCCACTAACATTCTGAAAGAAGGAATATATCACTGGTTACTGACGACCACGTGGCCTAATGGATAAGGCGTCTGACTTCGAATCAGAAGATTGAGGGTTCGAGTCCCTTCGTGGTTGGTGTACTGTGTACATGTCAAAGTTCTATGGAATTCACCATAACTTGCTATGCATGGCTGTGACTGATTGCAGTATGATTGTTTCCAGTTAATCAAACCATTTTTAGTTTGTGCCAAATAAAATGGAGGGTATTGAGTTCCATCACTATGATATACTTCAAAGCTGATCTTTGGCCTTGAAGAAACGGGAATGCACTGGATGCTTTGAATTTGCCAAAGTCAAGAAAGAACTCAGACTGCACAGAAACCCCCTGAGCCACTTTGCAAACAGTTAGTTGCAAAGAATTATGGGAAAAGCAGGCCTGTTAGCTCAGCTGGTCAGAGCGTGATGCTAATAAAGCCAAGGTTGCGGGTTCGATCCCTGTATGGGCCACATACTACAGTTTAAAATGTATCCATGTGCATCTCTAACATGCAAAATCACTTTTGTCAGGCAAAAACGGTCTTTATGCATTTATACATATCGGCAATGAGATTATATTAGAAACTACTTTAAGTAACCGTCCATCAACATTATCCATACCAGCTGGTTTATCATTGTTTAGCCCATCAAGTAGTTTTTCCACCTTATCAATTTGTATAGGTTGAAACTTAAAAACACATTATTTGTTTTTCATGATGGTGTTTGTTATTATTTCATGTCTACCTCTAGGGGAGCCCATGTCCTTTCTTAACTTATCAACTTTATCTGCAAAATGATCATTAAAATGGTTTGCAATGTCCTTTGCGTTAGTTAAAAAACTTCCATTCACCTCAATGAATGAAGGTGAATTACTGCAGCCTCTACCCATTATTTCATTCAGGGTTCTCCAGAGTTTGTTACCATCATTTTTCCTCTCCTGAATTAGATTTTGATAATATGCCCTTTTTTTCTTTCTGTTTAACTTTGTAACTTTATTCCTCATTATACAATACATTTGCCATTTTTCAGTTCCTTTCAAATCTATTGCAGCTTTCTTCAACTGATCTCTTTCGCGCATACATGCTCTGAGCTCATCATCAATCCATGATGCTTTACCAGAGCCTACTGTCAATTTCCTTAATGGGACATGCCTATCTGCTACACAGAGGAATAATTCATTAAATAACTTGAGAGCTTCTTCAACCCCATGTAATGCTAACACCTGATTCCATTCAACATTCTCAATATCTCTAATAAAAGCATTTTCACAGAACCTTCTATATGACCTCTTATACAATACTTTAGGTCCAGCTTTTGGAGCTGTATTTTTCCTTGCAATAGCCACATTATTATGGTCGCTAAACCCCACAGAGACAGATACTGCTTTGGAACAAAGATCTGTGTTATTAGAAAATATATGGTCAATACAAGTTGCAGATGTATGCCCAGCATCATTGCAGTACACTCTGGTTGGCTTATTTACCATCTGAGTTAAATTGCAAATTAGTGCCGTGCTATTTAATTTTTTTCCTTAATGGGCATGATTCAGACAGCCAATCTATATTAAAATCTCCCAAAACAAATGTTTTCTTAGCCGTATCAGTAACTTTGATCAGCACAGAGCATAATTGTTCTATATATTGCACATTTGAGCTTGGGGGCCTATACACACAGCCAACCAAAAACTGTTTACAGTGAGCAAGATGGACCTCCAACCAAAGCGCTTCAATACCAGGACTCATCAGGTCAGATCTAACCTTGGCTGGAATATGGCTTTGTATATATATTGCTACACCTCCCCCAAAAATATTCCTGTCATTTCTAAAAATGTTATAGCCTGATATGCCAACCCCCATATCTGTAATTGACTCGTCTAAATGTGTCTCTGAGACAGCAAGTACATTTATATTTTCCCCATTAATCAAGGTAGATATTTCTTGAACTTTATTTCTCAAACTATTGACATTAATATGAGCTATTCTTAACCCTTTTTTTGGTAGATTTAGCACCATGTTGTTTTTATTTCATATCAAAGATTCAACTAAACTTGTAGATTGGGGGCTTTCACAATTCTCAGTCACTTCTCTTTGGCCTCACAATGAGGCGGTCATAGCTGATATATATGAGATATCACAGCAATCAACTAGATTTGAATAACAAAACGTATTGATTGGACAATAATATCTGCCTGTAAGAAAGTGTGAGAGAGAGAAAACATGACCCAAATGCACAACAAGGAGAGGCAAAGCAGAGAAAAGCCCACCCGGGCGGATGTTTATTCACAAACACGGGGGGGGGGGGGAAGGAGGTGCAGGGGTCCGTAGGCTGCTCCACAGAGCTCGGGTCCCGGAAACACTGGAGAGGAGAAGAGAAGGTGAGTCAAAGGCAGGTCCACAGAGCAGAGAATAAGCACAGTAACGGCGTGACGTGTAACTGTCTAAGTCTAAATACTGAGGGCCTAAATGTCTGGCTGTCTAACTTTACCAACCGTAGAACTGGGGAAGAACTGGCGCCGAGCTGCAGACAGGCCTGGCTTTTGTAGGTATCAGGTGATTGCAGACGACATCCAGGTGGGTAGATTGTAACAGGGAGAGAGGTGCTGTGGAGTGCTCTGGAGTCCTCTGGTGGCGCTGAAGTGCCCAGAACACCCACAGCACATGGATGGTGATGGAGAGCGAACCGTAACACAAGTAGCCTTGTATAGTGGATTGAAAAATTAGTTAGTAGGCCTAATGCCTTTATCTCACGTCAATTTTAGCGTCGTATACTTTTATACATCTTTTATAGCATCTTTCATTCAGATTATTACAATAACGTTACGGTAGGCTACAGACTACAGTAAGTTACAGCCAGGTTCAACCAAGTTGTGGCTCTAACTGGAGTCGATCCCGTTCTGCCCAGTTCAGACAATGCTCGTGGGTCTCTGTGATTGGCCAAGCGTTGATTTTATGGCGTCAGGACCGCGACAAATGATTGATACCCTTGGCGCAATGGATAAGGCGCCTGACTACGAATCAGGAGATTGAGGGTTCGAGTCCCATCATGGTCGTCAATCCGCAAAACTGTCAACCTTACCTGAAATGCACTGGGTGCTTTGACTTTGCCAAAATAAAGAAAACACTCAGGATCCATGCTGAAACCCTCTGAGCCACTTTACAAACAGTTAGTTGCAACAACTCATTCAGTAAGCAGGCTTGTTAGCTCAGCTGGTCAGAGCATGGTGCTAATAACACCAAGGTTGCGGGTTCCATCCCCATATGGGCCAGAGACTAGAATGTATCAATGTACATCTAAAAAATACAAAAATTGTCTTTATGCACTTCACTACATTATCCAGCATGATTATGCCACCAAACACAGATTAGAATGAATCCATGTGCATCTCTAACTTGCAAATCTCTCCAAGTTAGACAAATACATTCTTATCTTTATGCACATCCAATATGCTCTTCACTGCATTATCCAGCGATATTATGCAACACAAAGGTATTAAGGCCTGATGGATTTTTCATCCCACTAACATTCTGAAAGAAGGAATATATCACTGGTTACTGACGACCACATGGCCTAATGGATAAGGCGTCTGACTTCGAATCAGAAGATTGAGGGTTCGAGTCCCTTCGTGGTTGGTGTACTGTGTACATGTCAAAGTTCTATGGAATTCACCATAACTTGCTATGCATGGCTGTGACTGATTGCAGTATGATTGTTTCCAGTTAATCAAACCATTTTTAGTTTGTGCCAAATAAAATGGAGGGTATTGAGTTCCATCACTATGATATACTTCAAAGCTGACCTTTGGCCTTGAAGAAACGGGAATGCACTGGATGCTTTGAATTTGCCAAAGTCAAGAAAGAACTCAGACTGCACAGAAACCCCCTGAGCCACTTTGCAAACAGTTAGTTGCAAAGAATTATGGGAAAAGCAGGCCTGTTAGCTCAGCTGGTCAGAGCGTGATGCTAATAAAGCCAAGGTTGCGGGTTCGATCCCTGTATGGGCCACATACTACAGTTTAAAATGTATCCATGTGCATCTCTAACATGCAAAATCACTTTTGTCAGGCAAAAACGGTCTTTATGCACATCCAATATGTTCTTCACCACAGTATCCAGCACGATTATACCACCAGCCATAAGGCCTGACGGACATTTATGAGGACTACCATTCTGACAGAGAATGTACAACACTCTAATGACCGCATGGCCCAATGGATAAGGCGCCTGACTACGAATCAGGAGATTGAGGGTTTGAGTCCCTTCGTGGTCGTCAATCCGTGAAACTGTCAAACTTACCTGAAATGCACTGGGTGCTATGACTTTGCCAAAATCAAGAAAACACTCAGGATCCATGCTGAAACCCTCTGAGCCACTTTACAAACAGTTAGTTGCAACAACTCATTCAGTAAGCAGGCCTGTTAGCTCAGCTGGTCAGAGCGTGGTGCTAATAACGCCAAGGTCGCGGGTTCGATCCCCGTATGGGCCAGAGACTAGAATGTATCCATGTACATCTCTAAAATATAAAATCTCTCTTTCGTCAGGCAAAAACTGTCTTTATGCACTTCACTACATTATCCAGCACGATTATGCCACCAAACACAGATTAGAATGAATCCATGTGCATCTCTCACTTGCAAATCTCTCCAAGTTAGACAAATACATTCTTATCTTTATGCACATCCAATATGCTCTTCACTGCATTATCGGGTGATATTATGCAACACAAAGGTATTAAGGCCTGATGGACTTTTCATCCCAATAACATTCTGAAAGAAGGAATACATCACTGGTTACCGACGACCACGTGGCCTAATGGATAAGGCGTCTGACTTCGAATCAGAAGATTGAGGGTTCGAGTCCCTTCGTGGTTGGTGTACTGTGTACATGTCGAAGTTCTATGGAATTCACCATAACTTGGTACTTGTAGATGTAAAGGGTTGACTTTCGGTTAAACCTGAGTTTCAAGTTCAGGCAACTGATTGATATGCATGGCTGTGACTGATTGCAGTATGATTGTTTCCAGTTAATCAAACCTTTTTTAGTTTGTGCCAAATAAAATGGAGGGTATTGAGCTCCATCACTATGATATACTTCAAAGCGGACCTTTGGCCTTGAAGAAACGGGAATGCACTGGATGCTTTGAATTTGCCAAAGTCAAGAAAGCACTCAGACTGCACAATTAAACCCCCTGAGCCACTTTGCAAACAGTTAGTTGCACAGAATTATGGGAAAAGCAGGCCTGTTAGCTCAGCTGGTCAGAGCGTGGTGCTAATAACGTTAAGGTCAACGGTTCGATCCCCGTATGGGCCACATACTACAGTTTAAAATGTATCCATGTGCATCTCTAACATGCAAAATCACTTTTGTCAGGCAAAAACGGTCTTTATGCACATCCAATATGTTCTTCACCACAGTATCCAGCACGATTATGCCACCAAACAGCCATAAGGCCTGACGGACATTTATGAGGACTAACATTCTGACAGAGAATGTACAACACTCTAAGGACCGCGTGGCCCAATGGATAAGGCGCCTGACTACGAATCATTGAGGGTTCGAATCCCTTCGTGGTCGTCAATCCGTGAAACTGTCAAACTTACCTGAAATGCACTGGGTGCTATGACTTTGCCAAAATCAAGAAAACACTCAGGATCCATGCTGAAACCCTCTGAGCCACTTTACAAACAGTTAGTTGCAACAACTCATTCAGTTAGAAGGCCTGTTAGCTCAGCTGGTCAGAGCGTGGTGCTAATAATGCCAAGGTCGCGGGTTCAATCCCCGTATGGGCCAGAGACTAGAATGTATCCATGTACATCTCTAAAATACAAAATCTCTCTTTCGTCAGGCAAAAACTGTCTTTATGCACTTCACTACATAATCCAGCACGATTATGCCACCAAACACAGATTAGAATGAATCCATGTGCATCTCTAACTTGCAAATCTCTCCAACTTAGACAAATACATTCTTATCTTTATGCACATCCAATATGCTCTTCACTGCATTATCGGGTGATATTATGCAACACAAAGGTATTAAGGCCTGGACTTTTCATCCCACTAACATTCTGAAAGAAGGAATACATCACTGGTTAACGACGACCACGTAGCCTAATGGATAAGGCGTCTGACTTCGAATCAGAAGATTGAGGGTTCGAGTCCCTTCGTGGTTGGTGTACTGTGTACATGTTGAAGTTCTATGGAATTCACCATAACTTGGTACTTGTAGATGTAACGGGTTGACTTTCGGTTAAACCTGAGTTTTAAGTTCAGGCAACTGATTGATATGCATGGCTGTGACTGATTGCAGTATGATTGTTTCCAGTTAATCAAACCTTTTTTAGTTTGTGCCAAATAAAATAGAGGGTATTGAGCTCCATCACTATGATATACTTCAAAGCGAACATTTGGCCTTGAAGAAACGGGAATGCACTGGATGCTTTGAATTTGCCAAAGTCAAGAAAGCACTCAGACTGCACAATTAAACCCCCTGAGCCACTTTGCAAACAGTTAGTTGCACAGAATTATGGGTAAAGCAGGCCTGTTAGCTCAGCTGGTCAGAGCGTGGTGCTAATAACGCTAAGGTCACGGGTTCGATCCCCGTATGGGCCACATACTACAGTTTAAAATGTATCCATGTGCATCTCTAACATGCAAAATCACTTTTGTCAGGCAAAAACGGTCTTTATGCACATCCAATATGTTCTTCACCACAGTATCCAGCACGATTATGCCACCAAACAGCCATAAGGCCTGACGGACATTTATGAGGACTACCATTCTGACAGAGAATGTACAACACTCTAAGGAACGCGTGGCCCAATGGATAAGTCTCCTGACTACGAATCAGGAGATTGAGGGTTCGAGTCCCTTCGTGGTCGTCAATCCGTGAAACTGTCAAACTTACCTGAAATGCACTGGGTGCTATGACTTTGTCAAAATCAAGAAAACACTCAGGATCCATGCTGAAACCCTCTGAGCCACTTTACAAACAGTTAGTTGCATCAACTCATTCAGTAAGCAGGCCTGTTAGCTCAGCTGGTCAGAGCGTGGTGCTAATAACGCCAAGGTCGTGGATTCGATCCCCGTATGGGCCAGAGACTAGAATGTATCCATGTACATCTCTAAAATACAAAAACTCTCTTTCGTCAGGCAAAAACTGTCTTTATGCACTTCACTACATTATCCAGCACGATTATGCCACCAAACACAGATTAGAATGAATCCATGTGCATCTCTAACTTGCAAATCTCTCCAAGTTAGACAAATACATTCTTATCTTTATGCACATCCAATATGATCTTCACTGCATTATCGGGTGATATTATGCAACACAAAGGTATTAAGGCCTGATGGACTTTTCATCCCACTAACATTCTGAAAGAAGGAATACATCACTGGTTACCGACGACCACATGGCCTAATGGATATGGCGTCTGACTTCGAATCAGAAGATTGAGGGTTCGAGTCCCATCGTGGTTGGTGTACTGTGTACATGTCGAAGTTCTATGGAATTCACCATAGTTAATCAAACCTTTTTTAGTTTGTGCCAAATAAAATGGAGGGTATTGAGCTCCATCACTATGATATACTTCAAAGCGGACCTTTGGCCTTGAAGAAACGGGAATGCACTGGATGCTTTGAATTTGCCAAAGTCAAGAAAGCACTCAGACTGCACAATTAAACCCCCTGAGCCACTTTGCAAACAGTTAGTTAAACAGAATTATGGGAAACGCAGGCCTGTTAGCTCAGCTGGTCAGAGCATGGTGCTAATAACACCAAGGTCACGGGTTCGATCCCCGTATGGGACACATACTACAGTTTAAAATGTATCCATGTGCATCTCTAACATGCAAAAACACTTTTGTCAGGCAAAAACTGTCTTTATGCACATCCAATATGTTCTTCACCACAGTATCCAGCACGATTATGCCACCAGCCATAAGGCCTGACGGACATTTATGAGGACTACCATTCTGACAGAGAATGTACAACACTCTAAGGACCGTGTGGCCCAATGGATAAGGCGCCTAACTACGAATCAGGAGATTGAGGGTTCGAGTCCCTTCGTGGTCGTCAATCCGTGAAACTGTCAAACTTACCTGAAATGCACTGGGTGCTATGACTTTGCCAAAATCAAGAAAACACTCAGGATCCATGCTGAAACCCTCTGAGCCACTTTACAAACAGTTAGTTGCAACAACTCATTCAGTAAGCAGGCCTGTTAGCTCAGCTGGTCAGAGCGTTGTGCTAATAACACCAAGGTCACGGGTTCGATCCCCGTATGGGCCAGAGACTAGAATGTATCCATGTACATCTCTAAAATACAAAATCTCTCTTTCGTCAGGCAAAAACTGTCTTTATGCACTTCAATACATTATCCAGCACGATTATGCCACCAAACACAGATTAGAATGAATCCATGTGCATCTCTAACTTGCAAATCTCTCCAAGTTAGACAAATACATTCTTATCTTTATGCACATCCAATATGCTCTTCACTGCATTATCGGGTGATATTATGCAACACAAAGGTATTAAGGCCTGATGGACTTTTCATCCCACTAACATTCTGAAAGAAGGAATACATCACTGGTTACCGACGACCACGTGGCCTAATGGATAAGGCGTCTGACTTCGAATCAGAAGATTGAGGGTTCGAGTCCCTTCGTGGTTGGTGTACTGTGTACATGTCGAAGTTCTATGGAATTCACCATAACTTGGTACTTGTAGATGTAACGGGTTGACTTTCGGTTAAACCTGAGTTTCAAGTTCAGGCAACTGATTGATATGCATGGCTGTGACTGATTGCAGTATGATTGTTTCCAGTTAATCAAACCTTTTTTAGTTTGTGCCAAATAAAATGGAGGGTATTGAGCTCCATCACTATGATATACTTCAAAGCGGACCTTTGGCCTTGAAGAAACGGGAATGCACTGGATGCTTTGAATTTGCCAAAGTCAAGAAAGCACTCAGACTGCACAATTAAACCCCCTGAGCCACTTTGCAAACAGTTAGTTGCACAGAATTATGGGAAAAGCAGGCCTGTTAGCTCAGCTGGTCAGAGCGTGGTGCTAATAACGCCAAGGTCACGGGTTCGATCCCCGTATGGGCCACATACTACAGTTTAAAATGTATCCATGTGCATCTCTAACATGCAAAATCACTTTTGTCAGGCAAAAACTGTCTTTATGCACATCCAATATGTTCTTCACCACAGTATCCAGCACGATTATGCCACCAAACAGCCATAAGGCCTGACGGACATTTATGAGGACTACCATTCTGACAGAGAATGTACAACACTCTAAGGACCGCGTGGCCCAATGGATAAGGCGCCTGTCTACGAATCAGGAGATTGAGGGTTCGAGTCCCTTCGTGGTCGTCAATCCGTGAAACTGTCAAACTTACCTGAAATGCACTGGGTGCTATGACTTTGCCAAAATCAAGAAAACACTCAGGATCCATGCTGAAACCCTCTGAGCCACTTTTCAAACAGTTAGTTGCAACAACTCATTCAGTAAGCAGGCCTGTTAGCTCAGCTGGTCAGAGCATAGTGCTAATAACACCAAGGTTGCGGGTTCGATCCCCGTATGGGCCAGAGACTAGAATGTATCCATGTACATCTCTAAAATACAAAATCTCTCTTTCGTCAGGCAAAAACTGTCTTTATGCACTTCACTACATTATCCGGCACGATTATGCCACCAAACACAGATTAGAATGAATCCATGTGCATCTCTAACTTGCAAATCTCTCCAAGTCAGACAAATACATTCTTATCTTTATGCACATCCAATATGCTCTTCACTGCATTATCGGGTGATATTATGCAACACAAAGGTATTAAGGCCTGATGGACTTTTCATCCCACTAACATTCTGAAAGAAGGAATACATCACTGGTTACCGACGACCACGTGGCCTAATGGATAAGGCGTCTGACTTCGAATCAGAAGATTGAGGGTTTGAGTCCCTTTGTGGTTGGTGTACTGTGTACATGTCGAAGTTCTATGGAATTCACCATAACTTGGTACTTGTAGTTGTAACGTGTTGACTTTCGGTTAAACCTGAGTTTCAAGTTCAGGCAACTGATTGATATGCATGGCTGTGACTGATTGCAGTATGATTGTTTCCAGTTAATCAAACCTTTTTTAGTTTGTGCCAAATAAAATGGAGGTTATTGAGCTCCATCACTATGATATACTTCAAAGCGGACCTTTGGCCTTGAAGAAACGGGAATGCACTGGATGCTTTGAATTTGCCAAAGTCAAGAAAGCACTCAGACTGCACAATTAAACCCCCTGAGCCACTTTGCAAACAGTTAGTTGCACAGAATTATGGGAAAAGCAGGCCTGTTAGCTCAGCTGGTCAGAGCATGGTGCTAATAACACCAAGGTCACGGGTTCGATCCCCATATGGGCCACATACTACAGTTTAAAATGTATCCATGTGCATCTCTAACATGCAAAAACACTTTTGTCAGGCAAAAACTGTCTTTATGCACATCCAATATGTTCTTCACCACAGTATCCAGCACGATTATGCCACCAAACAGCCATAAGGCCTGACGGACATTTATGAGGACTACCATTCTGACAGAGAGTGTATAACACTCTAAGGACCGCGTGGCCCAATGGATAAGGCGCCTGACTACGAATCAGGAGATTGAGGGTTCGAGTCCCTTCGAGGTTGTCAATCCGCGAAACTGTCAAACTTACCTGAAATGCACTGGTTGCTTTGACTTTGCCAAAATCAAGAAAACACTCAGGATCCATGCTGAAACCCTCTGAGCCACTTTACAAACAGTTAGTTGCAACAACTCATTCAGTAAGCAGGCCTGTTAGCTCAGCTGGTCAGAGCGTGGTGCTAATAACGCCAAGGTTGTGGGTTCGATCCCCGTATTGGCCAGAGACTAGAATGTATCCATGTACATCTCTAAAATACAAAATATCTCTTTCGTCAGGCAAAAACTGTCTTTATGCACTTCACTACATTATCCAGCACGATTATGCCACCAAACACAGATTAGAATGAATCCATGTGCATCTCTAACTTGCAAATCTCTCCAAGTTAGACAAATACATTCTTATCTTTATGCACATCCAATATGCTCTTCACTGCATTATCGGGTGATATTATGCAACACAAAGGTATTAAGGCCTGATGGACTTTTCATCCCACTAACATTCTGAAAGAAGGAATACATCACTGGTTACCGACGACCACGTGGCCTAATGGATAATGCGTCTGACTTCGAATCAGAAGATTGAGGGTTTGAGTCCCTTCTTGGTTGGTGTACTGTGTACATGTCGAAGTTCTATGGAATTCACCATAACTTGGTACTTGTAGATGTAACGGGTTGACTTTCGGTTAAACCTGAGTTTCAAGTTCAGGCAACTGATTGATATGCATGGCTGTGACTTATTGCAGTATGATTGTTTCCAGTTAATCAAACCTTTTTTAGTTTGTGCCAAATAAAATGGAGGGTATTGAGCTCCATCACTATGATATACTTCAAAGCGGACCTTTGGCCTTGAAGAAACGGGAATGCACTGGATGCTTTGAATTTGCCAAAGTCAAGAAAGCACTCAGACTGCACAATTAAACCCCCTGAGCCACTTTGCAAACAGTTAGTTGCACAGAATTATGGGAAAAGCAGGCCTGTTAGCTCAGCTGGTCAGAGCGTGGTGCTAATAAAGCCAAGGTCACGGGTTCGATCCCCGTATGGGCCACATACTACAGTTTAAAATGTATCCATGTGCATCTCTAACATGCAAAAACACTTTTGTCAGGCAAAAACTGTCTTTATGCACATCCAATATGTTCTTCACCACAGTATCCAGCACGATTATGCCACCAAACAGAGCCATAAGGCCTGACGGACATTTATGAGGACTACCATTCTGACAGAGAGTGTATAACACTCTAAGGACCGCGTGGCCCAATGAATAAGGCGCCTGACTACGAATCAGGAGATTGAGGGTTCGAGTCCCTTCGTGGTTGTCAATCCGTGAAACTGTCAAACTTACCTGAAATGCACTGGTTGCTTTGACTTTGCCAAAATCAAGAAAACACTCAGGATCCATGCTGAAACCCTCTGAGCCACTTTACAAACAGTTAGTTGCAACAACTCATTCAGTAAGCAGGCCTGTTAGCTCAGCTGGTCAGAGCGTGGTGCTAATAACGCCAAGGTCGCGGGTTCGATCCCCATATGGGCCAGAGACTAGAATGTATCCATGTACATCTCTAAAATACAAAATCTCTCATTCGTCAGGCAAAAACTGTCGTTATGCACTTCACTACATTATCCAGCACGATTATGCCACCAAACACAGATTAGAATGAATCCATGTGCATCTCTAACTTGCAAATCTCTCCAAGTTAGACAAATACATTCTTATCTTTATGCACATCCAATCTGCTCTTCACTGCATTATCGGGTGATATTATGCAACACAAAGGTATTAAGGCCTGATGGACTTTTCATCCCACTAACATTCTGAAAGAAGGAATACATCACTGGTTACCGACGACCACGTGGCCTAATGGATAAGGCGTCTGACTTCGAATCAGAAGATTGAGGGTTCGAGTCCCTTCGTGGTTGGTGTACTGTGTACATGTCGAAGTTCTATGGAATTCACCATAACTTGGTACTTGTAGATGTAACGGGTTGACTTTCGGTTAAACCTGAGTTTCAAGTTCAGGCAACTGATTGAAATGCATGGCTGTGACTGATTGCAGTATGATTGTTTCCAGTTTATCAAACCTTTTTTAGTTTGTGCCAAATAAAATGGAGGGTATTGAGCTCCATCACTATGATATACTTCAAAGCGGACCTTTGGCCTTGAAGAAACGGGAATGCACTGGATGCTTTGAATTTGCCAAAGTCAAGAAAGCACTCAGACTGCACAATTAAACCCCCTGAGCCACTTTGCAAACAGTTAGTTGCACAGAATTATGGGAAAAGCAGGCCTGTTAGCTCAGCTGGTCAGAGCGTGGTGCTAATAACGCCAAGGTCACGGGTTCGATCCCCGTATGGGCCACATACTACAGTTTAAAATGTATCCATGTGCATCTCTAACATGCAAAATCACTTTTGTCAGGCAAAAACTGTCTTTATGCACATCCAATATGTTCTTCACCACAGTATCCAGCACGATTATGCCACCAAACAGCCATAAGGCCTGACGGACATTTATGAGGACTACCATTCTGACAGAGAATGTATAACACTCTAAGGACCGCGTGGCCCAATGGATAAGGCGCCTGACTACGAATCAGGAGATTGAGGGTTCGAGTCCCTTCGTGGTCGTCAATCCGTGAAACTGTCAAACTTACCTGAAATGCACTGGGTGCTATGACTGCCAAAATCAAGAAAACACTCAGGATCCATGCTGAAACCCTCTGAGCCACTTTTCAAACAGTTAGTT
The DNA here is from genome assembly GCF_951216825.1 of Electrona antarctica. Taxonomy (NCBI): domain Eukaryota; kingdom Metazoa; phylum Chordata; class Actinopteri; order Myctophiformes; family Myctophidae; genus Electrona; species Electrona antarctica. Next base: position 48,315,270 of record NC_136796.1, read on the forward strand.
GCAACAACTCATTCAGTAAGCAGGCCTGTTAGCTCAGCTGGTCAGAGCATAGTGCTAATAACACCAAGGTTGCGGGTTCGATCCCCGTATGGGCCAGAGACTAGAATGTATCCATGTACATCTCTAAAATACAAAATCTCTCTTTCGTCAGGCAAAAACTGTCTTTATGCACTTCACTACATTATCCAGCACGATTATGCCACCAAACACAGATTAGAATGAATCCATGTGCATCTCTAACTTGCAAATCTCTCCAAGTTAGACAAATACATTCTTATCTTTATGCACATCCAATATGCTCTTCACTGCATTATCGGGTGATATTATGCAACACAAAGGTATTAAGGCCTGATGGACTTTTCATCCCACTAACATTCTGAAAGAAGGAATACATCACTGGTTACCGACGACCACGTGGCCTAATGGATAAGACGTCTGACTTCGAATCAGAAGATTGAGGGTTTGAGTCCCTTTGTGGTTGGTGTACTGTGTACATGTCGAAGTTCTATGGAATTCACCATAACTTGGTACTTGTAGTTGTAACGTGTTGACTTTCGGTTAAACCTGAGTTTCAAGTTCAGGCAACTGATTGATATGCATGGCTGTGACTGATTGCAGTATGATTGTTTCCAGTTAATCAAACCTTTTTTAGTTTGTGCCAAATAAAATGGAGGTTATTGAGCTCCATCACTATGATATACTTCAAAGCGGACCTTTGGCCTTGAAGAAACGGGAATGCACTGGATGCTTTGAATTTGCCAAAGTCAAGAAAGCACTCAGACTGCACAATTAAACCCCCTGAGGCACTTTGCAAACAGTTAGTTGCACAGAATTATGGGAAAAGCAGGCCTGTTAGCTCAGCTGGTCAGAGCGTGGTGCTAATAACGCCAAGGTCACGGGTTCGATCCCCGTATGGGCCACATACTACAGTTTAAAATGTATCCATGTGCATCTCTAACATGCAAAAACACTTTTGTCAGGCAAAAACTGTCTTTATGCACATCCAATATGTTCTTCACCACAGTATCCAGCACGATTATGCCACCAAACAGCCATAAGGCCTGACGGACATTTATGAGGACTACCATTCTGACAGAGAGTGTATAACACTCTAAGGACCGCGTGGCCCAATGGATAAGGCGCCTGACTTCGAATCAGAAGATTGAGGGTTCGAGTCCCTTCGTGGTTGGTGTACTGTGTACATGTCGAAGTTCTATGGAATTCACCATAACTTGGTACTTGTAGATGTAACGGGTTGACTTTCGGTTAAACCTGAGTTTCAAGTTCAGGCAACTGATTGATATGCATGGCTGTGACTGATTGCAGTATGATTGTTTCCAGTTAATCAAACCTTTTTTAATTTGTGCCAAATAAAATGGAGGGTATTGAGCTCCATCACTATGATATACTTCAAAGCGGACCTTTGGCCATGAAGAAACGGGAATGCACTGGATGCTTTGAATTTGCCAGTCAAGAAAGCACTCAGACTGCACAATTAAACCCCCTGAGCCACTTTGCAAACAGTTAGTTGCACAGAATTATGGGAAAAGCAGGCCTGTTAGCTCAGCTGGTCAGAGCGTGGTGCTAATAACGCCAAGGTCACGGGTTCGATCCCCGTATGGGCCACATACTACAGTTTAAAATGTATCCATGTGCATCTCTAACATGCAAAATCACTTTTGTCGGGCAAAAACTGTCTTTATGCACATCCAATATGTTCTTCACCACAGTATCCAGCACGATTATGCCACCAGCCATAAGGCCTGACGGACATTTATGAGGACTACCATTCTGACAGAGAATGTACAACACTCTAAGGACCGTGTGGCCCAATGGATAAGGCGCCTGACTACGAATCAGGAGATTGAGGGTTCGAGTCCCTTCGTGGTCGTCAATCCGTGAAACTGTCAAATTTACCTGAAATGCACTGGGTGCTATGACTTTGCCAAAATCAAGAAAACACTCAGGATCCATGCTGAAACCCTCTGAGCCACTTTACAAACAGTTAGTTGCAACAACTCATTCAGTAAGCAGGCCTGTTAGCTCAGCTGGTCAGAGCGTGGTGCTAATAACGCCAAGGTCGCGGGTTCGATCCCCGTATGGGCCAGAGACTATAATGTATCCATGTACATCTCTAAAATACAAAAACTCTCTTTCGTCAGGCAAAAACTGTCTTTATGCACTTCACTACATTATCCAGCACGATTATGCCACCAAACACAGATTAGAATGAATCCATGTGCATCTCTAACTTGCAAATCTCTCCAAGTTAGACAAATACATTCTTATCTTTATGCACATCCAATATGCTCTTCACTGCATTATCGGGTGATATTATGCAACACAAAGGTATTAAGGCCTGATGGACTTTTCATCCCACTAACATTCTGAAAGAAGGAATACATCACTGGTTACCGACGACCACGTGGCCTAATGGATAAGGCGTCTGACTTCGAATCAGAAGATTGAGGGTTCGAGTCCCTTCGTGGTTGGTGTACTGTGTACATGTCGAAGTTCTATGGAATTCACCATAACTTGGTACTTGTAGATGTAACGGGTTGACTTTCGGTTAAACCTGAGTTTCAAGTTCAGGCAACTGATTGATATGCATGGCTGTGACTGATTGCAGTATGATTGTTTCCAGTTAATCAAACCTTTTTTAGTTTGTGCCAAATAAAATGGAGGGTATTGAGCTCCATCACTATGATATACTTCAAAGCGGACCTTTGGCCTTGAAGAAACGGGAATGCACTGGATGTTTTGAATTTGCCAAAGTCAAGAAAGCACTCAGACTGCACAATTAAACCCCCTGAGCCACTTTGCAAACAGTTAGTTGCACAGAATTATGGGAAAAGCAGGCCTGTTAGCTCAGCTGGTCAGAGCGTGGTGCTAATAACACCAAGGTCACGGGTTCGATCCCTGTATGGGCCACATACTACAGTTTAAAATGTATCCATGTGCATCTCTAACATGCAAAATCACTTTTGTCAGGCAAAAACTGTCTTTATGCACATCCAATATGTTCTTCACCACAGTATCCAGCACGATTATGCCACCAAACAGCCATAAGGCCTGACGGACATTTATGAGGACTACCATTCTGACAGAGAATGTACAACACTCTAAGGACCGCGTGGCCCAATGGATAAGGCGCCTGACTACGAATCAGGAGATTGAGGGTTCGAGTCCCTTCGTGGTCGTCAATCCGTGAAACTGTCAAACTTACCTGAAATGCACTGGGTGCTATGACTTTGCCAAAGTCAAGAAAGCACTCAGACTGCACAATTAAACCCCCTGAGGCACTTTGCAAACAGTTAGTTGCACAGAATTATGGGAAAAGCAGGCCTGTTAGCTCAGCTGGTCAGAGCGTGGTGCTAATAACGCCAAGGTCACGGGTTCGATCCCCGTATGGGCCACATACTACAGTTTAAAATGTATCCATGTGCATCTCTAACATGCAAAATCACTTTTGTCAGGCAAAAACTGTCTTTATGCACATCCAATATGTTCTTCACCACAGTATCCAGCACGATTATGCCACCAAACAGCCATAAGGCCTGACGGACATTTATGAGGACTACCATTCTGACAGAGAGTGTATAACACTCTAAGGACCGCGTGGCCCAATGGATAAGGCGCCTGACTTCGAATCAGAAGATTGAGGGTTCGAGTCCCTTCGTGGTTGGTGTACTGTGTACATGTCGAAGTTCTATGGAATTCACCATAACTTGGTACTTGTAGATGTAACGGGTTGACTTTCGGTTAAACCTGAGTTTCAAGTTCAGGCAACTGATTGATATGCATGGCTGTGACTGATTGCAGTATGATTGTTTCCAGTTAATCAAACCTTTTTTAATTTGTGCCAAATAAAATGGAGGGTATTGAGCTCCATCACTATGATATACTTCAAAGCGGACCTTTGGCCATGAAGAAACGGGAATGCACTGGATGCTTTGAATTTGCCAGTCAAGAAAGCACTCAGACTGCACAATTAAACCCCCTGAGCCACTTTGCAAACAGTTAGTTGCACAGAATTATGGGAAAAGCAGGCCTGTTAGCTCAGCTGGTCAGAGCGTGGTGCTAATAACGCCAAGGTCACGGGTTCGATCCCCGTATGGGCCACATACTACAGTTTAAAATGTATCCATGTGCATCTCTAACATGCAAAATCACTTTTGTCAGGCAAAAACTGTCTTTATGCACATCCAATATGTTCTTCACCACAGTATCCAGCACGATTATGCCACCAGCCATAAGGCCTGACGGACATTTATGAGGACTACCATTCTGACAGAGAATGTACAACACTCTAAGGACCGTGTGGCCCAATGGATAAGGCGCCTGACTACGAATCAGGAGATTGAGGGTTCGAGTCCCTTCGTGGTCGTCAATCCGTGAAACTGTCAAACTTACCTGAAATGCACTGGGTGCTATGACTTTGCCAAAATCAAGAAAACACTCAGGATCCATGCTGAAACCCTCTGAGCCACTTTACAAACAGTTAGTTGCAACAACTCATTCAGTAAGCAGGCCTGTTAGCTCAGCTGGTCAGAGCGTGGTGCTAATAACGCCAAGGTCGCGGGTTCGATCCCCGTATGGGCCAGAGACTAGAATGTATCCATGTACATCTCTAAAATACAAAAACTCTCTTTCGTCAGGCAAAAACTGTCTTTATGCACTTCACTACATTATCCAGCACGATTATGCCACCAAACACAGATTAGAATGAATCCATGTGCATCTCTAACTTGCAAATCTCTCCAAGTTAGACAAATACATTCTTATCTTTATGCACATCCAATATGCTCTTCACTGCATTATCGGGTGATATTATGCAACACAAAGGTATTAAGGCCTGATGGACTTTTCATCCCACTAACATTCTGAAAGAAGGAATACATCACTGGTTACCGACGACCACGTGGCCTAATGGATAAGGCGTCTGACTTCGAATCAGAAGATTGAGGGTTCGAGTCCCTTCGTGGTTGGTGTACTGTGTACATGTCGAAGTTCTATGGAATTCACCATAACTTGGTACTTGTAGATGTAACGGGTTGACTTTCGGTTAAACCTGAGTTTCAAGTTCAGGCAACTGATTGATATGCATGGCTGTGACTGATTGCAGTATGATTGTTTCCAGTTAATCAAACCTTTTTTAGTTTGTGCCAAATAAAATGGAGGGTATTGAGCTCCATCACTATGATATACTTCAAAGCGGACCTTTGGCCTTGAAGAAACGGGAATGCACTGGATGCTTTGAATTTGCCAAAGTCAAGAAAGCACTCAGACTGCACAATTAAACCCCCTGAGCCACTTTGCAAACAGTTAGTTGCACAGAATTATGGGAAAAGCAGGCCTGTTAGCTCAGCTGGTCAGAGCGTGGTGCTAATAACACCAAGGTCACGGGTTCGATCCCTGTATGGGCCACATACTACAGTTTAAAATGTATCCATGTGCATCTCTAACATGCAAAATCACTTTTGTCAGGCAAAAACTGTCTTTATGCACATCCAATATGTTCTTCACCACAGTATCCAGCACGATTATGCCACCAAACAGCCATAAGGCCTGACGGACATTTATGAGGACTACCATTCTGACAGAGAATGTACAACACTCTAAGGACCGCGTGGCCCAATGGATAAGGCGCCTGACTACGAATCAGGAGATTGAGGGTTCGAGTCCCTTCGTGGTCGTCAATCCGTGAAACTGTCAAACTTACCTGAAATGCACTGGGTGCTATGACTTTGCCAAAGTCAAGAAAGCACTCAGACTGCACAATTAAACCCCCTGAGGCACTTTGCAAACAGTTAGTTGCACAGAATTATGGGAAAAGCAGGCCTGTTAGCTCAGCTGGTCAGAGCGTGGTGCTAATAACGCCAAGGTCACGGGTTCGATCCCCGTATGGGCCACATACTACAGTTTAAAATGTATCCATGTGCATCTCTAACATGCAAAATCACTTTTGTCAGGCAAAAACTGTCTTTATGCACATCCAATATGTTCTTCACCACAGTATCCAGCACGATTATGCCACCAAACAGCCATAAGGCCTGACGGACATTTATGAGGACTACCATTCTGACAGAGAGTGTATAACACTCTAAGGACCGCGTGGCCCAATGGATAAGGCGCCTGACTTCGAATCAGAAGATTGAGGGTTCGAGTCCCTTCGTGGTTGGTGTACTGTGTACATGTCGAAGTTCTATGGAATTCACCATAACTTGGTACTTGTAGATGTAACGGGTTGACTTTCGGTTAAACCTGAGTTTCAAGTTCAGGCAACTGATTGATATGCATGGCTGTGACTGATTGCAGTATGATTGTTTCCAGTTAATCAAACCTTTTTTAATTTGTGCCAAATAAAATGGAGGGTATTGAGCTCCATCACTATGATATACTTCAAAGCGGACCTTTGGCCATGAAGAAACGGGAATGCACTGGATGCTTTGAATTTGCCAGTCAAGAAAGCACTCAGACTGCACAATTAAACCCCCTGAGCCACTTTGCAAACAGTTAGTTGCACAGAATTATGGGAAAAGCAGGCCTGTTAGCTCAGCTGGTCAGAGCGTGGTGCTAATAACGCCAAGGTCACGGGTTCGATCCCCGTATGGGCCACATACTACAGTTTAAAATGTATCCATGTGCATCTCTAACATGCACAATCACTTTTGTCGGGCAAAAACTGTCTTTATGCACATCCAATATGTTCTTCACCACAGTATCCAGCACGATTATGCCACCAGCCATAAGGCCTGACGGACATTTATGAGGACTACCATTCTGACAGAGAATGTACAACACTCTAAGGACCGTGTGGCCCAATGGATAAGGCGCCTGACTACGAATCAGGAGATTGAGGGTTCGAGTCCCTTCGTGGTCGTCAATCCGTGAAACTGTCAAACTTACCTGAAATGCACTGGGTGCTATGACTTTGCCAAAATCAAGAAAACACTCAGGATCCATGCTGAAACCCTCTGAGCCACTTTACAAACAGTTAGTTGCAACAACTCATTCAGTAAGCAGGCCTGTTAGCTCAGCTGGTCAGAGCGTGGTGCTAATAACGCCAAGGTCGCGGGTTCGATCCCCGTATGGGCCAGAGACTATAATGTATCCATGTACATCTCTAAAATACAAAAACTCTCTTTCGTCAGGCAAAAACTGTCTTTATGCACTTCACTACATTATCCAGCACGATTATGCCACCAAACACAGATTAGAATGAATCCATGTGCATCTCTAACTTGCAAATCTCTCCAAGTTAGACAAATACATTCTTATCTTTATGCACATCCAATATGCTCTTCACTGCATTATCGGGTGATATTATGCAACACAAAGGTATTAAGGCCTGATGGACTTTTCATCCCACTAACATTCTGAAAGAAGGAATACATCACTGGTTACCGACGACCACGTGGCCTAATGGATAAGGCGTCTGACTTCGAATCAGAAGATTGAGGGTTCGAGTCCCTTCGTGGTTGGTGTACTGTGTACATGTCGAAGTTCTATGGAATTCACCATAACTTGGTACTTGTAGATGTAACGGGTTGACTTTCGGTTAAACCTGAGTTTCAAGTTCAGGCAACTGATTGATATGCATGGCTGTGACTGATTGCAGTATGATTGTTTCCAGTTAATCAAACCTTTTTTAGTTTGTGCCAAATAAAATGGAGGGTATTGAGCTCCATCACTATGATATACTTCAAAGCGGACCTTTGGCCTTGAAGAAACGGGAATGCACTGGATGTTTTGAATTTGCCAAAGTCAAGAAAGCACTCAGACTGCACAATTAAACCCCCTGAGCCACTTTGCAAACAGTTAGTTGCACAGAATTATGGGAAAAGCAGGCCTGTTAGCTCAGCTGGTCAGAGCGTGGTGCTAATAACACCAAGGTCACGGGTTCGATCCCTGTATGGGCCACATACTACAGTTTAAAATGTATCCATGTGCATCTCTAACATGCAAAATCACTTTTGTCAGGCAAAAACTGTCTTTATGCACATCCAATATGTTCTTCACCACAGTATCCAGCACGATTATGCCACCAAACAGCCATAAGGCCTGACGGACATTTATGAGGACTACCATTCTGACAGAGAATGTACAACACTCTAAGGACCGCGTGGCCCAATGGATAAGGCGCCTGACTACGAATCAGGAGATTGAGGGTTCGAGTCCCTTCGTGGTCGTCAATCCGTGAAACTGTCAAACTTACCTGAAATGCACTGGGTGCTATGACTTTGCCAAAGTCAAGAAAGCACTCAGACTGCACAATTAAACCCCCTGAGGCACTTTGCAAACAGTTAGTTGCACAGAATTATGGGAAAAGCAGGCCTGTTAGCTCAGCTGGTCAGAGCGTGGTGCTAATAACGCCAAGGTCACGGGTTCGATCCCCGTATGGGCCACATACTACAGTTTAAAATGTATCCATGTGCATCTCTAACATGCAAAATCACTTTTGTCAGGCAAAAACTGTCTTTATGCACATCCAATATGTTCTTCACCACAGTATCCAGCACGATTATGCCACCAAACAGCCATAAGGCCTGACGGACATTTATGAGGACTACCATTCTGACAGAGAGTGTATAACACTCTAAGGACCGCGTGGCCCAATGGATAAGGCGCCTGACTTCGAATCAGAAGATTGAGGGTTCGAGTCCCTTCGTGGTTGGTGTACTGTGTACATGTCGAAGTTCTATGGAATTCACCATAACTTGGTACTTGTAGATGTAACGGGTTGACTTTCGGTTAAACCTGAGTTTCAAGTTCAGGCAACTGATTGATATGCATGGCTGTGACTGATTGCAGTATGATTGTTTCCAGTTAATCAAACCTTTTTTAATTTGTGCCAAATAAAATGGAGGGTATTGAGCTCCATCACTATGATATACTTCAAAGCGGACCTTTGGCCATGAAGAAACGGGAATGCACTGGATGCTTTGAATTTGCCAGTCAAGAAAGCACTCAGACTGCACAATTAAACCCCCTGAGCCACTTTGCAAACAGTTAGTTGCACAGAATTATGGGAAAAGCAGGCCTGTTAGCTCAGCTGGTCAGAGCGTGGTGCTAATAACGCCAAGGTCACGGGTTCGATCCCCGTATGGGCCACATACTACAGTTTAAAATGTATCCATGTGCATCTCTAACATGCAAAATCACTTTTGTCAGGCAAAAACTGTCTTTATGCACATCCAATATGTTCTTCACCACAGTATCCAGCACGATTATGCCACCAGCCATAAGGCCTGACGGACATTTATGAGGACTACCATTCTGACAGAGAATGTACAACACTCTAAGGACCGTGTGGCCCAATGGATAAGGCGCCTGACTACGAATCAGGAGATTGAGGGTTCGAGTCCCTTCGTGGTCGTCAATCCGTGAAACTGTCAAACTTACCTGAAATGCACTGGGTGCTATGACTTTGCCAAAATCAAGAAAACACTCAGGATCCATGCTGAAACCCTCTGAGCCACTTTACAAACAGTTAGTTGCAACAACTCATTCAGTAAGCAGGCCTGTTAGCTCAGCTGGTCAGAGCGTGGTGCTAATAACGCCAAGGTCGCGGGTTCGATCCCCGTATGGGCCAGAGACTAGAATGTATCCATGTACATCTCTAAAATACAAAAACTCTCTTTCGTCAGGCAAAAACTGTCTTTATGCACTTCACTACATTATCCAGCACGATTATGCCACCAAACACAGATTAGAATGAATCCATGTGCATCTCTAACTTGCAAATCTCTCCAAGTTAGACAAATACATTCTTATCTTTATGCACATCCAATATGCTCTTCACTGCATTATCGGGTGATATTATGCAACACAAAGGTATTAAGGCCTGATGGACTTTTCATCCCACTAACATTCTGAAAGAAGGAATACATCACTGGTTACCGACGACCACGTGGCCTAATGGATAAGGCGTCTGACTTCGAATCAGAAGATTGAGGGTTCGAGTCCCTTCGTGGTTGGTGTACTGTGTACATGTCGAAGTTCTATGGAATTCACCATAACTTGGTACTTGTAGATGTAACGGGTTGACTTTCGGTTAAACCTGAGTTTCAAGTTCAGGCAACTGATTGATATGCATGGCTGTGACTGATTGCAGTATGATTGTTTCCAGTTAATCAAACCTTTTTTAGTTTGTGCCAAATAAAATGGAGGGTATTGAGCTCCATCACTATGATATACTTCAAAGCGGACCTTTGGCCTTGAAGAAACGGGAATGCACTGGATGCTTTGAATTTGCCAAAGTCAAGAAAGCACTCAGACTGCACAATTAAACCCCCTGAGCCACTTTGCAAACAGTTAGTTGCACAGAATTATGGGAAAAGCAGGCCTGTTAGCTCAGCTGGTCAGAGCGTGGTGCTAATAACACCAAGGTCACGGGTTCGATCCCTGTATGGGCCACATACTACAGTTTAAAATGTATCCATGTGCATCTCTAACATGCAAAATCACTTTTGTCAGGCAAAAACTGTCTTTATGCACATCCAATATGTTCTTCACCACAGTATCCAGCACGATTATGCCACCAAACAGCCATAAGGCCTGACGGACATTTATGAGGACTACCATTCTGACAGAGAATGTACAACACTCTAAGGACCGCGTGGCCCAATGGATAAGGCGCCTGACTACGAATCAGGAGATTGAGGGTTCGAGTCCCTTCGTGGTCGTCAATCCGTGAAACTGTCAAACTTACCTGAAATGCACTGGGTGCTATGACTTTGCCAAAGTCAAGAAAGCACTCAGACTGCACAATTAAACCCCCTGAGGCACTTTGCAAACAGTTAGTTGCACAGAATTATGGGAAAAGCAGGCCTGTTAGCTCAGCTGGTCAGAGCGTGGTGCTAATAACGCCAAGGTCACGGGTTCGATCCCCGTATGGGCCACATACTACAGTTTAAAATGTATCCATGTGCATCTCTAACATGCAAAATCACTTTTGTCAGGCAAAAACTGTCTTTATGCACATCCAATATGTTCTTCACCACAGTATCCAGCACGATTATGCCACCAAACAGCCATAAGGCCTGACGGACATTTATGAGGACTACCATTCTGACAGAGAGTGTATAACACTCTAAGGACCGCGTGGCCCAATGGATAAGGCGCCTGACTTCGAATCAGAAGATTGAGGGTTCGAGTCCCTTCGTGGTTGGTGTACTGTGTACATGTCGAAGTTCTAAGGAATTCACCATAACTTGGTACTTGTAGATGTAACGGGTTGACTTTCGGTTAAACCTGAGTTTCAAGTTCAGGCAACTGATTGATATGCATGGCTGTGACTGATTGCAGTATGATTGTTTCCAGTTAATCAAACCTTTTTTAATTTGTGCCAAATAAAATGGAGGGTATTGAGCTCCATCACTATGATATACTTCAAAGCGGACCTTTGGCCATGAAGAAACGGGAATGCACTGGATGCTTTGAATTTGCCAGTCAAGAAAGCACTCAGACTGCACAATTAAACCCCCTGAGCCAATTTGCAAACAGTTAGTTGCACAGAATTATGGGAAAAGCAGGCCTGTTAGCTCAGCTGGTCAGAGCGTGGTGCTAATAACGCCAAGGTCACGGGTTCGATCCCCGTATGGGCCACATACTACAGTTTAAAATGTATCCATGTGCATCTCTAACATGCAAAATCACTTTTGTCAGGCAAAAACTGTCTTTATGCACATCCAATATGTTCTTCACCACAGTATCCAGCACGATTATGCCACCAGCCATAAGGCCTGACGGACATTTATGAGGACTACCATTCTGACAGAGAATGTACAACACTCTAAGGACCGTGTGGCCCAATGGATAAGGCGCCTGACTACGAATCAGGAGATTGAGGGTTCGAGTCCCTTCGTGGTCGTCAATCCGTGAAACTGTCAAACTTACCTGAAATGCACTGGGTGCTATGACTTTGCCAAAATCAAGAAAACACTCAGGATCCATGCTGAAACCCTCTGAGCCACTTTACAAACAGTTAGTTGCAACAACTCATTCAGTAAGCAGGCCTGTTAGCTCAGCTGGTCAGAGCGTGGTGCTAATAACGCCAAGGTCGCGGGTTTGATCCCCGTATGGGCCAGAGACTAGAATGTATCCATGTACATCTCTAAAATACAAAAACTCTCTTTCGTCAGGCAAAAACTGTCTTTATGCACTTCACTACATTATCCAGCACGATTATGCCACCAAACACAGATTAGAATGAATCCATGTGCATCTCTAACTTGCAAATCTCTCCAAGTTAGACAAATACATTCTTATCTTTATGCACATCCAATATGCTCTTCACTGCATTATCGGGTGATATTATGCAACACAAAGGTATTAAGGCCTGATGGACTTTTCATCCCACTAACATTCTGAAAGAAGGAATACATCACTGGTTACCGACGACCACGTGGCCTAATGGATAAGGCGTCTGACTTCGAATCAGAAGATTGAGGGTTCGAGTCCCTTCGTGGTTGGTGTACTGTGTACATGTCGAAGTTCTATGGAATTCACCATAACTTGGTACTTGTAGATGTAACGGGTTGACTTTCGGTTAAACCTGAGTTTCAAGTTCAGGCAACTGATTGATATGCATGGCTGTGACTGATTGCAGTATGATTGTTTCCAGTTAATCAAACCTTTTTTAGTTTGTGCCAAATAAAATGGAGGGTATTGAGCTCCATCACTATGATATACTTCAAAGCGGACCTTTGGCCTTGAAGAAACGGGAATGCACTGGATGCTTTGAATTTGCCAAAGTCAAGAAAGCACTCAGACTGCACAATTAAACCCCCTGAGCCACTTTGCAAACAGTTAGTTGCACAGAATTATGGGAAAAGCAGGCCTGTTAGCTCAGCTGGTCAGAGCGTGGTGCTAATAACACCAAGGTCACGGGTTCGATCCCTGTATGGGCCACATACTACAGTTTAAAATGTATCCATGTGCATCTCTAACATGCAAAATCACTTTTGTCAGGCAAAAACTGTCTTTATGCACATCCAATATGTTCTTCACCACAGTATCCAGCACGATTATGCCACCAAACAGCCATAAGGCCTGACGGACATTTATGAGGACTACCATTCTGACAGAGAATGTACAACACTCTAAGGACCGCGTGGCCCAATGGATAAGGCGCCTGACTACGAATCAGGAGATTGAGGGTTCGAGTCCCTTCGTGGTCGTCAATCCGTGAAACTGTCAAACTTACCTGAAATGCACTGGGTGCTATGACTTTGCCAAAATCAAGAAAACACTCAGGATCCATGCTGAAACCCTCTGAGCCACTTTACAAACAGTTAGTTGCAACAACTCATTCAGTAAGCAGGCCTGTTAGCTCAGCTGGTCAGAGCGTGGTGCTAATAACGCCAAGGTCGCGGGTTCGATCCCCGTATGGGCCAGAGACTAGAATGTATCCATGTACATCTCTAAAATACAAAAACTCTCTTTCGTCAGGCAAAAACTGTCTTTATGCACTTCACTACATTATCCAGCACGATTATGCCACCAAACACAGATTAGAATGAATCCATGTGCATCTCTAACTTGCAAATCTCTCCAAGTTAGACAAATACATTCTTATCTTTATGCACATCCAATATGCTCTTCACTGCATTATCGGGTGATATTATGCAACACAAAGGTATTAAGGCCTGATGGACTTTTCATCCCACTAACATTCTGAAAGAAGGAATACATCACTGGTTACCGACGACCACGTGGCCTAATGGATAAGGCGTCTGACTTCGAATCAGAAGATTGAGCGTTCGAGTCCCTTCGTGGTTGATGTACTGTGTACATGGCGTAATTCTATGGAATTCACCATAACTTGGTACTTGTAGATGTAACGGGTTGACTTTCGGTTAAACCTGAGTTTCAAGTTCAGGCAACTGATTGATATGCATGGCTGTGACTGATTGCAGTATGATTGTTTCCAGTTAATCAAAACTTTTTTAATTTGTGCCAAATAAAATGGAGGGTATTGAGCTCCATCACTATGATATACTTCAAAGCGGACCTTTGGCCTTGAAGAAATGGGAATGCACTGGATGCTTTGAATTTGCCAAAGTCAAGAAAGCACTCAGACTGCACAATTAAACCCCCTGCGCCACTTTGCAAACAGTTAGTTGCACAGAATTATGGGAAAAGCAGGCCTGTTAGCTCAGCTGGTCAGAGCGTGGTGCTAATAACGCCAAGGTCACGGGTTCGATCCCCGTATGGGCCACATACTACAGTTTAAAATGTATCCATGTGCATCTCTAACATGCAAAATCACTTTTGTCAGGCAAAAACTGTCTTTATGCACATCCAATATGTTCTTCACCACAGTATCCAGCACGATTATGCCACCAGCCATAAGGCCTGATGGACATTTATGAGGACTACCATTCTGACAGAGAATGTACAACAATCTAAGGACCGCGTGGCCCAATGGATAAGGCGCCTGACTACGAATCAGGAGATTGAGGGTTCGAGTCCCTTCGTGGTCGTCAATCCGTGAAACTGTCAAACTTACCTGAAATGCACTGGGTGCTATGACTTTGCCAAAATCAAGAAAACACTCAGGATCCATGCTGAAACCCTCTGAGCCACTTTACAAACAGTTAGTTGCAACAACTCATTCAGTAAGTAGGCCTGTTAGCTCAGCTGGTCAGAGCGTGGTGCTAATAACGCCAAGGTCGTGGGTTCGATCACCGTATGGGCCGGAGACTAGAATGTATCCATGTACATCTCTAAAATACAAAATCTCTCTTTCGTCAGGCAAAAACTGTCTTTATGCACTTCACTACATTATCCAGCACGATTATGCCACCAAACACAGATTAGAATGAATCCATGTGCATCTCTAATTTGCAAATCTCTCCAAGTTAGACAAATACATTCTTATCTTTATGCACATCCAATATGCTCTTCACTGCATTATCGGGTGATATTATGCAACACAAAGGTATTAAGGCCTGATGGACTTTTCATCCCACTAACATTCTGAAAGAAGGAATACATCACTGGTTACCGACGACCACGTGGCCTAATGGATAAGGCGTCTGACTTCGAATCAGAAGATTGAGGGTTCGAGTCCCTTCGTGGTTCGTGTACTGTGTACATGTCGAAGTTCTATGGAATTCACCATAACTTGGTACTTGTAGATGTAACGGGTTGACTTTCGGTTAAACCTGAGTTTCAAGTTCAGGCAACTGATTGATATGCATGGCTGTGACTGATTGCAGTATGATTGTTTCCAGTTAATCAAACCTTTTTTAGTTTGTGCCAAATAAAATGGAGGGTATTGAGCTCCATCACTATGATATACTTCAAAGCGGACCTTTGGCCTTGAAGAAACGGGAATGCACTGGATGCTTTGAATTTGCCAAAGTCAAGAAAGCACTCAGACTGCACAATTAAACCCCCTGAGCCACTTTGCAAACAGTTAGTTGCACAGAATTATGGGAAAAGCAGGCCTGTTAGCTCAGCTGGTCAGAGCGTGGTGCTAATAACGCCAAAGTCACGGGTTCGATCCCCGTATGGGCCACATACTACAGTTTAAAATGTATCCATGTGCATCTCTAACATGCAAAATCACTTTTGTCAGGCAAAAACTGTCTTTATGCACATCCAATATGTTCTTCACCACAGTATCCAGCACGATTATGCCACCAAACAGCCATAAGGCCTGACGGACATTTATGAGGACTACCATTCTGACAGAGAATGTACAACACTCTAAGGACGGCATGGCCCAATGGACAAGGCGCCTGACTACGAATCAGGAGATTGAGGGTTCGAGTCCCTTCGTGGTCGTCAATCCGTGAAACTGTCAAACTTACCTGAAATCCACTGGGTGCTATGACTTTGCCAAAATCAAGAAAACACTCAGGATCCATGCTGAAACCCTCTGAGCCACTTTACAAACAGTTAGTTGCAACAACTCATTCAGTAAGCAGGCCTGTTAGCTCAGCTTGTCAGAGCGTGGTGCTAATAACGCCAAGGTCGCGGGTTCGATCACCGTATGGGCCGGAGACTAGAATGTATCCATGTACATCTCTAAAATACAAAATCTCTCTTTTGTCAGGCAAAAACTGTCTTTATGCACTTCACTACATTATCCAGCACGATTATGCCACCAAACACAGATTAGAATGAATCCATGTGCATCTCTAACTTGCAAATCTCTCCAAGTTAGACAAATACATTCTTATCTTTATGCACATCCAATATGCTCTTCACTGCATTATCGGGTGATATTATGCAACACAAAGGTATTAAGGCCTAATGGACTTTTCATCCCACTAACATTCTGAAAGAAGGAATACATCACTGGTTACCGACGACCACGTGGCCTAATGGATAAGGCGTCTGACTTCGAATCAGAAGATTAAGGGTTCGAGTCCCTTCGTGGTTGGTGTACTGTGTACATGTCGAAGTTCTATGGAATTCACCATAACTTGGTACTTGTAGATGTAACGGGTTGACTTTCGGTTAAACCTGAGTTTCAAGTTCAGGCAACTGATTGATATGCATGGCTGTGACTGATTGCAGTATGATTGTTTCCAGTTAATCAAACCTTTTTTAGTTTGTGCCAAATAAAATGGAGGGTATTGAGCTCCATCACTATGATATACTTCAAAGCGGACCTTTGGCCTTGAAGAAACGGGAATGCACTGGATGCTTTGAATTTGCCAAAGTCAAGAAAGCACTCAGACTGCACAATTAAACCCCCTGAGCCACTTTGCAAACAGTTAGTTGCACAGAATTATGGGAAAAGCAGGCCTGTTAGCTCAGCTGGTCAGAGCGTGGTGCTAATAACACCAAGGTCACGGGTTCGATCCCCGTATGGGCCACATACTACAGTTTAAAATGTATCCATGTGCATCTCTAACATGCAAAATCACTTTTGTCAGGCAAAAACTGTCTTTATGCACATCCAATATGTTCTTCACCACAGTATCCAGCACGATTATGCCACCTAACAGCCATAAGGCCTGACGGACATTTATGAGGACTACCATTCTGACAGAGAATGTACAACACTCTAAGGACCGCGTGGCCCAATGGATAAGGCGCCTGACTACGAATCAGGAGATTGAGGGTTCGAGTCCCTTCGTGGTCGTCAATCCGTGAAACTGTCAAATTTACCTGAAATGCACTGGGTGCTATGACTTTGCCAAAATCAAGAAAACACTCAGGATCCATGCTGAAACCCTCTGAGCCACTTTACAAACAGTTAGTTGCAACAACTCATTCAGTAAGCAGGCCTGTTAGCTCAGCTGGTCAGAGCGTGGTGCTAATAACGCCAAGGTCACGGGTTCGATCCCCGTATGGGCCACATACTACAGTTTAAGATGTATCCATGTGCATCTCTAACATGCAAAATCACTTTTGTCAGGCTAAAACTGTCTTTATGCACATCCAATATGTTCTTCACCACAGTATCCAGCACGATTATGCCACCAAACAGCCATAAGGCCTGACGGACATTTATGAGGACTATCATTCTGACAGAGAATGTACAACACTCTAAGGACCGCGTGGCCCAATGGATAAGGCGCCTGACTACGAATCAGGAGATTGAGGGTTCGAGTCCCTTCGTGGTCGTCAATCCGTGAAACTGTCAAACTTACCTGAAATGCACTGGGTGCTATGACTTTGCCAAAATCAAGAAAACACTCAGGATCCATGCTGAAACCCTCTGAGCCACTTTTCAAACAGTTAGTTGCAACAACTCATTCAGTAAGCAGGCCTGTTAGCTCAGCTGGTCAGAGCATAGTGCTAATAACACCAAGGTTGCGTGTTCGATCCCCGTATGGGCCAGAGACTAGAATGTATCCATGTACATCTCTAAAATACAAAATCTCTCTTTCGTCAGGCAAAAACTGTCTTTATGCACTTCACTACATTATCCAGCACGATTATGCCACCAAACACAGATTAGAATGAATCCATGTGCATCTCTAACTTGCAAATCTCTCCAAGTTAGACAAATACATTCTTATCTTTATGCACATCCAATATGCTCTTCACTGCATTATCGGGTGATATTATGCAACACAAAGGTATTAAGGCCTGATGGACTTTTCATCCCACTAACATTCTGAAAGAAGGAATACATCACTGGTTGCCGACGACTACGTGGCCTAATGGATAAGGCGTCTGACTTCGAATCAGAAGATTGAGGGTTCGAGTCCCTTCGTGGTTGGTGTACTGTGTACATGTCGAAGTTCTATGGAATTCACCATAACTTGGTACTTGTAGATGTAACGGGTTGACTTTCGGTTAAACCTGAGTTTCAAGTTCAGGCAACTGATTGATATGCATGGCTGTGACTGATTGCAGTATGATTGTTTCCAGTTAATCAAACCTTTTTTAATTTGTGCCAAATAAAATGGAGGGTATTGAGCTCCATCACTATGATATACGTCAAAGCGGACCTTTGGCCATGAAGAAACGGGAATGCACTGGATGCTTTGAATTTGCCAGTCAAGAAAGCACTCAGACTGCAATTAAACCCCCTGAGCCACTTTGCAAACAGTTAGTTGCACAGAATTATGGGAAAAGCAGGCCTGTTAGCTCAGCTGGTCAGAGCGTGGTGCTAATAACGCCAAGGTCACGGGTTCGATCCCCGTATGGGCCACATACTACAGTTTAAAATGTATCCATGTGCATCTCTAACATGCAAAATCACTTTTGTCAGGCAAAAACTGTCTTTATGCACATCCAATATGTTCTTCACCACAGTATCCAGCACGATTATGCCACCAAACAGCCATAAGGCCTGACGGACATTTATGAGGACTACCATTCTGACAGAGAATGTACAACACTCTAAGGACGGCATGGCCCAATGGACAAGGCGCCTGACTACGAATCAGGAGATTGAGGGTTCGAGTCCCTTCGTGGTCGTCAATCCGTGAAACTGTCAAACTTACCTGAAATCCACTGGGTGCTATGACTTTGCCAAAATCAAGAAAACACTCAGGATCCATGCTGAAACCCTCTGAGCCACTTTACAAACAGTTAGTTGCAACAACTCATTCAGTAAGCAGGCCTGTTAGCTCAGCTTGTCAGAGCGTGGTGCTAATAACGCCAAGGTCGCGGGTTCGATCACCGTATGGGCCGGAGACTAGAATGTATCCATGTACATCTCTAAAATACAAAATCTCTCTTTTGTCAGGCAAAAACTGTCTTTATGCACTTCACTACATTATCCAGCACGATTATGCCACCAAACACAGATTAGAATGAATCCATGTGCATCTCTAACTTGCAAATCTCTCCAAGTTAGACAAATACATTCTTATCTTTATGCACATCCAATATGCTCTTCACTGCATTATCGGGTGATATTATGCAACACAAAGGTATTAAGGCCTAATGGACTTTTCATCCCACTAACATTCTGAAAGAAGGAATACATCACTGGTTACCGACGACCACGTGGCCTAATGGATAAGGCGTCTGACTTCGAATCAGAAGATTAAGGGTTCGAGTCCCTTCGTGGTTGGTGTACTGTGTACATGTCGAAGTTCTATGGAATTCACCATAACTTGGTACTTGTAGATGTAACGGGTTGACTTTCGGTTAAACCTGAGTTTCAAGTTCAGGCAACTGATTGATATGCATGGCTGTGACTGATTGCAGTATGATTGTTTCCAGTTAATCAAACCTTTTTTAGTTTGTGCCAAATAAAATGGAGGGTATTGAGCTCCATCACTATGATATACTTCAAAGCGGACCTTTGGCCTTGAAGAAACGGGAATGCACTGGATGCTTTGAATTTGCCAAAGTCAAGAAAGCACTCAGACTGCACAATTAAACCCCCTGAGCCACTTTGCAAACAGTTAGTTGCACAGAATTATGGGAAAAGCAGGCCTGTTAGCTCAGCTGGTCAGAGCGTGGTGCTAATAACACCAAGGTCACGGGTTCGATCCCCGTATGGGCCACATACTACAGTTTAAAATGTATCCATGTGCATCTCTAACATGCAAAATCACTTTTGTCAGGCAAAAACTGTCTTTATGCACATCCAATATGTTCTTCACCACAGTATCCAGCACGATTATGCCACCTAACAGCCATAAGGCCTGACGGACATTTATGAGGACTACCATTCTGACAGAGAATGTACAACACTCTAAGGACCGCGTGGCCCAATGGATAAGGCGCCTGACTACGAATCAGGAGATTGAGGGTTTGAGTCCCTTCGTGGTCGTCAATCCGTGAAACTGTCAAATTTACCTGAAATGCACTGGGTGCTATGACTTTGCCAAAATCAAGAAAACACTCAGGATCCATGCTGAAACCCTCTGAGCCACTTTACAAACAGTTAGTTGCAACAACTCATTCAGTAAGCAGGCCTGTTAGCTCAGCTGGTCAGAGCGTGGTGCTAATAACGCCAAGGTCACGGGTTCGATCCCCGTATGGGCCACATACTACAGTTTAAAATGTATCCATGTGCATCTCTAACATGCAAAATCACTTTTGTCAGGCTAAAACTGTCTTTATGCACATCCAATATGTTCTTCACCACAGTATCCAGCACGATTATGCCACCAAACAGCCATAAGGCCTGACGGACATTTATGAGGACTATCATTCTGACAGAGAATGTACAACACTCTAAGGACCGCGTGGCCCAATGGATAAGGCGCCTGACTACGAATCAGGAGATTGAGGGTTCGAGTCCCTTCGTGGTCGTCAATCCGTGAAACTGTCAAACTTACCTGAAATGCACTGGGTGCTATGACTTTGCCAAAATCAAGAAAACACTCAGGATCCATGCTGAAACCCTCTGAGCCACTTTTCAAACAGTTAGTTGCAACAACTCATTCAGTAAGCAGGCCTGTTAGCTCAGCTGGTCAGAGCATAGTGCTAATAACACCAAGGTTGCGTGTTCGATCCCCGTATGGGCCAGAGACTAGAATGTATCCATGTACATCTCTAAAATACAAAATCTCTCTTTCGTCAGGCAAAAACTGTCTTTATGCACTTCACTACATTATCCAGCACGATTATGCCACCAAACACAGATTAGAATGAATCCATGTGCATCTCTAACTTGCAAATCTCTCCAAGTTAGACAAATACATTCTTATCTTTATGCACATCCAATATGCTCTTCACTGCATTATCGGGTGATATTATGCAACACAAAGGTATTAAGGCCTGATGGACTTTTCATCCCACTAACATTCTGAAAGAAGGAATACATCACTGGTTGCCGACGACTACGTGGCCTAATGGATAAGGCGTCTGACTTCGAATCAGAAGATTGAGGGTTCGAGTCCCTTCGTGGTTGGTGTACTGTGTACATGTCGAAGTTCTATGGAATTCACCATAACTTGGTACTTGTAGATGTAACGGGTTGACTTTCGGTTAAACCTGAGTTTCAAGTTCAGGCAACTGATTGATATGCATGGCTGTGACTGATTGCAGTATGATTGTTTCCAGTTAATCAAACCTTTTTTAATTTGTGCCAAATAAAATGGAGGGTATTGAGCTCCATCACTATGATATACGTCAAAGCGGACCTTTGGCCATGAAGAAACGGGAATGCACTGGATGCTTTGAATTTGCCAGTCAAGAAAGCACTCAGACTGCACAATTAAACCCCCTGAGCCACTTTGCAAACAGTTAGTTGCACAGAATTATGGGAAAAGCAGGCCTGTTAGCTCAGCTGGTCAGAGCGTGGTGCTAATAACGCCAAGGTCACGGGTTCGATCCCCGTATGGGCCACATACTACAGTTTAAAATGTATCCATGTGCATCTCTAACATGCAAAATCACTTTTGTCAGGCAAAAACTGTCTTTATGCACATCCAATATGTTCTTCACCACAGTATCCAGCACGATTATGCCACCAGCCATAAGGCCTGACGGACATTTATGAGGACTACCATTCTGACAGAGAATGTACAACACTCTAAGGACCGCGTGGCCCAATGGATAAGGCGCCTGACTACGAATCAGGAAATTGAGGGTTCGAGTCCCTTCGTGGTCGTCAATCCGTGAAACTGTCAAACTTACCTGAAATGCACTGGGTGCTATGACTTTGCCAAAATCAAGAAAACACTCAGGATCCATGCTGAAACCCTCTGAGCCACTTTACAAACAGTTAGTTGCAACAACTCATTCAGTAAGCAGGCCTGTTAGCTCAGCTGGTCAGAGCGTGGTGCTAATAACGCCAAGGTCGCGGGTTCGATCCCCGTATGGGCCAGAGACTAGAATGTATCCATGTACATCTCTAAAATACAAAAACTCTCTTTCGTCAGGCAAAAACTGTCTTTATGCACTTCACTACATTATCCAGCACGATTATGCCACCAAACACAGATTAGAATGAATCCATGTGCATCTCTAACTTGCAAATCTCTCCAAGTTAGACAAATACATTCTTATCTTTATGCACATCCAATATGCTCTTCACTGCATTATCGGGTGATATTATGCAACACAAAGGTATTAAGGCCTGATGGACTTTTCATCCCACTAACATTCTGAAAGAAGGAATACATCACTGGTTACCGACGACCACGTGGCCTAATGGATAAGGCGTCTGACTTCGAATCAGAAGATTGAGGGTTCGAGTCCCTTCGTGGTTGGTGTACTGTGTACATGGCGTAATTCTATGGAATTCACCATAACTTGGTACTTGTAGATGTAACGGGTTGACTTTCGGTTAAACCTGAGTTTCAAGTTCAGGCAACTGATTGATATGCATGGCTGTGACTGATTGCAGTATGATTGTTTCCAGTTAATCAAAACTTTTTTAATTTTTGCCAAATAAAATGGAGGGTATTGAGCTCCATCACTATGATATACTTCAAAGCGGACCTTTGGCCTTGAAGAAATGGGAATGCACTGGATGCTTTGAATTTGCCAAAGTCAAGAAAGCACTCAGACTGCACAATTAAACCCCCTGCGCCACTTTGCAAACAGTTAGTTGCACAGAATTATGGGAAAAGCAGGCCTGTTAGCTCAGCTGGTCAGAGCGTGGTGCTAATAACACCAAGGTCACGGGTTCGATCCCCGTATGGGCCACATACTACAGTTTAAAATGTATCCATGTGCATCTCTAACATGCAAAATCACTTTTGTCAGGCAAAAACTGTCTTTATGCACATCCAATATGTTCTTCACCACAGTATCCAGCACGATTATGCCACCAGCCATAAGGCCTGATGGACATTTATGAGGACTACCATTCTGACAGAGAATGTACAACAATCTAAGGACCGCGTGGCCCAATGGATAAGGCGCCTGACTACGATTCAGGAGATTGAGGGTTCGAGTCCCTTCGTGGTAGTCAATCCGTGAAACTGTCAAACTTACCTGAAATGCACTGGGTGCTATGACTTTGCCAAAATCAAGAAAACACTCAGTATCCATGCTGAAACCCTCTGAGCCACTTTACAAACAGTTAGTTGCAACAACTCATTCAGTAAGCAGTCCTGTTAGCTCAGCTGGTCAGAGCGTGGTGCTAATAACGCCAAGGTCGCGGGTTCGATCACCGTATGGGCCGGAGACTAGAATGTATCCATGTACATCTCTAAAATACAAAATCTCTCTTTCGTCAGGCAAAAACTGTCTTTATGCACTTCACTACATTATCCAGCACGATTATGCCACCAAACACAGATTAGAATGAATCCATGTGCATCTCTAACTTGCAAATCTCTCCAAGTTAGACAAATACATTCTTATCTTTATGCACATCCAAAATGCTCTTCACTGCATTATCGGGTGATATTATGCAACACAAAGGTATTAAGGCCTGATGGACTTTTCATCCCACTAACATTCTGAAAGAAGGAATACATCACTGGTTACCGACGACCACGTGGCCTAATGGATAAGGCGTCTGACTTCGAATCAGAAGATTGAGGGTTCGAGTCCCTTCGTGGTTTACATGTCGAAGTTCTATGGAATTCACCATAATTTGGTACTTGTAGATGTAACGGGTTGACTTTCGGTTAAACCTGAGTTTCAAGTTCAGGCAACTGATTGATATGCATGGCTGTGACTGATTGCAGTATGATTGTTTCCAGTTAATCAAACCTTTTTTAGTTTGTGCCAAATAAAATGGAGGGTATTGAGCTCCATCACTATGATATACTTCAAAGCGGACCTTTGGCCTTGAAGAAACGGGAATGCACTGGATGCTTTGAATTTGCCAAAGTCAAGAAAGCACTCAGACTGCACAATTAAACCCCCTGAGCCACTTTGCAAACAGTTAGTTGCACAGAATTATGGGAAAAGCAGGCCTGTTAGCTCAGCTGGTCAGAGCGTGGTGCTAATAACACCAAGGTCACGGGTTCGATCCCCGTATGGGCCACATACTACAGTTTAAAATGTATCCATGTGCATCTCTAACATGCAAAATCACTTTTGTCAGGCAAAAACTGTCTTTATGCACATCCAATACGTTCTTCACCACAGTATCCAGCACGATTATGCCACCAAACAGCCATAAGGCCTGACGGACATTTATGAGGACTATCATTCTGACAGAGAATGTACAACACTCTAAGGACCGCGTGGCCCAATGGATAAGGCTCCTGACTACGAATCAGGAGATTGAGGGTTCGAGTCCCTTCGTGGTCGTCAATCCATGAAAACTGTCAAACTTACCTGAAATGCACTGGGTGCTATGACTTTGCCAAAATCAAGAAAACACTCAGGATCCATGCTGAAACCCTCTGAGCCACTTTTCAAACAGTTAGTTGCAACAACTCATTCAGTAAGCAGGCCTGTTAGCTCAGCTGGTCAGAGCATAGTGCTAATAACACCAAGGTTGCGTGTTCGATCCCCGTATGGGCCAGAGACTAGAATGTATCCATGTACATCTCTAAAATACAAAATCTCTCTTTCGTCAGGCAAAAACTGTCTTTATGCACTTCACTACATTATCCAGCACGATTATGCCACCAAACACAGATTAGAATGAATCCATGTGCATCTCTAACTTGCAAATCTCTCCAAGTTAGACAAATACATTCTTATCTTTATGCACATCCAATATGCTCTTCACTGCATTATCGGGTGATATTATGCAACACAAAGGTATTAAGGCCTGATGGACTTTTCATCCCACTAACATTCTGAAAGAAGGAATACATCACTGGTTACCGACGACCACGTGGCCTAATGGATAAGGCGTCTGACTTCGAATCAGAAGATTGAGGGTTCGAGTCCCTTCGTGGTTGGTGTACTGTGTACATGGCGTAATTCTATGGAATTCACCATAACTTGGTACTTGTAGATGTAACGGGTTGACTTTCGGTTAAACCTGAGTTTCAAGTTCAGGCAACTGATTGATATGCATGGCTGTGACTGATTGCAGTATGATTGTTTCCAGTTAATCAATTTCTTTTTAATTTTTGCCAAATAAAATGGAGGGTATTGAGCTCCATCACTATGATATACTTCAAAGCGGACCTTTGGCCTTGAAGAAATGGGAATGCACTGGATGCTTTGAATTTGCCAAAGTCAAGAAAGCACTCAGACTGCACAATTAAACCCCCTGCGCCACTTTGCAAACAGTTAGCTGCACAGAATTATGGGAAAAGCAGGCCTGTTAGCTCAGCTGGTCAGAGCGTGGTGCTAATAACGCCAAGGTCACGGGTTCGATCCCCGTATGGGCCACATACTACAGTTTAAAATGTATCCATGTGCATCTCTAACATGCAAAATCACTTTTGTCAGGCAAAAACTGTCTTTATGCACATCCAATATGTTCTTCACCACAGTATCCAGCACGATTATGCCACCAGCCATAAGGCCTGATGGACATTTATGAGGACTACCATTCCATTGGACCGCGTGGCCCAATGGATAAGGCGCCTGACTACGAATCAGGAGATTGAGGGTTCGAGTCCCTTCGTGGTCGTCAATCCGTGAAACTGTCAAACTTACCTGAAATGCACTGGGTGCTATGACTTTGCCAAAATCAAGAAAACACTCAGGATCCATGCTGAAACCCTCTGAGCCACTTTACAAACAGTTAGTTGCAACAACTCATTCAGTAAGCAGTCCTGTTAGCTCAGCTGGTCAGAGCGTGGTGCTAATAACGCCAAGGTCGCGGGTTCGATCACCGTATGGGCCGGAGACTAGAATGTATCCATGTACATCTCTAAAATACAAAATCTCTCTTTCGTCAGGCAAAAACTGTCTTTATGCACTTCACTACATTATCCAGCACGATTATGCCACCAAACACAGATTAGAATGAATCCATGTGCATCTCTAACTTGCAAATCTCTCCAAGTTAGACAAATACATTCTTATCTTTATGCACATCCAATATGCTCTTCACTGCATTATCGGGTGATATTATGCAACACAAAGGTATTAAGGCCTGATGGACTTTTCATCCCACTAACATTCTGAAAGAAGGAATACATCACTGGTTACCGACGACCACGTGGCCTAATGGATAAGGCGTCTGACTTCGAATCAGAAGATTGAGGGTTCGAGTCCCTTCGTGGTTTACATGTCGAAGTTCTATGGAATTCACCATAATTTGGTACTTGTAGATGTAACGGGTTGACTTTCGGTTAAACCTGAGTTTCAAGTTCAGGCAACTGATTGATATGCATGGCTGTGACTGATTGCAGTATGATTGTTTCCAGTTAATCAAACCTTTTTTAGTTTGTGCCAAATAAAATGGAGGGTATTGAGCTCCATCACTATGATATACTTCAAAGCGGACCTTTGGCCTTGAAGAAACGGGAATGCACTGGATGCTTTGAATTTGCCAAAGTCAAGAAAGCACTCAGACTGCACAATTAAACCCCCTGAGCCACTTTGCAAACAGTTAGTTGCACAGAATTATGGGAAAAGCAGGCCTGTTAGCTCAGCTGGTCAGAGCGTGGTGCTAATAACGCCAAGGTCACGGGTTCGATCCCCGTATGGGCCACATACTACAGTTTAAAATGTATCCATGTGCATCTCTAACATGCAAAATCACTTTTGTCAGGCAAAAACTGTCTTTATGCACATCCAATATGTTCTTCACCACAGTATCCAGCACGATTATGCCACCAAACAGCCATAAGGCCTGACGGACATTTATGAGGACTATCATTCTGACAGAGAATGTACAACACTCTAAGGACCGCGTGGCCCAATGGATAAGGCTCCTGACTACGAATCAGGAGATTGAGGGTTCGAGTCCCTTCGTGGTCGTCAATCCATGAAAACTGTCAAACTTACCTGAAATGCACTGGGTGCTATGACTTTGCCAAAATCAAGAAAACACTCAGGATCCATGCTGAAACCCTCTGAGCCACTTTTCAAACAGTTAGTTGCAACAACTCATTCAGTAAGCAGGCCTGTTAGCTCAGCTGGTCAGAGCATAGTGCTAATAACACCAAGGTTGCGTGTTCGATCCCCGTATGGGCCAGAGACTAGAATGTATCCATGTACATCTCTAAAATACAAAATCTCTCTTTCGTCAGGCAAAAACTGTCTTTATGCACTTCACTACATTATCCAGCACGATTATGCCACCAAACACAGATTAGAATGAATCCATGTGCATCTCTAACTTGCAAATCTCTCCAAGTTAGACAAATACATTCTTATCTTTATGCACATCCAATATGCTCTTCACTGCATTATCGGGTGATATTATGCAACACAAAGGTATTAAGGCCTGATGGACTTTTCATCCCACTAACATTCTGAAAGAAGGAATACATCACTGGTTACCGACGACCACGTGGCCTAATGGATAAGGCGTCTGACTTCGAATCAGAAGATTGAGGGTTCGAGTCCCTTCGTGGTTGGTGTACTGTGTACATGGCGTAATTCTATGGAATTCACCATAACTTGGTACTTGTAGATGTAACGGGTTGACTTTCGGTTAAACCTGAGTTTCAAGTTCAGGCAACTGATTGATATGCATGGCTGTGACTGATTGCAGTATGATTGTTTCCAGTTAATCAATTTTTTTTAAATTTTTGCCAAATAAAATGGAGGGTATTGAGCTCCATCACTATGATATACTTCAAAGCGGACCTTTGGCCTTGAAGAAATGGGAATGCACTGGATGCTTTGAATTTGCCAAAGTCAAGAAAGCACTCAGACTGCACAATTAAACCCCCTGCGCCACTTTGCAAACAGTTAGCTGCACAGAATTATGGGAAAAGCAGGCCTGTTAGCTCAGCTGGTCAGAGCGTGGTGCTAATAACGCCAAGGTCACGGGTTCGATCCCCGTATGGGCCACATACTACAGTTTAAAATGTATCCATGTGCATCTCTAACATGCAAAATCACTTTTGTCAGGCAAAAACTGTCTTTATGCACATCCAATATGTTCTTCACCACAGTATCCAGCACGATTATGCCACCAAACAGCCATAAGGCCTGACGGACATTTATGAGGACTATCATTCTGACAGAGAATGTACAACACTCTAAGGACCGCGTGGCCCAATGGCTAAGGCTCCTGACTACGAATCAGGAGATTGAGGGTTCGAGTCCCTTCGTGGTCGTCAATCCGTGAAACTGTCAAACTTACCTGAAATGCACTGGGTGCTATGACTTTGCCAAAATCAAGAAAACACTCAGGATCCATGCTGAAACCCTCTGAGCCACTTTTCAAACAGTTAGTTGCAACAACTCATTCAGTAAGCAGGCCTGTTAGCTCAGCTGGTCAGAGCATAGTGCTAATAACACCAAGGTTGCGTGTTCGATCCCCGTATGGGCCAGAGACTAGAATGTATCCATGTACATCTCTAAAATACAAAATCTCTCTTTCGTCAGGCAAAAACTGTCTTTATGCACTTCACTACATTATCCAGCACGATTATGCCACCAAACACAGATTAGAATGAATCCATGTGCATCTCTAACTTGCAAATCTCTCCAAGTTAGACAAATACATTCTTATCTTTATGCACATCCAATATGCTCTTCACTGCATTATCAGGTGATATTATGCAACACAAAGGTATTAAGGCCTGATGGACTTTTCATCCCACTAACATTCTGAAAGAAGGAATACATCACTGGTTGCCGACGACCACGTGGCCTAATGGATAAGGCGTCTGACTTCGAATCAGAAGATTGAGGGTTTGAGTCCCTTCTTGGTTGGTGTACTGTGTACATGTCGAAGTTCTATGGAATTCACCATAACTTGGTACTTGTAGATGTAACGGGTTGACTTTCGGTTAAACCTGAGTTTCAAGTTCAGGCAACTGATTGATATGCATGGCTGTGACTTATTGCAGTATGATTGTTTCCAGTTAATCAAACCTTTTTTAGTTTGTGCCAAATAAAATGGAGGGCATTGAGCTCCATCACTATGATATACTTCAAAGCGGACCTTTGGCCTTGAAGAAACGGGAATGCACTGGATGCTTTGAATTTGCCAAAGTCAAGAAAGCACTCAGACTGCACAATTAAACCCCCTGAGCCACTTTGCAAACAGTTAGTTGCACAGAATTATGGGAAAAGCAGGCCTGTTAGCTCAGCTGGTCAGAGCGTGGTGCTAATAACGCCAAGGTCACGGGTTCGATCCCCGTATGGGCCACATACTACAGTTTAAAATGTATCCATGTGCATCTCTAACATGCAAAATCACTTTTGTCAGGCAAAAACTGTCTTTATGCACATCCAATATGTTCTTCACCACAGTATCCAGCACGATTATGCCACCAAACAGCCATAAGGCCTGACGGACATTTATGAGGACTATCATTCTGAGAGAGAATGTACAACACTCTAAGGACCGCGTGGCCCAATGGATAAGGCGCCTGACTACGAATCAGGAGATTGAGGGTTCGAGTCCCTTCGTGGTCGTCAATCCGTGAAACTGTCAAACTTACCTGAAATGCACTGGGTGCTATGACTTTGCCAAAATCAAGAAAACACTCAGGATCCATGCTGAAACCCTCTGAGCCACTTTTCAAACAGTTAGTTGCAACAACTCATTCAGTAAGCAGGCCTGTTAGCTCAGCTGGTCAGAGCATAGTGCTAATAACACCAAGGTTGCGTGTTCGATCCCCGTATGGGCCAGAGACTAGAATGTATCCATGTACATCTCTAAAATACAAAATCTCTCTTTCGTCAGGCAAAAACTGTCTTTATGCACTTCACTACATTATCCAGCACGATTATGCCACCAAACACAGATTAGAATGAATCCATGTGCATCTCTAACTTGCAAATCTCTCCAAGTTAGACAAATACATTCTTATCTTTATGCACATCCAATATGCTCTTCACTGCATTATCGGGTGATATTATGCAACACAAAGGTATTAAGGCCTGATGGACTTTTCATCCCACTAACATTCTGAAAGAAGGAATACATCACTGGTTGCCGACGACCACGTGGCCTAATGGATAAGGCGTCTGACTTCGAATCAGAAGATTGAGGGTTCGAGTCCCTTCGTGGTTGGTGTACTGTGTACATGTCGAAGTTCTATGGAATTCACCATAACTTGGTACTTGTAGATGTAACGGGTTGACTTTCGGTTAAACCTGAGTTTCAAGTTCAGGCAACTGATTGATATGCATGGCTGTGACTGATTGCAGTATGATTGTTTCCAGTTAATCAAACCTTTTTTAATTTGTGCCAAATAAAATGGAGGGTATTGAGCTCCATCACTATGATATACTTCAAAGCGGACCTTTGGCCATGAAGAAACGGGAATGCACTGGATGCTTTGAATTTGCCAGTCAAGAAAGCACTCAGACTGCACAATTAAACCCCCTGAGCCACTTTGCAAACAGTTAGTTGCACAGAATTATGGGAAAAGCAGGCCTGTTAGCTCAGCTGGTCAGAGCGTGGTGCTAATAACGCCAAGGTCACGGGTTCGATCCCCGTATGGGCCACATACTACAGTTTAAAATGTATCCATGTGCATCTCTAACATGCAAAATCAGTTTTGTCAGGCAAAAACTGTCTTTATGCACATCCAATATGTTCTTCACCACAGTATCCAGCACGATTATGCCACCAGCCATAAGGCCTGACGGACATTTATGAGGACTACCATTCTGACAGAGAATGTACAACACTCTAAGGACCGCGTGGCCCAATGGATAAGGCGCCTGACTACGAATCAGGAGATTGAGGGTTCGAGTCCCTTCGTGGTCGTCAATCCGTGAAACTGTCAAACTTACCTGAAATGCACTGGGTGCTATGACTTTGCCAAAATCAAGAAAACACTCAGGATCCATGCTGAAACCCTCTGACCCACTTTACAAACAGTTAGTTGCAACAACTCATTCAGTAAGTAGGCCTGTTAGCTCAGCTGGTCAGAGCGTGGTGCTAATAACGCCAAGGTCGTGGGTTCGATCACCGTATGGGCCGGAGACTAGAATGTATCCATGTACATCTCTAAAATACAAAATCTCTCTTTCGTCAGGCAAAAACTGTCTTTATGCACTTCACTACATTATCCAGCACGATTATGCCACCAAACACAGATTAGAATGAATCCATGTGCATCTCTAATTTGCAAATCTCTCCAAGTTAGACAAATACATTCTTATCTTTATGCACATCCAATATGCTCTTCACTGCATTATCGGGTGATATTATGCAACACAAAGGTATTAAGGCCTGATGGACTTTTCATCCCACTAACATTCTGAAAGAAGGAATACATCACTGGTTACCGACGACCACGTGGCCTAATGGATAAGGCGTCTGACTTCGAATCAGAAGATTGAGGGTTCGAGTCCCTTCGTGGTTGGTGTACTGTGTACATGTCGAAGTTCTATGCAATTCACCATAACTTGGTACTTGTAGATGTAACGGGTTGACTTTCGGTTAAACCTGAGTTTCAAGTTCAGGCAACTGATTGATATGCATGGCTGTGACTGATTGCAGTATGATTGTTTCCAGTTAATCAAACCTTTTTTAGTTTGTGCCAAATAAAATGGAGGGTATTGAGCTCCATCACTATGATATACTTCAAAGCGGACCTTTGGCCTTGAAGAAACGGGAATGCACTGGATGCTTTGAATTTGCCAAAGTCAAGAAAGCACTCAGACTGCACAATTAAACCCCCTGAGCCACTTTGCAAACAGTTAGTTGCACAGAATTATGGGAAAAGCAGGCCTGTTAGCTCAGCTGGTCAGAGCGTGGTGCTAATAACGCCAAGGTCACGGGTTCGATCCCCGTATGGGCCACATACTACAGTTTAAAATGTATCCATGTGCATCTCTAACATGCAAAATCACTTTTGTCAGGCAAAAACTGTCTTTATGCACATCCAATATGTTCTTCACCACAGTATCCAGCACGATTATGCCACCAAACAGCCATAAGGCCTGACGGACATTTATGAGGACTATCATTCTGAGAGAGAATGTACAACACTCTAAGGACCGCGTGGCCCAATGGATAAGGCGCCTGACTACGAATCAGGAGATTGAGGGTTCGAGTCCCTTCGTGGTCGTCAATCCGTGAAACTGTCAAACTTACCTGAAATGCACTGGGTGCTATGACTTTGCCAAAATCAAGAAAACACTCAGGATCCATGCTGAAACCCTCTGAGCCACTTTTCAAACAGTTAGTTGCAACAACTCATTCAGTAAGCAGGCCTGTTAGCTCAGCTGGTCAGAGCATAGTGCTAATAACACCAAGGTTGCGTGTTCGATCCCCGTATGGGCCAGAGACTAGAATGTATCCATGTACATCTCTAAAATACAAAATCTCTCTTTCGTCAGGCAAAAACTGTCTTTATGCACTTCACTACATTATCCAGCACGATTATGCCACCAAACACAGATTAGAATGAATCCATGTGCATCTCTAACTTGCAAATCTCTCCAAGTTAGACAAATACATTCTTATCTTTATGCACATCCAATATGCTCTTCACTGCATTATCGGGTGATATTATGCAACACAAAGGTATTAAGGCCTGATGGACTTTTCATCCCACTAACATTCTGAAAGAAGGAATACATCACTGGTTGCCGACGACCACGTGGCCTAATGGATAAGGCGTCTGACTTCGAATCAGAAGATTGAGGGTTCGAGTCCCTTCGTGGTTGGTGTACTGTGTACATGTCGAAGTTCTATGGAATTCACCATAACTTGGTACTTGTAGATGTAACGGGTTGACTTTCGGTTAAACCTGAGTTTCAAGTTCAGGCAACTGATTGATATGCATGGCTGTGACTGATTGCAGTATGATTGTTTCCAGTTAATCAAACCTTTTTTAATTTGTGCCAAATAAAATGGAGGGTATTGAGCTCCATCACTATGATATACTTCAAAGCGGACCTTTGGCCATGAAGAAACGGGAATGCACTGGATGCTTTGAATTTGCCAGTCAAGAAAGCACTCAGACTGCACAATTAAACCCCCTGAGCCACTTTGCAAACAGTTAGTTGCACAGAATTATGGGAAAAGCAGGCCTGTTAGCTCAGCTGGTCAGAGCGTGGTGCTAATAACGCCAAGGTCACGGGTTCGATCCCCGTATGGGCCACATACTACAGTTTAAAATGTATCCATGTGCATCTCTAACATGCAAAATCACTTTTGTCAGGTAAAAACTGTCTTTATGCACATCCAATATGTTCTTCACCACAGTATCCAGCACGATTATGCCACCAGCCATAAGGCCTGACGGACATTTATGAGGACTACCATTCTGACAGAGAATGTACAACACTCTAAGGACCGCGTGGCCCAATGGATAAGGCGCCTGACTACGAATCAGGAGATTGAGGGTTCGAGTCCCTTCGTGGTCGTCAATCCGTGAAACTGTCAAACTTACCTGAAATGCACTGGGTGCTATGACTTTGCCAAAATCAAGAAAACACTCAGGATCCATGCTGAAACCCTCTGACCCACTTTACAAACAGTTAGTTGCAACAACTCATTCAGTAAGTAGGCCTGTTAGCTCAGCTGGTCAGAGCGTGGTGCTAATAACGCCAAGGTCGTGGGTTCGATCACCGTATGGGCCGGAGACTAGAATGTATCCATGTACATCTCTAAAATACAAAATCTCTCTTTCGTCAGGCAAAAACTGTCTTTATGCACTTCACTACATTATCCAGCACGATTATGCCACCAAACACAGATTAGAATGAATCCATGTGCATCTCTAATTTGCAAATCTCTCCAAGTTAGACAAATACATTCTTATCTTTATGCACATCCAATATGCTCTTCACTGCATTATCGGGTGATATTATGCAACACAAAGGTATTAAGGCCTGATGGACTTTTCATCCCACTAACATTCTGAAAGAAGGAATACATCACTGGTTACCGACGACCACGTGGCCTAATGGATAAGGCGTCTGACTTCGAATCAGAAGATTGAGGGTTCGAGTCCCTTCGTGGTTGGTGTACTGTGTACATGTCAAAGTTCTATGCAATTCACCATAACTTGGTACTTGTAGATGTAACGGGTTGACTTTCGGTTAAACCTGAGTTTCAAGTTCAGGCAACTGATTGATATGCATGGCTGTGACTGATTGCAGTATGATTGTTTCCAGTTAATCAAACCTTTTTTAGTTTGTGCCAAATAAAATGGAGGGTATTGAGCTCCATCACTATGATATACTTCAAAGCGGACCTTTGGCCTTGAAGAAACGGGAATGCACTGGATGCTTTGAATTTGCCAGTCAAGAAAGCACTCAGACTGCACAATTAAACCCCCTGAGCCACTTTGCAAACAGTTAGTTGCACAGAATTATGGGAAAAGCAGGCCTGTTAGCTCAGCTGGTCAGAGCGTGGTGCTAATAACGCCAAGGTCACGGGTTCGATCCCCGTATGGGCCACATACTACAGTTTAAAATGTATCCATGTGCATCTCTAACATGCAAAATCACTTTTGTCAGGCAAAAACTGTCTTTATGCACATCCAATATGTTCTTCACCACAGTATCCAGCACGATTATGCCACCAGCCATAAGGCCTGACGGACATTTATGAGGACTACCATTCTGACAGAGAATGTACAACACTCTAAGGACCGCGTGGCCCAATGGATAAGGCGCCTGACTACGAATCAGGAGATTGAGGGTTCGAGTCCCTCCGTGGTCGTCAATCCGTGAAACTGTCAAACTTACCTGAAATGCACTGGGTGCTATGACTTTGCCAAAATCAAGAAAACACTCAGGATCCATGCTGAAACCCTCTGAGCCACTTTACAAACAGTTAGTTGCAACAACTCATTCAGTAAGTAGGCCTGTTAGCTCAGCTGGTCAGAGCGTGGTGCTAATAACGCCAAGGTCGTGGGTTCGATCACCGTATGGGCCGGAGACTAGAATGTATCCATGTACATCTCTAAAATACAAAATCTCTCTTTCGTCAGGCAAAAACTGTCTTTATGCACTTCACTACATTATCCAGCACGATTATGCCACCAAACACAGATTAGAATGAATCCATGTGCATCTCTAACTTGCAAATCTCTCCAAGTTAGACAAATACATTCTTATCATTATGCACATCCAATATGCTCTTCACTGCATTATCGGGTGATATTATGCAACACAAAGGTATTAAGGCCTGATGGACTTTTCATCCCACTAACATTCTGAAAGAAGGAATACATCACTGGTTAGCGACGACCACGTGGCCTAATGGATAAGGCGTCTGACTTCGAATCAGAAGATTGAGGGTTCGAGTCCCTTCGTGGTTGGTGTACTGTGTACATGTCGAAGTT
This sequence comes from Electrona antarctica, assembly GCF_951216825.1. Classification (NCBI taxonomy): domain Eukaryota; kingdom Metazoa; phylum Chordata; class Actinopteri; order Myctophiformes; family Myctophidae; genus Electrona; species Electrona antarctica. The sequence continues at coordinate 48,350,912 of NC_136796.1, forward strand.
CTATGGAATTCACCATAACTTGGTACTTGTAGATGTAACGGGTTGACTTTCGGTTAAACCTGAGTTTCAAGTTCAGGCAACTGATTGATATGCATGGCTGTGACTGATTGCAGTATGATTGTTTCCAGTTAATCAAACCTTTTTTAGTTTGTGCCAAATAAAATGGAGGGTATTGAGCTCCATCACTATGATATACTTCAAAGCGGACCTTTGGCCTTGAAGAAACGGGAATGCACTGGATGCTTTGAATTTGCCAAAGTCAAGAAAGCACTCAGACTGCACAATTAAACCCCCTGAGCCACTTTGCAAACAGTTAGTTGCACAGAATTATGGGAAAAGCAGGCCTGTTAGCTCAGCTGGTCAGAGCGTGGTGCTAATAACGCCAAGGTCACGGGTTCGATCCCCGTATGGGCCACATACTACAGTTTAAAATGTATCCATGTGCATCTCTAACATGCAAAATCACTTTTGTCAGGCAAAAACTGTCTTTATGCACATCCAATATGTTCTTCACCACAGTATCCAGCACGATTATGCCACCAAACAGCCATAAGGCCTGACGGACATTTATGAGGACTACCATTCTGACAGAGAATGTACAACACTCTAAGGACCGCGTGGCCCAATGGATAAGGCGCCTGACTACGAATCAGGAGATTGAGGGTTCGAGTCCCTTCGTGGTCGTCAATCCGTGAAACTGTCAAACTTACCTGAAATGCACTGGGTGCTATGACTTTGCCAAAATCAAGAAAACACTCAGGATCCATGCTGAAACCCTCTGAGCCACTTTTCAAACAGTTAGTTGCAACAACTCATTCAGTAAGCAGGCCTGTTAGCTCAGCTGGTCAGAGCATAGTGCTAATAACACCAAGGTTGCGTGTTCGATCCCCGTATGGGCCAGAGACTAGAATGTATCCATGTACATCTCTAAAATACAAAATCTCTCTTTCGTCAGGCAAAAACTGTCTTTATGCACTTCACTACATTATCCAGCACGATTATGCCACCAAACACAGATTAGAATGAATCCATGTGCATCTCTAATTTGCAAATCTCTCCAAGTTAGACAAATACATTCTTATCTTTATGCACATCCAATATGCTCTTCACTGCATTATCGGGTGATATTATGCAACACAAAGGTATTAAGGCCTGATGGACTTTTCATCCCACTAACATTCTGAAAGAAGGAATACATCACTGGTTACCGACGACCACGTGGCCTAATGGATAAGGCGTCTGACTTCGAATCAGAAGATTGAGGGTTCGAGTCCCTTCGTGGTTGGTGTACTGTGTACATGTCGAAGTTCTATGGAATTCACCATAACTTGGTACTTGTAGATGTAACGTGTTGACTTTCGGTTAAACCTGAGTTTCAAGTTCAGGCAACTGATTAATATGCATGGCTGTGACTGATTGCAGTATGATTGTTTCCAGTTAATCAAACCTTTTTTAGTTTGTGCCAAATAAAATGGAGGGTATTGAGCTCCATCACTATGATATACTTCAAAGCGGACCTTTGGCCTTGAAGAAACGGGAATGCACTGGATGCTTTGAATTTGCCAAAGTCAAGAAAGCACTCAGACTGCACAATTAAACCCCCTGAGCCACTTTGCAAACAGTTAGTTGCACAGAATTATGGGAAAAGCAGGCCTGTTAGCTCAGCTGGTCAGAGCGTGGTGCTAATAACGCCAAGGTCACGGGTTCGATCCCCGTATGGGCCACATACTACAGTTTAAAATGTATCCATGTGCATCTCTAACATGCAAAATCACTTTTGTCAGGCAAAAACTGTCTTTATGCACATCCAATATGTTCTTCACCACAGTATCCAGCACGATTATGCCACCAAACACAGATTAGAATGAATCCATGTGCATCTCTAACTTGCAAATCTCTCCAAGTTAGACAAATACATTCTTATCTTTATGCACATCCAATATGCTCTTCACTGCATTATCGGGTGATATTATGCAACACAAAGGTATTAAGGCCTGATGGACTTTTCATCCCACTAACATTCTGAAAGAAGGAATACATCACTGGTTACCGACGACCACGTGGCCTAATGGATAAGGCGTCTGACTTCGAATCAGAAGATTGAGGGTTCGAGTCCCTTCGTGGTTGGTGTACTGTGTACATGTCGAAGTTCTATGGAATTCACCATAACTTGGTACTTGTAGATGTAACGCGTTGACTTTCGGTTAAACCTGAGTTTCAAGTTCAGGCAACTGATTGATATGCATGGCTGTGACTGATTGCAGTATGATTGTTTCCAGTTAATCAAACCTTTTTTAGTTTGTGCCAAATAAAATGGAGGGTATTGAGCTCCATCACTATGATACACTTCAAAGCGGACCTTTGGCCTTGAAGAAACGGGAATGCACTGGATGCTTTGAATTTGCCAAAGTCAAGAAAGCACTCAGACTGCACAATTAAACCCCCTGAGCCACTTTGCAAACAGTTAGTTGCACAGAATTATGGGAAAAGCAGGCCTGTTAGCTCAGCTGGTCAGAGCGTGGTGCTAATAACGCCAAGGTCACGGGTTCGATCCCCGTATGGGCCACATACTACAGTTTAAAATGTATCCATGTGCATCTCTAACATGCAAAATCACGTTTGTCAGGCTAAAACTGTCTTTATGCACATCCAATATGTTCTTCACCACAGTATCCAGCACGATTATGCCACCAAACAGCCGTAAGGCCTGACGGACATTTATGAGGACTATCATTCTGACAGAGAATGTACAACACTCTAAGGACCGCGTGGCCCAATGGATAAGGCGCCTGACTACGAATCAGGAGATTGAGGGTTCGAGTCCCTTCGTGGTCGTCAATCCGTGAAACTGTCAAACTTACCTGAAATGCACTGGGTGCTATGACTTTGCCAAAATCAAGAAAACACTCAGGATCCATGCTGAAACCCTCTGAGCCACTTTTCAAACAGTTAGTTGCAACAACTCATTCAGTAAGCAGGCCTGTTAGCTCAGCTGGTCAGAGCATAGTGCTAATAACACCAAGGTTGCGTGTTCGATCCCCGTATGGGCCAGAGACTAGAATGTATCCATGTACATCTCTAAAATACAAAATCTCTCTTTCGTCAGGCAAAAACTGTCTTTATGCACTTCACTACATTATCCAGCACGATTATGCCACCAAACACAGATTAGAATGAATCCATGTGCATCTCTAACTTGCAAATCTCTCCAAGTTAGACAAATACATTCTTATCTTTATGCACATCCAATATGCTCTTCACTGCATTATCGGGTGATATTATGCAACACAAAGGTATTAAGGCCTGATGGACTTTTCATCCCACTAACATTCTGAAAGAAGGAATACATCACTGGTTGCCGACGACCACGTGGCCTAATGGATAAGGCGTCTGACTTCGAATCAGAAGATTGAGGGTTCGAGTCCCTTCGTGGTTGGTGTACTGTGTACATGTCGAAGTTCTATGGAATTTACCATAACTTGGTACTTGTAGATGTAACGGGTTGACTTTCGGTTAAACCTGAGTTTCAAGTTCAGGCAACTGATTGATATGCATGGCTGTGACTGATTGCAGTATGATTGTTTCCAGTTAATCAAACCTTTTTTAATTTGTGCCAAATAAAATGGAGGGTATTGAGCTCCATCACTATGATATACTTCAAAGCGGACCTTTGGCCATGAAGAAACGGGAATGCACTGGATGCTTTGAATTTGCCAGTCAAGAAAGCACTCAGACTGCACAATTAAACCCCCTGAGCCACTTTGCAAACAGTTAGTTGCACAGAATTATGGGAAAAGCAGGCCTGTTAGCTCAGCTGGTCAGAGCGTGGTGCTAATAACGCCAAGGTCACGGGTTCGATCCCCGTATGGGCCACATACTACAGTTTAAAATGTATCCATGTGCATCTCTAACATGCAAAATCACTTTTGTCAGGCAAAAACTGTCTTTATGCACATCCAATATGTTCTTCACCACAGTATCCAGCACGATTATGCCACCAGCCATAAGGCCTGACGGACATTTATGAGGACTACCATTCTGACAGAGAATGTACAACACTCTAAGGACCGCGTGGCCCAATGGATAAGGCGCCTGACTACGAATCAGGAGATTGAGGGTTCGAGTCCCTTCGTGGTCATCAATCTGTGAAACTGTCAAACTTACCTGAAATGCACTGGGTGCTATGACTTTGCCAAAATCAAGAAAACACTCAGGATCCATGCTGAAACCCTCTGAGCCACTTTACAAACAGTTAGTTGCAACAACTCATTCAGTAAGTAGGCCTGTTAGCTCAGCTGGTCAGAGCGTGGTGCTAATAACGCCAAGGTCGTGGGTTCGATCACCGTATGGGCCGGAGACTAGAATGTATCCATGTACATCTCTAAAATACAAAATCTCTCTTTCGTCAGGCAAAAACTGTCTTTATGCACTTCACTACATTATCCAGCACGATTATGCCACCAAACACAGATTAGAATGAATCCATGTGCATCTCTAATTTGCAAATCTCTCCAAGTTGGACAAATACATTCTTATCTTTATGCACATCCAATATGCTCTTCACTGCATTATCGGGTGATATTATGCAACACAAAGGTATTAAGGCCTGATGGACTTTTCATCCCACTAACATTCTGAAAGAAGGAATACATCACTGGTTACCGACGACCACGTGGCCTAATGGATAAGGCGTCTGACTTCGAATCAGAAGATTGAGGGTTCGAGTCCCTTCGTGGTTGGTGTACTGTGTACATGTCGAAGTTCTATGCAATTCACCATAACTTGGTACTTGTAGATGTAACGGGTTGACTTTCGGTTAAACCTGACTTTCAAGTTCAGGCAACTGATTGATATGCATGGCTGTGACTGATTGCAGTATGATTGTTTCCAGTTAATCAAACCTTTTTTAGTTTGTGCCAAATAAAATGGAGGGTATTGAGCTCCATCACTATGATATACTTCAAAGCGGACCTTTGGCCTTGAAGAAACGGGAATGCACTGGATGCTTTGAATTTGCCAAAGTCAAGAAAGCACTCAGACTGCACAATTAAACCCCCTGAGCCACTTTGCAAACAGTTAGTTGCACAGAATTATAGGAAAAGCAGGCCTGTTAGCTCAGCTGGTCAGAGCGTGGTGCTAATAACGCCAAGGTCACGGGTTCGATCCCCGTATGGGCCACATACTACAGTTTAAAATGTATCCATGTGCATCTCTAACATGCAAAATCACTTTTGTCAGGCAAAAACTGTCTTTATGCACATCCAATATGTTCTTCACCACAGTATCCAGCACGATTATGCCACCAAACAGCCATAAGGCCTGACGGACATTTATGAGGACTACCATTCTGACAGAGAATGTACAACACTCTAAGGACCGCGTGGCCCAATGGATAAGGCGCCTGACTACGAATCAGGAGATTGAGGGTTCGAGTCCCTTCGTGGTCGTCAATCCGTGAAACTGTCAAACTTACCTGAAATGCACTGGGTGCTATGACTTTGGCAAAATCAAGAAAACACTCAGGATCCATGCTGAAACCCTCTGAGCCACTTTACAAACAGTTAGTTGCAACAACTCATTCAGTAAGCAGGCCTGTTAGCTCAGCTGGTCAGAGCGTGGTGCTAATAACGCCAAGGTTGCGGGTTCGATCCCCGTATGGGCCAGAGACTAGAATGTATCCATGTACATCTCTAAAATACAAAATCTCTCATTCGTCAGGCAAAAACTGTCTTTATGCACTTCACTACATTATCCAGCACGATTATGCCACCAAACACAGATTAGAATGAATCCATGTGCATCTCTAACTTGCAAATCTCTCCAAGTTAGACAAATACATTCTTATCATTATGCACATCCAATATGCTCTTCACTGCATTATCGGGTGATATTATGCAACACAAAGGTATTAAGGCCTGATGGACTTTTCATCCCACTAACATTCTGAAAGAAGGAATACATCACTGGTTACCGACGACCATGTGGCCTAATGGATAAGGCGTCTGACTTCGAATCAGAAGATTGAGGGTTCGAGTCCCTTCGTGGTTGGTGTACTGTGTACATGTCGAAGTTCTATGGAATTCACCATAACTTGGTACTTGTAGATGTAACGGGTTGTCTTTCGGTTAAACCTGAGTTTCAAGTTCAGGCAACTGATTGATATGCATGGCTGTGACTGATTGCAGTATGATTGTTTCCAGTTAATCAAACCTTTTTTAGTTTGTGCCAAATAAAATGGAGGGTATTGAGCTCCATCACTATGATATACTTCAAAGCGGACCTTTGGCCTTGAAGAAACGGGAATGCACTGGATGCTTTGAATTTGCCAAAGTCAAGAAAGCACTCAGACTGCACAATTAAACCCCCTGAGCCACTTTGCAAACAGTTAGTTGCACAGAATTATGGGAAAAGCAGGCCTGTTAGCTCAGCTGGTCAGAGCGTGGTGCTAATAACGCCAAGGTCACGGGTTCGATCCCCGTATGGGCCACATACTACAGTTTAAAATGTATCCATGTGCATCTCTAACATGCAAAATCACTTTTGTCAGGCAAAAACTGTCTTTATGCACATCCAATATGTTCTTCACCACAGTATCCAGCACGATTATGCCACCAAACAGCCATAAGGCCTGACGGACATTTATGAGGACTACCATTCTGACAGAGAATGTACAACACTCTAAGGACCGCGTGGCCCAATGGATAAGGCGCCTGACTACGAATCAGGAGATTGAGGGTTCGAGTCCCTTCGTGGTCGTCAATCCGTGAAACTGTCAAACTTACCTGAAATGCACTGGGTGCTATGACTTTGCCAAAATCAAGAAAACACTCAGGATCCATGCTGAAACCCTCTGAGCCACTTTTCAAACAGTTAGTTGCAACAACTCATTCAGTAAGCAGGCCTGTTAGCTCAGCTGGTCAGAGCATAGTGCTGCGTGTTCGATCCCCGTATGGGCCAGAGACTAGAATGTATCCATGTACATCTCTAAAATACAAAATCTCTCTTTCGTCAGGCAAAAACTGTCTTTATGCACTTCACTACATTATCCAGCACGATTATGCCACCAAACACAGATTAGAATGAATCCATGTGCATCTCTAATTTGCAAATCTCTCCAAGTTAGACAAATACATTCTTATCTTTATGCACATCCAATATGCTCTTCACTGCATTATCGGGTGATATTATGCAACACAAAGGTATTAAGGCCTGATGGACTTTTCATCCCACTAACATTCTGAAAGAAGGAATACATCACTGGTTACCGACGACCACGTGGCCTAATGGATAAGGCGTCTGACTTCGAATCAGAAGATTGAGGGTTCGAGTCCCTTCGTGGTTGGTGTACTGTGTACATGTCGAAGTTCTATGCAATTCACCATAACTTGGTACTTGTAGATGTAACGGGTTGACTTTCGGTTAAACCTGAGTTTCAAGTTCAGGCAACTGATTGATATGCATGGCTGTGACTGATTGCAGTATGATTGTTTCCAGTTAATCAAACCTTTTTTAGTTTGTGCCAAATAAAATGGAGGGTATTGAGCTCCATCACTATGATATACTTCAAAGCGGACCTTTGGCCTTGAAGAAACGGGAATGCACTGGATGCTTTGAATTTGCCAAAGTCAAGAAAGCACTCAGACTGCACAATTAAACCCCCTGAGCCACTTTGCAAACAGTTAGTTGCACAGAATTATGGGAAAAGCAGGCCTGTTAGCTCAGCTGGTCAGAGCGTGGTGCTAATAACGCCAAGGTCACGGGTTCGATCCCCGTATGGGCCACATACTACAGTTTAAAATGTATCCATGTGCATCTCTAACATGCAAAATCACTTTTGTCAGGCAAAAACTGTCTTTATGCACATCCAATATGTTCTTCACCACAGTATCCAGCACGATTATGCCACCAAACAGCCATAAGGCCTGACGGACATTTATGAGGACTATCATTCTGAGAGAGAATGTACAACACTCTAAGGACCGCGTGGCCCAATGGATAAGGCGCCTGACTACGAATCAGGAGATTGAGGGTTCGAGTCCCTTCGTGGTCGTCAATCCGTGAAACTGTCAAACTTACCTGAAATGCACTGGGTGCTATGACTTTGCCAAAATCAAGAAAACACTCAGGATCCATGCTGAAACCCTCTGAGCCACTTTTCAAACAGTTAGTTGCAACAACTCATTCAGTAAGCAGGCCTGTTAGCTCAGCTGGTCAGAGCATAGTGCTAATAACACCAAGGTTGCGTGTTCGATCCCCGTATGGGCCAGAGACTAGAATGTATCCATGTACATCTCTAAAATACAAAATCTCTCTTTCGTCAGGCAAAAACTGTCTTTATGCACTTCACTACATTATCCAGCACGATTATGCCACCAAACACAGATTAGAATGAATCCATGTGCATCTCTAACTTGCAAATCTCTCCAAGTTAGACAAATACATTCTTATCTTTATGCACATCCAATATGCTCTTCACTGCATTATCGGGTGATATTATGCAACACAAAGGTATTAAGGCCTGATGGACTTTTCATCCCACTAACATTCTGAAAGAAGGAATACATCACTGGTTGCCGACGACCACGTGGCCTAATGGATAAGGCGTCTGACTTCGAATCAGAAGATTGAGGGTTCGAGTCCCTTCGTGGTTGGTGTACTGTGTACATGTCGAAGTTCTATGGAATTCACCATAACTTGGTACTTGTAGATGTAACGGGTTGACTTTCGGTTAAACCTGAGTTTCAAGTTCAGGCAACTGATTGATATGCATGGCTGTGACTGATTGCAGTATGATTGTTTCCAGTTAATCAAACCTTTTTTAATTTGTGCCAAATAAAATGGAGGGTATTGAGCTCCATCACTATGATATACTTCAAAGCGGACCTTTGGCCATGAAGAAACGGGAATGCACTGGATGCTTTGAATTTGCCAGTCAAGAAAGCACTCAGACTGCACAATTAAACCCCCTGAGCCACTTTGCAAACAGTTAGTTGCACAGAATTATGGGAAAAGCAGGCCTGTTAGCTCAGCTGGTCAGAGCGTGGTGCTAATAACGCCAAGGTCACGGGTTCGATCCCCGTATGGGCCACATACTACAGTTTAAAATGTATCCATGTGCATCTCTAACATGCAAAATCACTTTTGTCAGGCAAAAACTGTCTTTATGCACATCCAATATGTTCTTCACCACAGTATCCAGCACGATTATGCCACCAGCCATAAGGCCTGACGGACATTTATGAGGACTACCATTCTGACAGAGAATGTACAACACTCTAAGGACCGCGTGGCCCAATGGATAAGGCGCCTGACTACGAATCAGGAGATTGAGGGTTCGAGTCCCTTCGTGGTCATCAATCTGTGAAACTGTCAAACTTACCTGAAATGCACTTGGTGCTATGACTTTGCCAAAATCAAGAAAACACTCAGGATCCATGCTGAAACCCTCTGAGCCACTTTACAAACAGTTAGTTGCAACAACTCATTCAGTAAGTAGGCCTGTTAGCTCAGCTGGTCAGAGCGTGGTGCTAATAACGCCAAGGTCGTGGGTTCGATCACCGTATGGGCCGGAGACTAGAATGTATCCATGTACATCTCTAAAATACAAAATCTCTCTTTCGTCAGGCAAAAACTGTCTTTATGCACTTCACTACATTATCCAGCACGATTATGCCACCAAACACAGATTAGAATGAATCCATGTGCATCTCTAATTTGCAAATCTCTCCAAGTTGGACAAATACATTCTTATCTTTATGCACATCCAATATGCTCTTCACTGCATTATCGGGTGATATTATGCAACACAAAGGTATTAAGGCCTGATGGACTTTTCATCCCACTAACATTCTGAAAGAAGGAATACATCACTGGTTACCGACGACCACGTGGCCTAATGGATAAGGCGTCTGACTTCGAATCAGAAGATTGAGGGTTCGAGTCCCTTCGTGGTTGGTGTACTGTGTACATGTCGAAGTTCTATGCAATTCACCATAACTTGGTACTTGTAGATGTAACGGGTTGACTTTCGGTTAAACCTGAGTTTCAAGTTCAGGCAACTGATTGATATGCATGGCTGTGACTGATTGCAGTATGATTGTTTCCAGTTAATCAAACCTTTTTTAGTTTGTGCCAAATAAAATGGAGGGTATTGAGCTCCATCACTATGATATACTTCAAAGCGGACCTTTGGCCTTGAAGAAACGGGAATGCACTGGATGCTTTGAATTTGCCAAAGTCAAGAAAGCACTCAGACTGCACAATTAAACCCCCTGAGCCACTTTGCAAACAGTTAGTTGCACAGAATTATAGGAAAAGCAGGCCTGTTAGCTCAGCTGGTCAGAGCGTGGTGCTAATAACGCCAAGGTCACGGGTTCGATCCCCGTATGGGCCACATACTACAGTTTAAAATGTATCCATGTGCATCTCTAACATGCAAAATCACTTTTGTCAGGCAAAAACTGTCTTTATGCACATCCAATATGTTCTTCACCACAGTATCCAGCACGATTATGCCACCAAACAGCCATAAGGCCTGACGGACATTTATGAGGACTACCATTCTGACAGAGAATGTACAACACTCTAAGGACCGCGTGGCCCAATGGATAAGGCGCCTGACTACGAATCAGGAGATTGAGGGTTCGAGTCCCTTCGTGGTCGTCAATCCGTGAAACTGTCAAACTTACCTGAAATGCACTGGGTGCTATGACTTTGGCAAAATCAAGAAAACACTCAGGATCCATGCTGAAACCCTCTGAGCCACTTTACAAACAGTTAGTTGCAACAACTCATTCAGTAAGCAGGCCTGTTAGCTCAGCTGGTCAGAGCGTGGTGCTAATAACGCCAAGGTTGCGGGTTCGATCCCCGTATGGGCCAGAGACTAGAATGTATCCATGTACATCTCTAAAATACAAAATCTCTCTTTCGTCAGGCAAAAACTGTCTTTATGCACTTCACTACATTATCCAGCACGATTATGCCACCAAACACAGATTAGAATGAATCCATGTGCATCTCTAATTTGCAAATCTCTCCAAGTTAGACAAATACATTCTTATCTTTATGCACATCCAATATGCTCTTCACTGCATTATCGGGTGATATTATGCAACACAAAGGTATTAAGGCCTGATGGACTTTTCATCCCACTAACATTCTGAAAGAAGGAATACATCACTGGTTACCGACGACCACGTGGCCTAATGGATAAGGCATCTGACTTCGAATCAGAAGATTGAGGGTTCGAGTCCCTTCGTGGTTGGTGTACTGTGTACATGTCGAAGTTCTATGGAATTCACCATAACTTGGTACTTGTAGATGTAACGGGTTGACTTTCGGTTAAACCTGAGTTTCAAGTTCAGGCAACTGATTGATATGCATGGCTGTGACTGATTGCAGTATGATTGTTTCCAGTTAATCAAACCTTTTTTAGTTTGTGCCAAATAAAATGGAGGGTATTGAGCTCCATCACTATGATATACTTCAAAGCGGACCTTTGGCCTTGAAGAAACGGGAATGCACTGGATGCTTTGAATTTGCCAAAGTCAAGAAAGCACTCAGACTGCACAATTAAACCCCCTGAGCCACTTTGCAAACAGTTAGTTGCACAGAATTATGGGAAAAGCAGGCCTGTTAGCTCAGCTGGTCAGAGCGTGGTGCTAATAACGCCAAGGTCACGGGTTCGATCCCCGTATGGGCCACATACTACAGTTTAAAATGTATCCATGTGCATCTCTAACATGCAAAATCACTTTTGTCAGGCAAAAACTGTCTTTATGCACATCCAATATGTTCTTCACCACAGTATCCAGCACGATTATGCCACCAGCCATAAGGCCTGACGGACATTTATGAGGACTACCATTCTGACAGAGAATGTACAACACTCTAAGGACCGCGTGGCCCAATGGATAAGGCGCCTGACTACGAATCAGGAGATTGAGGGTTCGAGTCCCTTCGTGGTCGTCAATCCGTGAAACTGTCAAACTTACCTGAAATGCACTGGGTGCTATGACTTTGCCAAAATCAAGAAAACACTCAGGATCCATGCTGAAACCCTCTGAGCCACTTTACAAACAGTTAGTTGCAACAACTCATTCAGTAAGCAGGCCTGTTAGCTCAGCTGGTCAGAGCGTGGTGCTAATAACGCCAAGGTTGCGGGTTCGATCCCCGTATGGGCCAGAGACTAGAATGTATCCATGTACATCTCTAAAATACAAAATCTCTCATTCGTCAGGCAAAAACTGTCTTTATGCACTTCACTACATTATCCAGCACGATTATGCCACCAAACACAGATTAGAATGAATCCATGTGCATCTCTAACTTGCAAATCTCTCCAAGTTAGACAAATACATTCTTATCATTATGCACATCCAATATGCTCTTCACTGCATTATCGGGTGATATTATGCAACACAAAGGTATTAAGGCCTGGACTTTTCATCCCACTAACATTCTGAAAGAAGGAATACATCACTGGTTACCGACGACCACGTGGCCTAATGGATAAGGCGTCTGACTTCGAATCAGAAGATTGAGGGTTCGAGTCCCTTCGTGGTTGGTGTACTGTGTACATGTCGAAGTTCTATGGAATTCACCATAACTTGGTACTTGTAGATGTAACGGGTTGACTTTCGGTTAAACCTGAGTTTCAAGTTCAGGCAACTGATTGATATGCATGGCTGTGACTGATTGCAGTATGATTGTTTCCAGTTAATCAAACCTTTTTTAATTTGTGCCAAATAAAATGGAGGGTATTGAGCTCCATCACTATGATATACTTCAAAGCGGACCTTTGGCCATGAAGAAACGGGAATGCACTGGATGCTTTGAATTTGCCAGTCAAGAAAGCACTCAGACTGCACAATTAAACCCCCTGAGCCACTTTGCAAACAGTTAGTTGCACAGAATTATGGGAAAAGCAGGCCTGTTAGCTCAGCTGGTCAGAGCGTGGTGCTAATAACGCCAAGGTCACGGGTTCGATCCCCGTATGGGCCACATACTACAGTTTAAAATGTATCCATGTGCATCTCTAACATGCAAAATCACTTTTGTCAGGCAAAAACTGTCTTTATGCACATCCAATATGTTCTTCACCACAGTATCCAGCACGATTATGCCACCAGCCATAAGGCCTGACGGACATTTATGAGGACTACCATTCTGACAGAGAATGTACAACACTCTAAGGACCGCGTGGCCCAATGGATAAGGCGCCTGACTACGAATCAGGAGATTGAGGGTTCGAGTCCCTTCGTGGTCGTCAATCCGTGAAACTGTCAAACTTACCTGAAATGCACTGGGTGCTATGACTTTGCCAAAATCAAGAAAACACTCAGGATCCATGCTGAAACCCTCTGAGCCACTTTACAAACAGTTAGTTGCAACAACTCATTCAGTAAGTAGGCCTGTTAGCTCAGCTGGTCAGAGCGTGGTGCTAATAACGCCAAGGTCGTGGGTTCGATCACCGTATGGGCCGGAGACTAGAATGTATCCATGTACATCTCTAAAATACAAAATCTCTCTTTCGTCAGGCAAAAACTGTCTTTATGCACTTCACTACATTATCCAGCACGATTATGCCACCAAACACAGATTAGAATGAATCCATGTGCATCTCTAATTTGCAAATCTCTCCAAGTTAGACAAATACATTCTTATCTTTATGCACATCCAATATGCTCTTCACTGCATTATCGGGTGATATTATGCAACACAAAGGTATTAAGGCCTGATGGACTTTTCATCCCACTAACATTCTGAAAGAAGGAATACATCACTGGTTACCGACGACCACGTGGCCTAATGGATAAGGCGTCTGACTTCGAATCAGAAGATTGAGGGTTCGAGTCCCTTCGTGGTTGGTGTACTGTGTACATGTCGAAGTTCTATGCAATTCACCATAACTTGGTACTTGTAGATGTAACGGGTTGACTTTCGGTTAAACCTGAGTTTCAAGTTCAGGCAACTGATTGATATGCATGGCTGTGACTGATTCCAGTATGATTGTTTCCAGTTAATCAAACCTTTTTTAGTTTGTGCCAAATAAAATGGAGGGTATTGAGCTCCATCACTATGATATACTTCAAAGCGGACCTTTGGCCTTGAAGTAACGGGAATGCACTGGATGCTTTGAATTTGCCAAAGTCAAGAAAGCACTCAGACTGCACAATTAAACCCCCTGAGCCACTTTGCAAACAGTTAGTTGCACAGAATTATGGGAAAAGCAGGCCTGTTAGCTCAGCTGGTCAGAGCGTGGTGCTAATAACGCCAAGGTCACGGGTTCGATCCCCGTATGGGCCACATACTACAGTTTAAAATGTATCCATGTGCATCTCTAACATGCAAAATCACTTTTGTCAGGCAAAAACTGTCTTTATGCACATCCAATATGTTCTTCACCACAGTATCCAGCACGATTATGCCACCAAACAGCCATAAGGCCTGACGGACATTTATGAGGACTACCATTCTGACAGAGAATGTACAACACTCTAAGGACCGCGTGGCCCAATGGATAAGGCGCCTGACTACGAATCAGGAGATTGAGGGTTCGAGTCCCTTCGTGGTCGTCAATCCGTGAAACTGTCAAACTTACCTGAAATGCACTGGGTGCTATGACTTTGCCAAAATCAAGAAAACACTCAGGATCCATGCTGAAACCCTCTGAGCCACTTTTCAAACAGTTAGTTGCAACAACTCATTCAGTAAGCAGGCCTGTTAGCTCAGCTGCTCAGAGCATAGTGCTAATAACACCAAGGTTGCGTGTTCGATCCCCGTATGGGCCAGAGACTAGAATGTATCCATGTACATCTCTAAAATACAAAATCTCTCTTTCGTAAGGCAAAAACTGTCTTTATGCACTTCACTACATTATCCAGCACGATTATGCCACCAAACACAGATTAGAATGAATCCATGTGCATCTCTAATTTGCAAATCTCTCCAAGTTAGACAAATACATTCTTTTCTTTATGCACATCCAATATGCTCTTCACTGCATTATCGGGTGATATTATGCAACACAAAGGTATTAAGGCCTGATGGACTTTTCATCCCACTAACATTCTGAAAGAAGGAATACATCACTGGTTACCGACGACCACGTGGCCTAATGGATAAGGCGTCTGACTTCGAATCAGAAGATTGAGGGTTCGAGTCCCTTTGTGGTTGGTGTACTGTGTACATGTCGAAGTTCTATGGAATTCACCATAACTTGGTACTTGTAGATGTAACCGGTTGACTTTCGGTTAAACCTGAGTTTCAAGTTCAGGCAACTGATTGATATGCATGGCTGTGACTGATTGCAGTATGATTGTTTCCAGTTAATCAAACCTTTTTTAGTTTGTGCCAAATAAAATGGAGGGTATTGAGCTCCATCACTATGATATACTTCAAAGCGGACCTTTGGCCTTGAAGAAACGGGAATGCACTGGATGCTTTGAATTTGCCAAAGTCAAGAAAGCACTCAGACTGCACAATTAAACCCCCTGAGCCACTTTGCAAACAGTTAGTTGCACAGAATTATGGGAAAAGCAGGCCTGTTAGCTCAGCTGGTCAGAGCGTGGTGCTAATAACGCCAAGGTCACGGGTTCGATCCCCGTATGGGCCACATACTACAGTTTAAAATGTATCCATGTGCATCTCTAACATGCAAAATCACTTTTGTCAGGCAAAAACTGTCTTTATGCACATCCAATATGTTCTTCACCACAGTATCCAGCACGATTATGCCACCAAACAGCCATAAGGCCTGACGGACATTTATGAGGACTACCATTCTGACAGAGAATGTACAACACTCTAAGGACCGCGTGGCCCAATGGATAAGGCGCCTGACTACGAATCAGGAGATTGAGGGTTCGAGTCCCTTCGTGGTCGTCAATCCGTGAAACTGTCAAACTTACCTGAAATGCACTGGGTGCTATGACTTTGCCAAAATCAAGAAAACACTCAGGATCCATGCTGAAACCCTCTGAGCCACTTTACAAACAGTTAGTTGCAACAACTCATTCAGTAAGCAGGCCTGTTAGCTCAGCTGGTCAGAGCGTGGTGCTAATAACGCCAAGGTTGCGGGTTCGATCCCCGTATGGGCCAGAGACTAGAATGTATCCATGTACATCTCTAAAATACAAAATCTCTCATTCGTCAGGCAAAAACTGTCTTTATGCACTTCACTACATTATCCAGCACGATTATGCCACCAAACACAGATTAGAATGAATCCATGTGCATCTCTAACTTGCAAATCTCTCCAAGTTAGACAAATACATTCTTATCATTATGCACATCCAATATGCTCTTCACTGCATTATTGGGTGATATTATGCAACACAAAGGTATTAAGGCCTGATGGACTTTTCATCCCACTAACATTCTGAAAGAAGGAATACATCACTGGTTACCGACGACCACGTGGCCTAATGGATAAGGCGTCTGACTTCGAATCAGAAGATTGAGGGTTCGAGTCCCTTCGTGGTTGGTGTACTGTGTACATGTCGAAGTTCTATGGAATTCACCATAACTTGGTACTTGTAGATGTAACGGGTTGACTTTCGGTTAAACCTGAGTTTCAAGTTCAGGCAACTGATTGATATGCATGGCTGTGACTGATTGCAGTATGATTGTTTCCAGTTAATCAAACCTTTTTTAGTTTGTGCCAAATAAAATGGAGGGTATTGAGCTCCATCACTATGATATACTTCAAAGCGGACCTTTGGCCTTGAAGAAACGGGAATGCACTGGATGCTTTGAATTTGCCAAAGTCAAGAAAGCACTCAGACTGCACAATTAAACCCCCTGAGCCACTTTGCAAACAGTTAGTTGCACAGAATGATGGGAAAAGCAGGCCTGTTAGCTCAGCTGGTCAGAGCGTGGTGCTAATAACGCCAAGGTCACGGGTTCGATCCCCGTATGGGCCACATACTACAGTTTAAAATGTATCCATGTGCATCTCTAACATGCAAAATCACTTTTGTCAGGCAAAAACTGTCTTTATGCACATCCAATATGTTCTTCACCACAGTATCCAGCACGATTATGCCACCAAACAGCCATAAGGCCTGACGGACATTTATGAGGACTACCATTCAAACAGTTAGTTGCAACAACTCATTCAGTAAGCAGGCCTGTTAGCTCAGCTGGTCAGAGCGTGGTGCTAATAACGCCAAGGTTGCGGGTTCGATCCCCGTATGGGCCAGAGACTAGAATGTATCCATGTACATCTCTAAAATACAAAATCTCTCATTCGTCAGGCAAAAACTGTCTTTATGCACTTCACTACATTATCCAGCACGATTATGCCACCAAACACAGATTAGAATGAATCCATGTGCATCTCTAACTTGCAAATCTCTCCAAGTTAGACAAATACATTCTTATCATTATGCACATCCAATATGCTCTTCACTGCATTATCGGGTGATATTATGCAACACAAAGGTATTAAGGCCTGATGGACTTTTCATCCCACTAACATTCTGAAAGAAGGAATACATCACTGGTTACCGACGACCACGTGGCCTAATGGATAAGGCGTCTGACTTCGAATCAGAAGATTGAGGGTTCGAGTCCCTTCGTGGTTGGTGTACTGTGTACATGTCGAAGTTCTATGGAATTCACCATAACTTGGTACTTGTAGATGTAACGGGTTGACTTTCGGTTAAACCTGAGTTTCAAGTTCAGGCAACTGATTGATATGCATGGCTGTGACTGATTGCAGTATGATTGTTTCCAGTTAATCAAACCTTTTTTAGTTTGTGCCAAATAAAATGGAGGGTATTGAGCTCCATCACTATGATATACTTCAAAGCGGACCTTTGGCCTTGAAGAAACGGGAATGCACTGGATGCTTTGAATTTGCCAAAGTCAAGAAAGCACTCAGACTGCACAATTAAACCCCCTGAGCCACTTTGCAAACAGTTAGTTGCACAGAGATATGGGAAAAGCAGGCCTGTTAGCTCAGCTGGTCAGAGCGTGGTGCTAATAACGCCAAGGTCACGGGTTCGATCCCCGTATGGGCCACATACTACAGTTTAAAATGTATCCATGTGCATCTCTAACATGCAAAATCACTTTTGTCAGGCAAAAACTGTCTTTATGCACATCCAATATGTTCTTCACCACAGTATCCAGCACGATTATGCCACCAGCCATAAGGCCTGACGGACATTTATGAGGACTACCATTCTGACAGAGAATGTACAACACTCTAAGGACCGCGTGGCCCAATGGATAAGGCGCCTGACTACGAATCAGGAGATTGAGGGTTCGAGTCCCTTCGTGGTCGTCAATCCGTGAAACTGTCAAACTTACCTGAAATGCACTGGGTGCTATGACTTTGCCAAAATCAAGAAAACACTCAGGATCCATGCTGAAACCCTCTGAGCCACTTTACAAACAGTTAGTTGCAACAACTCATTCAGTAAGCAGGCCTGTTAGCTCAGCTGGTCAGAGCGTGGTGCTAATAACGCCAAGGTTGCGGGTTCGATCCCCGTATGGGCCAGAGACTAGAATGTATCCATGTACATCTCTAAAATACAAAATCTCTCATTCGTCAGGCAAAAACTGTCTTTATGCACTTCACTACATTATCCAGCACGATTATGCCACCAAACACAGATTAGAATGAATCCATGTGCATCTCTAACTTGCAAATCTCTCCAAGTTAGACAAATACATTCTTATCATTATGCACATCCAATATGCTCTTCACTGCATTATCGGGTGATATTATGCAACACAAAGGTATTAAGGCCTGGACTTTTCATCCCACTAACATTCTGAAAGAAGGAATACATCACTGGTTACCGACGACCACGTGGCCTAATGGATAAGGCGTCTGACTTCGAATCAGAAGATTGAGGGTTCGAGTCCCTTCGTGGTTGGTGTACTGTGTACATGTCGAAGTTCTATGGAATTCACCATAACTTGGTACTTGTAGATGTAACGGGTTGACTTTCGGTTAAACCTGAGTTTCAAGTTCAGGCAACTGATTGATATGCATGGCTGTGACTGATTGCAGTATGATTGTTTCCAGTTAATCAAACCTTTTTTAGTTTGTGCCAAATAAAATGGAGGGTATTGAGCTCCATCACTATGATATACTTCAAAGCGGACCTTTGGCCTTGAAGAAACGGGAATGCACTGGATGCTTTGAATTTGCCAAAGTCAAGAAAGCACTCAGACTGCACAATTAAACCCCCTGAGCCACTTTGCAAACAGTTAGTTGCACAGAGATATGGGAAAAGCAGGCCTGTTAGCTCAGCTGGTCAGAGCGTGGTGCTAATAACGCCAAGGTCACGGGTTCGATCCCCGTATGGGCCACATACTACAGTTTAAAATGTATCCATGTGCATCTCTAACATGCAAAATCACTTTTGTCAGGCAAAAACTGTCTTTATGCACATCCAATATGTTCTTCACCACAGTATCCAGCACGATTATGCCACCAGCCATAAGGCCTGACGGACATTTATGAGGACTACCATTCTGACAGAGAATGTACAACACTCTAAGGACCGCGTGGCCCAATGGATAAGGCGCCTGACTACGAATCAGGAGATTGAGGGTTCGAGTCCCTTCGTGGTCGTCAATCCGTGAAACTGTCAAACTTACCTGAAATGCACTGGGTGCTATGACTTTGCCAAAATCAAGAAAACACTCAGGATCCATGCTGAAACCCTCTGAGCCACTTTACAAACAGTTAGTTGCAACAACTCATTCAGTAAGCAGGCCTGTTAGCTCAGCTGGTCAGAGCGTGGTGCTAATAACGCCAAGGTTGCGGGTTCGATCCCCGTATGGGCCAGAGACTAGAATGTATCCATGTACATCTCTAAAATACAAAATCTCTCATTCGTCAGGCAAAAACTGTCTTTATGCACTTCACTACATTATCCAGCACGATTATGCCACCAAACACAGATTAGAATGAATCCATGTGCATCTCTAACTTGCAAATCTCTCCAAGTTAGACAAATACATTCTTATCATTATGCACATCCAATATGCTCTTCACTGCATTATCGGGTGATATTATGCAACACAAAGGTATTAAGGCCTGGACTTTTCATCCCACTAACATTCTGAAAGAAGGAATACATCACTGGTTACCGACGACCACGTGGCCTAATGGATAAGGCGTCTGACTTCGAATCAGAAGATTGAGGGTTCGAGTCCCTTCGTGGTTGGTGTACTGTGTACATGTCGAAGTTCTATGGAATTCACCATAACTTGGTACTTGTAGATGTAACGGGTTGACTTTCGGTTAAACCTGAGTTTCAAGTTCAGGCAACTGATTGATATGCATGGCTGTGACTGATTGCAGTATGATTGTTTCCAGTTAATCAAACCTTTTTTAATTTGTGCCAAATAAAATGGAGGGTATTGAGCTCCATCACTATGATATACTTCAAAGCGGACCTTTGGCCATGAAGAAACGGGAATGCACTGGATGCTTTGAATTTGCCAGTCAAGAAAGCACTCAGACTGCACAATTAAACCCCCTGAGCCACTTTGCAAACAGTTAGTTGCACAGAATTATGGGAAAAGCAGGCCTGTTAGCTCAGCTGGTCAGAGCGTGGTGCTAATAACGCCAAGGTCACGGGTTCGATCCCCGTATGGGCCACATACTACAGTTTAAAATGTATCCATGTGCATCTCTAACATGCAAAATCACTTTTGTCAGGCAAAAACTGTCTTTATGCACATCCAATATGTTCTTCACCACAGTATCCAGCACGATTATGCCACCAGCCATAAGGCCTGACGGACATTTATGAGGACTACCATTCTGACAGAGAATGTACAACACTCTAAGGACCGCGTGGCCCAATGGATAAGGCGCCTGACTACGAATCAGGAGATTGAGGGTTCGAGTCCCTTCGTGGTCGTCAATCCGTGAAACTGTCAAACTTACCTGAAATGCACTGGGTGCTATGACTTTGCCAAAATCAAGAAAACACTCAGGATCCATGCTGAAACCCTCTGAGCCACTTTACAAACAGTTAGTTGCAACAACTCATTCAGTAAGTAGGCCTGTTAGCTCAGCTGGTCAGAGCGTGGTGCTAATAACGCCAAGGTCGTGGGTTCGATCACCGTATGGGCCGGAGACTAGAATGTATCCATGTACATCTCTAAAATACAAAATCTCTCTTTCGTCAGGCAAAAACTGTCTTTATGCACTTCACTACATTATCCAGCACGATTATGCCACCAAACACAGATTAGAATGAATCCATGTGCATCTCTAATTTGCAAATCTCTCCAAGTTAGACAAATACATTCTTATCTTTATGCACATCCAATATGCTCTTCACTGCATTATCGGGTGATATTATGCAACACAAAGGTATTAAGGCCTGATGGACTTTTCATCCCACTAACATTCTGAAAGAAGGAATACATCACTGGTTACCGACGACCACGTGGCCTAATGGATAAGGCGTCTGACTTCGAATCAGAAGATTGAGGGTTCGAGTCCCTTCGTGGTTGGTGTACTGTGTACATGTCGAAGTTCTATGGAATTCACCATAACTTGGTACTTGTAGATGTAACGGGTTGACTTTCGGTTAAACCTGAGTTTCAAGTTCAGGCAACTGATTGATATGCATGGCTGTGACTGATTCCAGTATGATTGTTTCCAGTTAATCAAACCTTTTTTAGTTTGTGCCAAATAAAATGGAGGGTATTGAGCTCCATCACTATGATATACTTCAAAGCGGACCTTTGGCCTTGAAGTAACGGGAATGCACTGGATGCTTTGAATTTGCCAAAGTCAAGAAAGCACTCAGACTGCACAATTAAACCCCCTGAGCCACTTTGCAAACAGTTAGTTGCACAGAATTATGGGAAAAGCAGGCCTGTTAGCTCAGCTGGTCAGAGCGTGGTGCTAATAACGCCAAGGTCACGGGTTCGATCCCCGTATGGGCCACATACTACAGTTTAAAATGTATCCATGTGCATCTCTAACATGCAAAATCACTTTTGTCAGGCAAAAACTGTCTTTATGCACATCCAATATGTTCTTCACCACAGTATCCAGCACGATTATGCCACCAAACAGCCATAAGGCCTGACGGACATTTATGAGGACTACCATTCTGACAGAGAATGTACAACACTCTAAGGACCGCGTGGCCCAATGGATAAGGCGCCTGACTACGAATCAGGAGATTGAGGGTTCGAGTCCCTTCGTGGTCGTCAATCCGTGAAACTGTCAAACTTACCTGAAATGCACTGGGTGCTATGACTTTGCCAAAATCAAGAAAACACTCAGGATCCATGCTGAAACCCTCTGAGCCACTTTTCAAACAGTTAGTTGCAACAACTCATTCAGTAAGCAGGCCTGTTAGCTCAGCTGCTCAGAGCATAGTGCTAATAACACCAAGGTTGCGTGTTCGATCCCCGTATGGGCCAGAGACTAGAATGTATCCATGTACATCTCTAAAATACAAAATCTCTCTTTCGTAAGGCAAAAACTGTCTTTATGCACTTCACTACATTATCCAGCACGATTATGCCACCAAACACAGATTAGAATGAATCCATGTGCATCTCTAATTTGCAAATCTCTCCAAGTTAGACAAATACATTCTTTTCTTTATGCACATCCAATATGCTCTTCACTGCATTATCGGGTGATATTATGCAACACAAAGGTATTAAGGCCTGATGGACTTTTCATCCCACTAACATTCTGAAAGAAGGAATACATCACTGGTTACCGACGACCACGTGGCCTAATGGATAAGGCGTCTGACTTCGAATCAGAAGATTGAGGGTTCGAGTCCCTTTGTGGTTGGTGTACTGTGTACATGTCGAAGTTCTATGGAATTCACCATAACTTGGTACTTGTAGATGTAACGGGTTGACTTTCGGTTAAACCTGAGTTTCAAGTTCAGGCAACTGATTGATATGCATGGCTGTGACTGATTGCAGTATGATTGTTTCCAGTTAATCAAACCTTTTTTAGTTTGTGCCAAATAAAATGGAGGGTATTGAGCTCCATCACTATGATATACTTCAAAGCGGACCTTTGGCCTTGAAGAAACGGGAATGCACTGGATGCTTTGAATTTGCCAAAGTCAAGAAAGCACTCAGACTGCACAATTAAACCCCCTGAGCCACTTTGCAAACAGTTAGTTGCACAGAATTATGGGAAAAGCAGGCCTGTTAGCTCAGCTGGTCAGAGCGTGGTGCTAATAACGCCAAGGTCACGGGTTCGATCCCCGTATGGGCCACATACTACAGTTTAAAATGTATCCATGTGCATCTCTAACATGCAAAATCACTTTTGTCAGGCAAAAACTGTCTTTATGCACATCCAATATGTTCTTCACCACAGTATCCAGCACGATTATGCCACCAAACAGCCATAAGGCCTGACGGACATTTATGAGGACTACCATTCTGACAGAGAATGTACAACACTCTAAGGACCGCGTGGCCCAATGGATAAGGCGCCTGACTACGAATCAGGAGATTGAGGGTTCGAGTCCCTTCGTGGTCGTCAATCCGTGAAACTGTCAAACTTACCTGAAATGCACTGGGTGCTATGACTTTGCCAAAATCAAGAAAACACTCAGGATCCATGCTGAAACCCTCTGAGCCACTTTACAAACAGTTAGTTGCAACAACTCATTCAGTAAGCAGGCCTGTTAGCTCAGCTGGTCAGAGCGTGGTGCTAATAACGCCAAGGTTGCGGGTTCGATCCCCGTATGGGCCAGAGACTAGAATGTATCCATGTACATCTCTAAAATACAAAATCTCTCATTCGTCAGGCAAAAACTGTCTTTATGCACTTCACTACATTATCCAGCACGATTATGCCACCAAACACAGATTAGAATGAATCCATGTGCATCTCTAACTTGCAAATCTCTCCAAGTTAGACAAATACATTCTTATCATTATGCACATCCAATATGCTCTTCACTGCATTATTGGGTGATATTATGCAACACAAAGGTATTAAGGCCTGATGGACTTTTCATCCCACTAACATTCTGAAAGAAGGAATACATCACTGGTTACCGACGACCACGTGGCCTAATGGATAAGGCGTCTGACTTCGAATCAGAAGATTGAGGGTTCGAGTCCCTTCGTGGTTGGTGTACTGTGTACATGTCGAAGTTCTATGGAATTCACCATAACTTGGTACTTGTAGATGTAACGGGTTGACTTTCGGTTAAACCTGAGTTTCAAGTTCAGGCAACTGATTGATATGCATGGCTGTGACTGATTGCAGTATGATTGTTTCCAGTTAATCAAACCTTTTTTAGTTTGTGCCAAATAAAATGGAGGGTATTGAGCTCCATCACTATGATATACTTCAAAGCGGACCTTTGGCCTTGAAGAAACGGGAATGCACTGGATGCTTTGAATTTGCCAAAGTCAAGAAAGCACTCAGACTGCACAATTAAACCCCCTGAGCCACTTTGCAAACAGTTAGTTGCACAGAATGATGGGAAAAGCAGGCCTGTTAGCTCAGCTGGTCAGAGCGTGGTGCTAATAACGCCAAGGTCACGGGTTCGATCCCCGTATGGGCCACATACTACAGTTTAAAATGTATCCATGTGCATCTCTAACATGCAAAATCACTTTTGTCAGGCAAAAAC
Organism: Electrona antarctica; assembly: GCF_951216825.1. NCBI lineage: Eukaryota > Metazoa > Chordata > Actinopteri > Myctophiformes > Myctophidae > Electrona > Electrona antarctica. The sequence goes on from NC_136796.1 coordinate 48,375,532, forward strand.
TGTCTTTATGCACATCCAATATGTTCTTCACCACAGTATCCAGCACGATTATGCCACCAAACAGCCATAAGGCCTGACGGACATTTATGAGGACTACCATTCAAACAGTTAGTTGCAACAACTCATTCAGTAAGCAGGCCTGTTAGCTCAGCTGGTCAGAGCGTGGTGCTAATAACGCCAAGGTTGCGGGTTCGATCCCCGTATGGGCCAGAGACTAGAATGTATCCATGTACATCTCTAAAATACAAAATCTCTCATTCGTCAGGCAAAAACTGTCTTTATGCACTTCACTACATTATCCAGCACGATTATGCCACCAAACACAGATTAGAATGAATCCATGTGCATCTCTAACTTGCAAATCTCTCCAAGTTAGACAAATACATTCTTATCATTATGCACATCCAATATGCTCTTCACTGCATTATCGGGTGATATTATGCAACACAAAGGTATTAAGGCCTGATGGACTTTTCATCCCACTAACATTCTGAAAGAAGGAATACATCACTGGTTACCGACGACCACGTGGCCTAATGGATAAGGCGTCTGACTTCGAATCAGAAGATTGAGGGTTCGAGTCCCTTCGTGGTTGGTGTACTGTGTACATGTCGAAGTTCTATGGAATTCACCATAACTTGGTACTTGTAGATGTAACGGGTTGACTTTCGGTTAAACCTGAGTTTCAAGTTCAGGCAACTGATTGATATGCATGGCTGTGACTGATTGCAGTATGATTGTTTCCAGTTAATCAAACCTTTTTTAGTTTGTGCCAAATAAAATGGAGGGTATTGAGCTCCATCACTATGATATACTTCAAAGCGGACCTTTGGCCTTGAAGAAACGGGAATGCACTGGATGCTTTGAATTTGCCAAAGTCAAGAAAGCACTCAGACTGCACAATTAAACCCCCTGAGCCACTTTGCAAACAGTTAGTTGCACAGAGATATGGGAAAAGCAGGCCTGTTAGCTCAGCTGGTCAGAGCGTGGTGCTAATAACGCCAAGGTCACGGGTTCGATCCCCGTATGGGCCACATACTACAGTTTAAAATGTATCCATGTGCATCTCTAACATGCAAAATCACTTTTGTCAGGCAAAAACTGTCTTTATGCACATCCAATATGTTCTTCACCACAGTATCCAGCACGATTATGCCACCAGCCATAAGGCCTGACGGACATTTATGAGGACTACCATTCTGACAGAGAATGTACAACACTCTAAGGACCGCGTGGCCCAATGGATAAGGCGCCTGACTACGAATCAGGAGATTGAGGGTTCGAGTCCCTTCGTGGTCGTCAATCCGTGAAACTGTCAAACTTACCTGAAATGCACTGGGTGCTATGACTTTGCCAAAATCAAGAAAACACTCAGGATCCATGCTGAAACCCTCTGAGCCACTTTACAAACAGTTAGTTGCAACAACTCATTCAGTAAGCAGGCCTGTTAGCTCAGCTGGTCAGAGCGTGGTGCTAATAACGCCAAGGTTGCGGGTTCGATCCCCGTATGGGCCAGAGACTAGAATGTATCCATGTACATCTCTAAAATACAAAATCTCTCATTCGTCAGGCAAAAACTGTCTTTATGCACTTCACTACATTATCCAGCACGATTATGCCACCAAACACAGATTAGAATGAATCCATGTGCATCTCTAACTTGCAAATCTCTCCAAGTTAGACAAATACATTCTTATCATTATGCACATCCAATATGCTCTTCACTGCATTATCGGGTGATATTATGCAACACAAAGGTATTAAGGCCTGGACTTTTCATCCCACTAACATTCTGAAAGAAGGAATACATCACTGGTTACCGACGACCACGTGGCCTAATGGATAAGGCGTCTGACTTTGAATCAGAAGATTGAGGGTTCGAGTCCCTTCGTGGTTGGTGTACTGTGTACATGTCGAAGTTCTATGGAATTCACCATAACTTGGTACTTGTAGATGTAACGGGTTGACTTTCGGTTAAACCTGAGTTTCAAGTTCAGGCAACTGATTGATATGCATGGCTGTGACTGATTGCAGTATGATTGTTTCCAGTTAATCAAACCTTTTTTAATTTGTGCCAAATAAAATGGAGGGTATTGAGCTCCATCACTATGATATACTTCAAAGCGGACCTTTGGCCATGAAGAAACGGGAATGCACTGGATGCTTTGAATTTGCCAGTCAAGAAAGCACTCAGACTGCACAATTAAACCCCCTGAGCCACTTTGCAAACAGTTAGTTGCACAGAATTATGGGAAAAGCAGGCCTGTTAGCTCAGCTGGTCAGAGCGTGGTGCTAATAACGCCAAGGTCACGGGTTCGATCCCCGTATGGGCCACATACTACAGTTTAAAATGTATCCATGTGCATCTCTAACATGCAAAATCACTTTTGTCAGGCAAAAACTGTCTTTATGCACATCCAATATGTTCTTCACCACAGTATCCAGCACGATTATGCCACCAGCCATAAGGCCTGACGGACATTTATGAGGACTACCATTCTGACAGAGAATGTACAACACTCTAAGGACCGCGTGGCCCAATGGATAAGGCGCCTGACTACGAATCAGGAGATTGAGGGTTCGAGTCCCTTCGTGGTCGTCAATCCGTGAAACTGTCAAACTTACCTGAAATGCACTGGGTGCTATGACTTTGCCAAAATCAAGAAAACACTCAGGATCCATGCTGAAACCCTCTGAGCCACTTTACAAACAGTTAGTTGCAACAACTCATTCAGTAAGTAGGCCTGTTAGCTCAGCTGGTCAGAGCGTGGTGCTAATAACGCCAAGGTCGTGGGTTCGATCACCGTATGGGCCGGAGACTAGAATGTATCCATGTACATCTCTAAAATACAAAATCTCTCTTTCGTCAGGCAAAAACTGTCTTTATGCACTTCACTACATTATCCAGCACGATTATGCCACCAAACACAGATTAGAATGAATCCATGTGCATCTCTAATTTGCAAATCTCTCCAAGTTAGACAAATACATTCTTATCTTTATGCACATCCAATATGCTCTTCACTGCATTATCGGGTGATATTATGCAACACAAAGGTATTAAGGCCTGATGGACTTTTCATCCCACTAACATTCTGAAAGAAGGAATACATCACTGGTTACCGACGACCACGTGGCCTAATGGATAAGGCGTCTGACTTCGAATCAGAAGATTGAGGGTTCGAGTCCCTTCGTGGTTGGTGTACTGTGTACATGTCGAAGTTCTATGGAATTCACCATAACTTGGTACTTGTAGATGTAACGGGTTGACTTTCGGTTAAACCTGAGTTTCAAGTTCAGGCAACTGATTGATATGCATGGCTGTGACTGATTCCAGTATGATTGTTTCCAGTTAATCAAACCTTTTTTAGTTTGTGCCAAATAAAATGGAGGGTATTGAGCTCCATCACTATGATATACTTCAAAGCGGACCTTTGGCCTTGAAGTAACGGGAATGCACTGGATGCTTTGAATTTGCCAAAGTCAAGAAAGCACTCAGACTGCACAATTAAACCCCCTGAGCCACTTTGCAAACAGTTAGTTGCACAGAATTATGGGAAAAGCAGGCCTGTTAGCTCAGCTGGTCAGAGCGTGGTGCTAATAACGCCAAGGTCACGGGTTCGATCCCCGTATGGGCCACATACTACAGTTTAAAATGTATCCATGTGCATCTCTAACATGCAAAATCACTTTTGTCAGGCAAAAACTGTCTTTATGCACATCCAATATGTTCTTCACCACAGTATCCAGCACGATTATGCCACCAAACAGCCATAAGGCCTGACGGACATTTATGAGGACTACCATTCTGACAGAGAATGTACAACACTCTAAGGACCGCGTGGCCCAATGGATAAGGCGCCTGACTACGAATCAGGAGATTGAGGGTTCGAGTCCCTTCGTGGTCGTCAATCCGTGAAACTGTCAAACTTACCTGAAATGCACTGGGTGCTATGACTTTGCCAAAATCAAGAAAACACTCAGGATCCATGCTGAAACCCTCTGAGCCACTTTTCAAACAGTTAGTTGCAACAACTCATTCAGTAAGCAGGCCTGTTAGCTCAGCTGCTCAGAGCATAGTGCTAATAACACCAAGGTTGCGTGTTCGATCCCCGTATGGGCCAGAGACTAGAATGTATCCATGTACATCTCTAAAATACAAAATCTCTCTTTCGTAAGGCAAAAACTGTCTTTATGCACTTCACTACATTATCCAGCACGATTATTCCACCAAACACAGATTAGAATGAATCCATGTGCATCTCTAATTTGCAAATCTCTCCAAGTTAGACAAATACATTCTTTTCTTTATGCACATCCAATATGCTCTTCACTGCATTATCGGGTGATATTATGCAACACAAAGGTATTAAGGCCTGATGGACTTTTCATCCCACTAACATTCTGAAAGAAGGAATACATCACTGGTTACCGACGACCACGTGGCCTAATGGATAAGGCGTCTGACTTCGAATCAGAAGATTGAGGGTTCGAGTCCCTTTGTGGTTGGTGTACTGTGTACATGTCGAAGTTCTATGGAATTCACCATAACTTGGTACTTGTAGATGTAACGGGTTGACTTTCGGTTAAACCTGAGTTTCAAGTTCAGGCAACTGATTGATATGCATGGCTGTGACTGATTGCAGTATGATTGTTTCCAGTTAATCAAACCTTTTTTAGTTTGTGCCAAATAAAATGGAGGGTATTGAGCTCCATCACTATGATATACTTCAAAGCGGACCTTTGGCCTTGAAGAAACGGGAATGCACTGGATGCTTTGAATTTGCCAAAGTCAAGAAAGCACTCAGACTGCACAATTAAACCCCCTGAGCCACTTTGCAAACAGTTAGTTGCACAGAATTATGGGAAAAGCAGGCCTGTTAGCTCAGCTGGTCAGAGCGTGGTGCTAATAACGCCAAGGTCACGGGTTCGATCCCCGTATGGGCCACATACTACAGTTTAAAATGTATCCATGTGCATCTCTAACATGCAAAATCACTTTTGTCAGGCAAAAACTGTCTTTATGCACATCCAATATGTTCTTCACCACAGTATCCAGCACGATTATGCCACCAAACAGCCATAAGGCCTGACGGACATTTATGAGGACTACCATTCTGACAGAGAATGTACAACACTCTAAGGACCGCGTGGCCCAATGGATAAGGCGCCTGACTACGAATCAGGAGATTGAGGGTTCAAGTCCCTTCGTGGTCGTCAATCCGTGAAACTGTCAAACTTACCTGAAATGCACTGGGTGCTATGACTTTGCCAAAATCAAGAAAACACTCAGGATCCATGCTGAAACCCTCTGAGCCACTTTACAAACAGTTAGTTGCAACAACTCATTCAGTAAGCAGGCCTGTTAGCTCAGCTGGTCAGAGCGTGGTGCTAATAACGCCAAGGTTGCGGGTTCGATCCCCGTATGGGCCAGAGACTAGAATGTATCCATGTACATCTCTAAAATACAAAATCTCTCATTCGTCAGGCAAAAACTGTCTTTATGCACTTCACTACATTATCCAGCACGATTATGCCACCAAACACAGATTAGAATGAATCCATGTGCATCTCTAACTTGCAAATCTCTCCAAGTTAGACAAATACATTCTTATCATTATGCACATCCAATATGCTCTTCACTGCATTATTGGGTGATATTATGCAACACAAAGGTATTAAGGCCTGATGGACTTTTCATCCCACTAACATTCTGAAAGAAGGAATACATCACTGGTTACCGACGACCACGTGGCCTAATGGATAAGGCGTCTGACTTCGAATCAGAAGATTGAGGGTTCGAGTCCCTTCGTGGTTGGTGTACTGTGTACATGTCGAAGTTCTATGGAATTCACCATAACTTGGTACTTGTAGATGTAACGGGTTGACTTTCGGTTAAACCTGAGTTTCAAGTTCAGGCAACTGATTGATATGCATGGCTGTGACTGATTGCAGTATGATTGTTTCCAGTTAATCAAACCTTTTTTAGTTTGTGCCAAATAAAATGGAGGGTATTGAGCTCCATCACTATGATATACTTCAAAGCGGACCTTTGGCCTTGAAGAAACGGGAATGCACTGGATGCTTTGAATTTGCCAAAGTCAAGAAAGCACTCAGACTGCACAATTAAACCCCCTGAGCCACTTTGCAAACAGTTAGTTGCACAGAATGATGGGAAAAGCAGGCCTGTTAGCTCAGCTGGTCAGAGCGTGGTGCTAATAACGCCAAGGTCACGGGTTCGATCCCCGTATGGGCCACATACTACAGTTTAAAATGTATCCATGTGCATCTCTAACATGCAAAATCACTTTTGTCAGGCAAAAACTGTCTTTATGCACATCCAATATGTTCTTCACCACAGTATCCAGCACGATTATGCCACCAAACAGCCATAAGGCCTGACGGACATTTATGAGGACTACCATTCAAACAGTTAGTTGCAACAACTCATTCAGTAAGCAGGCCTGTTAGCTCAGCTGGTCAGAGCGTGGTGCTAATAACGCCAAGGTTGCGGGTTCGATCCCCGTATGGGCCAGAGACTAGAATGTATCCATGTACATCTCTAAAATACAAAATCTCTCATTCGTCAGGCAAAAACTGTCTTTATGCACTTCACTACATTATCCAGCACGATTATGCCACCAAACACAGATTAGAATGAATCCATGTGCATCTCTAACTTGCAAATCTCTCCAAGTTAGACAAATACATTCTTATCATTATGCACATCCAATATGCTCTTCACTGCATTATCGGGTGATATTATGCAACACAAAGGTATTAAGGCCTGATGGACTTTTCATCCCACTAACATTCTGAAAGAAGGAATACATCACTGGTTACCGACGACCACGTGGCCTAATGGATAAGGCGTCTGACTTCGAATCAGAAGATTGAGGGTTCGAGTCCCTTCGTGGTTGGTGTACTGTGTACATGTCGAAGTTCTATGGAATTCACCAAAACTTGGTACTTGTAGATGTAACGGGTTGACTTTCGGTTAAACCTGAGTTTCAAGTTCAGGCAACTGATTGATATGCATGGCTGTGACTGATTGCAGTATGATTGTTTCCAGTTAATCAAACCTTTTTTAGTTTGTGCCAAATAAAATGGAGGGTATTGAGCTCCATCACTATGATATACTTCAAAGCGGACCTTTGGCCTTGAAGAAACGGGAATGCACTGGATGCTTTGAATTTGCCAAAGTCAAGAAAGCACTCAGACTGCACAATTAAACCCCCTGAGCCACTTTGCAAACAGTTAGTTGCACAGAGATATGGGAAAAGCAGGCCTGTTAGCTCAGCTGGTCAGAGCGTGGTGCTAATAACGCCAAGGTCACGGGTTCGATCCCCGTATGGGCCACATACTACAGTTTAAAATGTATCCATGTGCATCTCTAACATGCAAAATCACTTTTGTCAGGCAAAAACTGTCTTTATGCACATCCAATATGTTCTTCACCACAGTATCCAGCACGATTATGCCACCAGCCATAAGGCCTGACGGACATTTATGAGGACTACCATTCTGACAGAGAATGTACAACACTCTAAGGACCGCGTGGCCCAATGGATAAGGCGCCTGACTACGAATCAGGAGATTGAGGGTTCGAGTCCCTTCGTGGTCGTCAATCCGTGAAACTGTCAAACTTACCTGAAATGCACTGGGTGCTATGACTTTGCCAAAATCAAGAAAACACTCAGGATCCATGCTGAAACCCTCTGAGCCACTTTACAAACAGTTAGTTGCAACAACTCATTCAGTAAGCAGGCCTGTTAGCTCAGCTGGTCAGAGCGTGGTGCTAATAACGCCAAGGTTGCGGGTTCGATCCCCGTATGGGCCAGAGACTAGAATGTATCCATGTACATCTCTAAAATACAAAATCTCTCATTCGTCAGGCAAAAACTGTCTTTATGCACTTCACTACATTATCCAGCACGATTATGCCACCAAACACAGATTAGAATGAATCCATGTGCATCTCTAACTTGCAAATCTCTCCAAGTTAGACAAATACATTCTTATCATTATGCACATCCAATATGCTCTTCACTGCATTATCGGGTGATATTATGCAACACAAAGGTATTAAGGCCTGGACTTTTCATCCCACTAACATTCTGAAAGAAGGAATACATCACTGGTTACCGACGACCACGTGGCCTAATGGATAAGGCGTCTGACTTTGAATCAGAAGATTGAGGGTTCGAGTCCCTTCGTGGTTGGTGTACTGTGTACATGTCGAAGTTCTATGGAATTCACCATAACTTGGTACTTGTAGATGTAACGGGTTGACTTTCGGTTAAACCTGAGTTTCAAGTTCAGGCAACTGATTGATATGCATGGCTGTGACTGATTGCAGTATGATTGTTTCCAGTTAATCAAACCTTTTTTAATTTGTGCCAAATAAAATGGAGGGTATTGAGCTCCATCACTATGATATACTTCAAAGCGGACCTTTGGCCATGAAGAAACGGGAATGCACTGGATGCTTTGAATTTGCCAGTCAAGAAAGCACTCAGACTGCACAATTAAACCCCCTGAGCCACTTTGCAAACAGTTAGTTGCACAGAATTATGGGAAAAGCAGGCCTGTTAGCTCAGCTGGTCAGAGCGTGGTGCTAATAACGCCAAGGTCACGGGTTCGATCCCCGTATGGGCCACATACTACAGTTTAAAATGTATCCATGTGCATCTCTAACATGCAAAATCACTTTTGTCAGGCAAAAACTGTCTTTATGCACATCCAATATGTTCTTCACCACAGTATCCAGCACGATTATGCCACCAGCCATAAGGCCTGACGGACATTTATGAGGACTACCATTCTGACAGAGAATGTACAACACTCTAAGGACCGCGTGGCCCAATGGATAAGGCGCCTGACTACGAATCAGGAGATTGAGGGTTCGAGTCCCTTCGTGGTCGTCAATCCGTGAAACTGTCAAACTTACCTGAAATGCACTGGGTGCTATGACTTTGCCAAAATCAAGAAAACACTCAGGATCCATGCTGAAACCCTCTGAGCCACTTTACAAACAGTTAGTTGCAACAACTCATTCAGTAAGTAGGCCTGTTAGCTCAGCTGGTCAGAGCGTGGTGCTAATAACGCCAAGGTCGTGGGTTCGATCACCGTATGGGCCGGAGACTAGAATGTATCCATGTACATCTCTAAAATACAAAATCTCTCTTTCGTCAGGCAAAAACTGTCTTTATGCACTTCACTACATTATCCAGCACGATTATGCCACCAAACACAGATTAGAATGAATCCATGTGCATCTCTAATTTGCAAATCTCTCCAAGTTAGACAAATACATTCTTATCTTTATGCACATCCAATATGCTCTTCACTGCATTATCGGGTGATATTATGCAACACAAAGGTATTAAGGCCTGATGGACTTTTCATCCCACTAACATTCTGAAAGAAGGAATACATCACTGGTTACCGACGACCACGTGGCCTAATGGATAAGGCGTCTGACTTCGAATCAGAAGATTGAGGGTTCGAGTCCCTTCGTGGTTGGTGTACTGTGTACATGTCGAAGTTCTATGGAATTCACCATAACTTGGTACTTGTAGATGTAACGGGTTGACTTTCGGTTAAACCTGAGTTTCAAGTTCAGGCAACTGATTGATATGCATGGCTGTGACTGATTCCAGTATGATTGTTTCCAGTTAATCAAACCTTTTTTAGTTTGTGCCAAATAAAATGGAGGGTATTGAGCTCCATCACTATGATATACTTCAAAGCGGACCTTTGGCCTTGAAGTAACGGGAATGCACTGGATGCTTTGAATTTGCCAAAGTCAAGAAAGCACTCAGACTGCACAATTAAACCCCCTGAGCCACTTTGCAAACAGTTAGTTGCACAGAATTATGGGAAAAGCAGGCCTGTTAGCTCAGCTGGTCAGAGCGTGGTGCTAATAACGCCAAGGTCACGGGTTCGATCCCCGTATGGGCCACATACTACAGTTTAAAATGTATCCATGTGCATCTCTAACATGCAAAATCACTTTTGTCAGGCAAAAACTGTCTTTATGCACATCCAATATGTTCTTCACCACAGTATCCAGCACGATTATGCCACCAAACAGCCATAAGGCCTGACGGACATTTATGAGGACTACCATTCTGACAGAGAATGTACAACACTCTAAGGACCGCGTGGCCCAATGGATAAGGCGCCTGACTACGAATCAGGAGATTGAGGGTTCGAGTCCCTTCGTGGTCGTCAATCCGTGAAACTGTCAAACTTACCTGAAATGCACTGGGTGCTATGACTTTGCCAAAATCAAGAAAACACTCAGGATCCATGCTGAAACCCTCTGAGCCACTTTTCAAACAGTTAGTTGCAACAACTCATTCAGTAAGCAGGCCTGTTAGCTCAGCTGCTCAGAGCATAGTGCTAATAACACCAAGGTTGCGTGTTCGATCCCCGTATGGGCCAGAGACTAGAATGTATCCATGTACATCTCTAAAATACAAAATCTCTCTTTCGTAAGGCAAAAACTGTCTTTATGCACTTCACTACATTATCCAGCACGATTATGCCACCAAACACAGATTAGAATGAATCCATGTGCATCTCTAATTTGCAAATCTCTCCAAGTTAGACAAATACATTCTTTTCTTTATGCACATCCAATATGCTCTTCACTGCATTATCGGGTGATATTATGCAACACAAAGGTATTAAGGCCTGATGGACTTTTCATCCCACTAACATTCTGAAAGAAGGAATACATCACTGGTTACCGACGACCACGTGGCCTAATGGATAAGGCGTCTGACTTCGAATCAGAAGATTGAGGGTTCGAGTCCCTTTGTGGTTGGTGTACTGTGTACATGTCGAAGTTCTATGGAATTCACCATAACTTGGTACTTGTAGATGTAACGGGTTGACTTTCGGTTAAACCTGAGCTTCAAGTTCAGGCAACTGATTGATATGCATGGCTGTGACTGATTGCAGTATGATTGTTTCCAGTTAATCAAACCTTTTTTAGTTTGTGCCAAATAAAATGGAGGGTATTGAGCTCCATCACTATGATATACTTCAAAGCGGACCTTTGGCCTTGAAGAAACGGGAATGCACTGGATGCTTTGAATTTGCCAAAGTCAAGAAAGCACTCAGACTGCACAATTAAACCCCCTGAGCCACTTTGCAAACAGTTAGTTGCACAGAATTATGGGAAAAGCAGGCCTGTTAGCTCAGCTGGTCAGAGCGTGGTGCTAATAACGCCAAGGTCACGGGTTCGATCCCCGTATGGGCCACATACTACAGTTTAAAATGTATCCATGTGCATCTCTAACATGCAAAATCACTTTTGTCAGGCAAAAACTGTCTTTATGCACATCCAATATGTTCTTCACCACAGTATCCAGCACGATTATGCCACCAAACAGCCATAAGGCCTGACGGACATTTATGAGGACTACCATTCTGACAGAGAATGTACAACACTCTAAGGACCGCGTGGCCCAATGGATAAGGCGCCTGACTACGAATCAGGAGATTGAGGGTTCGAGTCCCTTCGTGGTCGTCAATCCGTGAAACTGTCAAACTTACCTGAAATGCACTGGGTGCTATGACTTTGCCAAAATCAAGAAAACACTCAGGATCCATGCTGAAACCCTCTGAGCCACTTTACAAACAGTTAGTTGCAACAACTCATTCAGTAAGCAGGCCTGTTAGCTCAGCTGGTCAGAGCGTGGTGCTAATAACGCCAAGGTTGCGGGTTCGATCCCCGTATGGGCCAGAGACTAGAATGTATCCATGTACATCTCTAAAATACAAAATCTCTCATTCGTCAGGCAAAAACTGTCTTTATGCACTTCACTACATTATCCAGCACGATTATGCCACCAAACACAGATTAGAATGAATCCATGTGCATCTCTAACTTGCAAATCTCTCCAAGTTAGACAAATACATTCTTATCATTATGCACATCCAATATGCTCTTCACTGCATTATTGGGTGATATTATGCAACACAAAGGTATTAAGGCCTGATGGACTTTTCATCCCACTAACATTCTGAAAGAAGGAATACATCACTGGTTACCGACGACCACGTGGCCTAATGGATAAGGCGTCTGACTTCGAATCAGAAGATTGAGGGTTCGAGTCCCTTCGTGGTTGGTGTACTGTGTACATGTCGAAGTTCTATGGAATTCACCATAACTTGGTACTTGTAGATGTAACGGGTTGACTTTCGGTTAAACCTGAGTTTCAAGTTCAGGCAACTGATTGATATGCATGGCTGTGACTGATTGCAGTATGATTGTTTCCAGTTAATCAAACCTTTTTTAGTTTGTGCCAAATAAAATGGAGGGTATTGAGCTCCATCACTATGATATACTTCAAAGCGGACCTTTGGCCTTGAAGAAACGGGAATGCACTGGATGCTTTGAATTTGCCAAAGTCAAGAAAGCACTCAGACTGCACAATTAAACCCCCTGAGCCACTTTGCAAACAGTTAGTTGCACAGAATGATGGGAAAAGCAGGCCTGTTAGCTCAGCTGGTCAGAGCGTGGTGCTAATAACGCCAAGGTCACGGGTTCGATCCCCGTATGGGCCACATACTACAGTTTAAAATGTATCCATGTGCATCTCTAACATGCAAAATCACTTTTGTCAGGCAAAAACTGTCTTTATGCACATCCAATATGTTCTTCACCACAGTATCCAGCACGATTATGCCACCAAACAGCCATAAGGCCTGACGGACATTTATGAGGACTACCATTCAAACAGTTAGTTGCAACAACTCATTCAGTAAGCAGGCCTGTTAGCTCAGCTGGTCAGAGCGTGGTGCTAATAACGCCAAGGTTGCGGGTTCGATCCCCGTATGGGCCAGAGACTAGAATGTATCCATGTACATCTCTAAAATACAAAATCTCTCATTCGTCAGGCAAAAACTGTCTTTATGCACTTCACTACATTATCCAGCACGATTATGCCACCAAACACAGATTAGAATGAATCCATGTGCATCTCTAACTTGCAAATCTCTCCAAGTTAGACAAATACATTCTTATCATTATGCACATCCAATATGCTCTTCACTGCATTATCGGGTGATATTATGCAACACAAAGGTATTAAGGCCTGATGGACTTTTCATCCCACTAACATTCTGAAAGAAGGAATACATCACTGGTTACCGACGACCACGTGGCCTAATGGATAAGGCGTCTGACTTCGAATCAGAAGATTGAGGGTTCGAGTCCCTTCGTGGTTGGTGTACTGTGTACATGTCGAAGTTCTATGGAATTCACCATAACTTGGTACTTGTAGATGTAACGGGTTGACTTTCGGTTAAACCTGAGTTTCAAGTTCAGGCAACTGATTGATATGCATGGCTGTGACTGATTGCAGTATGATTGTTTCCAGTTAATCAAACCTTTTTTAGTTTGTGCCAAATAAAATGGAGGGTATTGAGCTCCATCACTATGATATACTTCAAAGCGGACCTTTGGCCTTGAAGAAACGGGAATGCACTGGATGCTTTGAATTTGCCAAAGTCAAGAAAGCACTCAGACTGCACAATTAAACCCCCTGAGCCACTTTGCAAACAGTTAGTTGCACAGAGATATGGGAAAAGCAGGCCTGTTAGCTCAGCTGGTCAGAGCGTGGTGCTAATAACGCCAAGGTCACGGGTTCGATCCCCGTATGGGCCACATACTACAGTTTAAAATGTATCCATGTGCATCTCTAACATGCAAAATCACTTTTGTCAGGCAAAAACTGTCTTTATGCACATCTAATATGTTCTTCACCACAGTATCCAGCACGATTATGCCACCAGCCATAAGGCCTGACGGACATTTATGAGGACTACCATTCTGACAGAGAATGTACAACACTCTAAGGACCGCGTGGCCCAATGGATAAGGCGCCTGACTACGAATCAGGAGATTGAGGGTTCGAGTCCCTTCGTGGTCGTCAATCCGTGAAACTGTCAAACTTACCTGAAATGCACTGGGTGCTATGACTTTGCCAAAATCAAGAAAACACTCAGGATCCATGCTGAAACCCTCTGAGCCACTTTTCAAACAGTTAGTTGCAACAACTCATTCAGTAAGCAGGCCTGTTAGCTCAGCTGCTCAGAGCATAGTGCTAATAACACCAAGGTTGCGTGTTCGATCCCCGTATGGGCCAGAGACTAGAATGTATCCATGTACATCTCTAAAATACAAAATCTCTCTTTCGTAAGGCAAAAACTGTCTTTATGCACTTCACTACATTATCCAGCACGATTATGCCACCAAACACAGATTAGAATGAATCCATGTGCATCTCTAATTTGCAAATCTCTCCAAGTTAGACAAATACATTCTTATCTTTATGCACATCCAATATGCTCTTCACTGCATTATCGGGTGATATTATGCAACACAAAGGTATTAAGGCCTGATGGACTTTTCATCCCACTAACATTCTGAAAGAAGGAATACATCACTGATTACCGACGACCACGTGGCCTAATGGATAAGGCGTCTGACTTCGAATCAGAAGATTGAGGGTTCGAGTCCCTTTGTGGTTGGTGTACTGTGTACATGTCGAAGTTCTATGGAATTCACCATAACTTGGTACTTGTAGATGTAACGGGTTGACTTTCGGTTAAACCTGAGTTTCAAGTTCAGGCAACTGATTGATATGCATGGCTGTGACTGATTGCAGTATGATTGTTTCCAGTTAATCAAACCTTTTTTAGTTTGTGCCAAATAAAATGGAGGGTATTGAGCTCCATCACTATGATATACTTCAAAGCGGACCTTTGGCCTTGAAGAAACGGGAATGCACTGGATGCTTTGAATTTGCCAAAGTCAAGAAAGCACTCAGACTGCACAATTAAACCCCCTGAGCCACTTTGCAAACAGTTAGTTGCACAGAATTATGGGAAAAGCAGGCCTGTTAGCTCAGCTGGTCAGAGCGTGGTGCTAATAACGCCAAGGTCACGGGTTCGATCCCCGTATGGGCCACATACTACAGTTTAAAATGTATCCATGTGCATCTCTAACATGCAAAATCACTTTTGTCAGGCAAAAACTGTCTTTATGCACATCCAATATGTTCTTCACCACAGTATCCAGCACGATTATGCCACCAAACAGCCATAAGGCCTGACGGACATTTATGAGGACTACCATTCTGACAGAGAATGTACAACACTCTAAGGACCGCGTGGCCCAATGGATAAGGCGCCTGACTACGAATCAGGAGATTGAGGGTTCGAGTCCCTTCGTGGTCGTCAATCCGTGAAACTGTCAAACTTACCTGAAATGCACTGGGTGCTATGACTTTGCCAAAATCAAGAAAACACTCAGGATCCATGCTGAAACCCTCTGAGCCACTTTACAAACAGTTAGTTGCAACAACTCATTCAGTAAGCAGGCCTGTTAGCTCAGCTGGTCAGAGCGTGGTGCTAATAAAGCCAAGGTTGCGGGTTCGATCCCCGTATGGGCCAGAGACTAGAATGTATCCATGTACATCTCTAAAATACAAAATCTCTCATTCGTCAGGCAAAAACTGTCTTTATGCACTTCACTACATTATCCAGCACGATTATGCCACCAAACACAGATTAGAATGAATCCATGTGCATCTCTAACTTGCAAATCTCTCCAAGTTAGACAAATACATTCTTATCATTATGCACATCCAATATGCTCTTCACTGCATTATCGGGTGATATTATGCAACACAAAGGTATTAAGGCCTGATGGACTTTTCATCCCACTAACATTCTGAAAGAAGGAATACATCACTGGTTACCGACGACCACGTGGCCTAATGGATAAGGCGTCTGACTTCGAATCAGAAGATTGAGCGTTCGAGTCCCTTCGTGGTTGGTGTATTGTGTACATGTCGAAGTTCTATGGAATTCACCATAACTTGGTACTTGTAGATGTAACGGGTTGACTTTCGGTTAAACCTGAGTTTCAAGTTCAGGCAACTGATTGATATGCATGGCTGTGACTGATTGCAGTATGATTGTTTCCAGTTAATCAAACCTTTTTTAGTTTGTGCCAAATAAAATGGAGGGTATTGAGCTCCATCACTATGATATACTTCAAAGCGGACCTTTGGCCTTGAAGAAACGGGAATGCACTGGATGCTTTGAATTTGCCAAAGTCAAGAAAGCACTCAGACTGCACAATTAAACCCCCTGAGCCACTTTGCAAACAGTTAGTTGCACAGAATTATGGGAAAAGCAGGCCTGTTAGCTCAGCTGGTCAGAGCGTGGTGCTAATAACGCCAAGGTCACGGGTTCGATCCCCGTATGGGCCACATACTACAGTTTAAAATGTATCCATGTGCATCTCTAACATGCAAAATCACTTTTGTCAGGCAAAAACTGTCTTTATGCACATCCAATATGTTCTTCACCACAGTATCCAGCACGATTATGCCACCAAACAGCCATAAGGCCTGACGGACATTTATGAGGACTACCATTCTGACAGAGAATGTACAACACTCTAAGGACCGCGTGGCCCAATGGATAAGGCGCCTGACTACGAATCAGGAGATTGAGGGTTCGAGTCCCTTCGTGGTCGTCAATCCGTGAAACTGTCAAACTTACCTGAAATGCACTGGGTGCTATGACTTTGCCAAAATCAAGTCAACACTCAGGATCCATGCTGAAACCCTCTGAGCCACTTTACAAACAGTTAGTTGCAACAACTCATTCAGTAAGCCGGCCTGTTAGCTCAGCTGGTCAGAGCTTGGTGCTAATAACGCCAAGGTTGCGGGTTCGATCCCCGTATGGGCCAGAGACTAGAATGTATCCATGTACATCTCTAAAATACAAAATCTCTCATTCGTCAGGCAAAAACTGTCTTTATGCACTTCACTACATTATCCAGCACGATTATGCCACCAAACACAGATTAGAATGAATCCATGTGCATCTCTAACTTGCAAATCTCTCCAAGTTAGACAAATACATTCTTATCATTATGCACATCCAATATGCTCTTCACTGCATTATCGGGTGATATTATGCAACACAAAGGTATTAAGGCCTGATGGACTTTTCATCCCACTAACATTCTGAAAGAAGGAATACATCACTGGTTACCGACGACCACGTGGCCTAATGGATAAGGCGTCTGACTTCGAATCAGAAGATTGAGGGTTCGAGTCCCTTCGTGGTTGGTGTACTGTGTACATGTCGAAGTTCTATGCAATTCACCATAACTTGGTACTTGTAGATGTAACGGGTTGACTTTCGGTTAAACCTGAGTTTCAAGTTCAGGCAACTGATTGATATGCATGGCTGTGACTGATTGCAGTATGATTGTTTCCAGTTAATCAAACCGTTTTTAGTTTGTGCCAAATAAAATGGAGGGTATTGAGCTCCATCACTATGATATACTTCAAAGCGGACCTTTGCCCTTGAAGAAACGGGAATGCACTGGATGCTTTGAATTTGCCAAAGTCAAGAAAGCACTCAGACTGCACAATTAAACCCCCTGAGCCACTTTGCAAACAGTTAGTTGCACAGAATTATGGGAAAAGCAGGCCTGTTAGCTCAGCTGGTCAGAGCGTGGTGCTAATAACGCCAAGGTCACGGGTTCGATCCCCGTATGGGCCACATACTACAGTTTAAAATGTATCCATGTGCATCTCTAACATGCAAAATCACTTTTGTCAGGCAAAAACTGTCTTTATGCACATCCAATATGTTCTTCACCACAGTATCCAGCACGATTATGCCACCAAACAGCCATAAGGCCTGACGGACATTTATGAGGACTACCATTCTGACAGAGAATGTACAACACTCTAAGGACCGCGTGGCCCAATGGATAAGGCGCCTGACTACGAATCAGGAGATTGAGGGTTCGAGTCCCTTCGTGGTCGTCAATCCGTGAAACTGTCAAACTTACCTGAAATGCACTGGGTGCTATGACTTTGCCAAAATCAAGTCAACACTCAGGATCCATGCTGAAACCCTCTGAGCCACTTTACAAACAGTTAGTTGCAACAACTCATTCAGTAAGCCGGCCTGTTAGCTCAGCTGGTCAGAGCTTGGTGCTAATAACGCCAAGGTTGCGGGTTCGATCCCCGTATGGGCCAGAGACTAGAATGTATCCATGTACATCTCTAAAATACAAAATCTCTCATTCGTCAGGCAAAAACTGTCTTTATGCACTTCACTACATTATCCAGCACGATTATGCCACCAAACACAGATTAGAATGAATCCATGTGCATCTCTAACTTGCAAATCTCTCCAAGTTAGACAAATACATTCTTATCATTATGCACATCCAATATGCTCTTCACTGCATTATCGGGTGATATTATGCAACACAAAGGTATTAAGGCCTGATGGACTTTTCATCCCACTAACATTCTGAAAGAAGGAATACATCACTGGTTACCGACGACCACGTGGCCTAATGGATAAGGCGTCTGACTTCGAATCAGAAGATTGAGGGTTCGAGTCCCTTCGTGGTTGGTGTACTGTGTACATGTCGAAGTTCTATGCAATTCACCATAACTTGGTACTTGTAGATGTAACGGGTTGACTTTCGGTTAAACCTGAGTTTCAAGTTCAGGCAACTGATTGATATGCATGGCTGTGACTGATTGCAGTATGATTGTTTCCAGTTAATCAAACCGTTTTTAGTTTGTGCCAAATAAAATGGAGGGTATTGAGCTCCATCACTATGATATACTTCAAAGCGGACCTTTGGCCTTGAAGAAACGGGAATGCACTGGATGCTTTGAATTTGCCAAAGTCAAGAAAGCACTCAGACTGCACAATTAAACCCCCTGAGCCACTTTGCAAACAGTTAGTTGCACAGAATTATGGGAAAAGCAGGCCTGTTAGCTCAGCTGGTCAGAGCGTGGTGCTAATAACGCCAAGGTCACGGGTTCGATCCCCGTATGGGCCACATACTACAGTTTAAAATGTATCCATGTGCATCTCTAACATGCAAAATCACTTTTGTCAGGCAAAAACTGTCTTTATGCACATCCAATATGTTCTTCACCACAGTATCCAGCACGATTATGCCACCAAACAGCCATAAGGCCTGACGGACATTTATGAGGACTACCATTCTGACAGAGAATGTACAACACTCTAAGGACCGCGTGGCCCAATGGATAAGGCGCCTGACTACGAATCAGGAGATTGAGGGTTCGAGTCCCTTCGTGGTCGTCAATCTGTGAAACTGTCAAACTTACCTGAAATGCACTGGGTGCTATGACTTTGCCAAAATCAAGAAAACACTCAGGATCCATGCTGAAACCCTCTGAGCCACTTTACAAACAGTTAGTTGCAACAACTCATTCAGTAAGCAGGCCTGTTAGCTCAGCTGGTCAGAGCGTGGTGCTAATAACGCCAAGGTTGCGGGTTCGATCCCCGTATGGGCCAGAGACTAGAATGTATCCATGTACATCTCTAAAATACAAAATCTCTCATTCGTCAGGCAAAAACTGTCTTTATGCACTTCACTACATTATCCAGCACGATTATGCCACCAAACACAGATTAGAATGAATCCATGTGCATCTCTAACTTGCAAATCTCTCCAAGTTAGACAAATACATTCTTATCATTATGCACATCCAATATGCTCTTCACTGCATTATCGGGTGATATTATGCAACACAAAGGTATTAAGGCCTGATGGACTTTTCATCCCACTAACATTCTGAAAGAAGGAATACATCACTGGTTACCGACGACCACGTGGCCTAATGGATAAGGCGTCTGACTTCGAATCAGAAGATTGAGGGTTCGAGTCCCTTCGTGGTTGGTGTACTGTGTACATGTCGAAGTTCTATGGAATTCACCATAACTTGGTACTTGTAGATGTAACGGGTTGACTTTCGGTTAAACCTGAGTTTCAAGTTCAGGCAACTGATTGATATGCATGGCTGTGACTGATTGCAGTATGATTGTTTCCAGTTAATCAAACCTTTTTTAGTTTGTGCCAAATAAAATGGAGGGTATTGAGCTCCATCACTATGATATACTTCAAAGCGGACCTTTGGCCTTGAAGAAACGGGAATGCACTGGATGCTTTGAATTTGCCAAAGTCAAGAAAGCACTCAGACTGCACAATTAAACCCCCTGAGCCACTTTGCAAACAGTTAGTTGCACAGAATTATGTGAAAAGCAGGCCTGTTAGCTCAGCTGGTCAGAGCGTGGTGCTAATAACGCCAAGGTCACGGGTTCGATCCCCGTATGGGCCACATACTACAGTTTAAAATGTATCCATGTGCATCTCTAACATGCAAAATCACTTTTGTCAGGCAAAAACTGTCTTTATGCACATCCAATATGTTCTTCACCACAGTATCCAGCACGATTATGCCACCAAACAGCCATAAGGCCTGACGGACATTTATGAGGACTACCATTCTGACAGAGAATGTACAACACTCTAAGGACCGCGTGGCCCAATGGATAAGGCGCCTGACTACGAATCAGGAGATTGAGCGTTTTTAGTCCCTTCGTGGTCGTCAATCCGTGAAACTGTCAAACTTACCTGAAATGCACTGGGTGCTATGACTTTGCCAAAATCAAGAAAACACTCAGGATCCATGCTGAAACCCTCTGAGCCACTTTACAAACAGTTAGTTGCAACAACTCATTCAGTAAGCAGGCCTGTTAGCTCAGCTGGTCAGAGCGTGGTGCTAATAACGCCAAGGTTGCGGGTTCGATCCCCGTATGGGCCAGAGACTAGAATGTATCCATGTACATCTCTAAAATACAGAATCTCTCATTCGTCAGGCAAAAACTGTCTTTATGCACTTCACTACATTATCCAGCACGATTATGCCACCAAACACAGATTAGAATGAATCCATGTGCATCTCTAACTTGCAAATCTCTCCAAGTTAGACAAATACATTCTTATCATTATGCACATCCAATATGCTCTTCACTGCATTATCGGGTGATATTATGCAACACAAAGGTATTAAGGCCTGATGGACTTTTCATCCCACTAACATTCTGAAAGAAGGAATACATCACTGGTTACCGACGACCACGTGGCCTAATGGATAAGGCGTCTGACTTCGAATCAGAAGATTGAGGGTTCGAGTCCCTTCGTGGTTGGTGTACTGTGTACATGTCGAAGTTCTATGGAATTCACCATAACTTGGTACTTGTAGATGTAACGGGTTGACTTTCGGTTAAACCTGAGTTTCAAGTGCAGGCAACTGATTGATATGCATGGCTGTGACTGATTGCAGTATGATTGTTTCCAGTTAATCAAACCTTTTTTAATTTGTGCCAAATAAAATGGAGGGTATTGAGCTCCATCACTATGATATACTTCAAAGCGGACCTTTGGCCATGAAGAAACGGGAATGCACTGGATGCTTTGAATTTGCCAGTCAAGAAAGCACTCAGACTGCACAATTAAACCCCCTGAGCCACTTTGCAAACAGTTAGTTGCACAGAATTATGGGAAAAGCAGGCCTGTTAGCTCAGCTGGTCAGAGCGTGGTGCTAATAACGCCAAGGTCACGGGTTCGATCCCCGTATGGGCCACATACTACAGTTTAAAATGTATCCATGTGCATCTCTAACATGCAAAATCACTTTTGTCAGGCAAAAACTGTCTTTATGCACATCCAATATGTTCTTCACCACAGTATCCAGCACGATTATGCCACCAGCCATAAGGCCTGACGGACATTTATGAGGACTACCATTCTGACAGAGAATGTACAACACTCTAAGGACCGCGTGGCCCAATGGATAAGGTGCCTGACTACGAATCAGGAGATTGAGGGTTCGAGTCCCTTCGTGGTCGTCAATCCGTGAAACTGTCAAACTTACCTGAAATGCACTGGGTGCTATGACTTTGCCAAAATCAAGAAAACACTCAGGATCCATGCTGAAACCCTCTGAGCCACTTTACAAACAGTTAGTTGCAACAACTCATTCAGTAAGTAGGCCTGCTAGCTCAGCTGGTCAGAGCGTGGTGCTAATAACGCCAAGGTCGTGGGTTCGATCACCGTATGGGCCGGAGACTAGAATGTATCCATGTACATCTCTAAAATACAAAATCTCTCTTTCGTCAGGCAAAAACTGTCTTTATGCACTTCACTACATTATCCAGCACGATTATGCCACCAAACACAGATTAGAATGAATCCATGTGCATCTCTAACTTGCAAATCTCTCCAAGTTAGACAAATACATTCTTATCATTATGCACATCCAATATGCTCTTCACTGCATTATCGGGTGATATTATGCAACACAAAGGTATTAAGGCCTGATGGACTTTTCATCCCACTAACATTCTGAAAGAAGGAATACATCACTGGTTACCGACGACCACGTGGCCTAATGGATAAGGCGTCTGACTTCGAATCAGAAGATTGAGGGTTCGAGTCCCTTCGTGGTTGGTGTACTGTGTACATGTCGAAGTTCTATGGAATTCACCATAACTTGGTACTTGTAGATGTAACGGGTTGACTTTCGGTTAAACCTGAGTTTCAAGTTCAGGCAACTGATTGATATGCATGGCTGTGACTGATTGCAGTATGATTGTTTCCAGTTAATCAAACCTTTTTTAGTTTGTGCCAAATAAAATGGAGGGTATTGAGCTCCATCACTATGATATACTTCAAAGCGGACCTTTGGCCTTGAAGAAACGGGAATGCACTGGATGCTTTGAATTTGCCAAAGTCAAGAAAGCACTCAGACTGCACAATTAAACCCCCTGAGCCACTTTGCAAACAGTTAGTTGCACAGAATTATGGGAAAAGCAGGCCTGTTAGCTCAGCTGGTCAGAGCGTGGTGCTAATAACGCCAAGGTCACGGGTTCGATCCCCGTATGGGCCACATACTACAGTTTAAAATGTATCCATGTGCATCTCTAACATGCAAAATCACTTTTGTCAGGCAAAAACTGTCTTTATGCACATCCAATATGTTCTTCACCACAGTATCCAGCACGATTATGCCACCAAACAGCCATAAGGCCTGACGGACATTTATGAGGACTACCATTCTGACAGAGAATGTACAACACTCTAAGGACCGCGTGGCCCAATGGATAAGGCGCCTGACTACGAATCAGGAGATTGAGGGTTCGAGTCCCTTCGTGGTCGTCAATCCGTGAAACTGTCAAACTTACCTGAAATGCACTGGGTGCTATGACTTTGCCAAAATCAAGAAAACACTCAGGATCCATGCTGAAACCCTCTGAGCCACTTTACAAACAGTTAGTTGCAACAACTCATTCAGTAAGTAGGCCTGTTAGCTCAGCTGGTCAGAGCGTGGTGCTAATAACGCCAAGGTCGTGGGTTCGATCACCGTATGGGCCGGAGACTAGAATGTATCCATGTACATCTCTAAAATACAAAATCTCTCTTTCGTCAGGCAAAAACTGTCTTTATGCACTTCACTACATTATCCAGCACGATTATGCCACCAAACACAGATTAGAATGAATCCATGTGCATCTCTAACTTGCAAATCTCTCCAAGTTAGACAAATACATTCTTATCATTATGCACATCCAATATGCTCTTCACTGCATTATCGGGTGATATTATGCAACACAAAGGTATTAAGGCCTGATGGACTTTTCATCCCACTAACATTCTGAAAGAAGGAATACATCACTGGTTACCGACGACCTCGTGGCCTAATGGATAAGGCGTCTGACTTCGAATCAGAAGATTGAGGGTTCGAGTCCCTTCGTGGTTGGTGTACTGTGTACATGTCGAAGTTCTATGGAATTCACCATAACTTGGTACTTGTAGATGTAACGGGTTGACTTTCGGTTAAACCTGAGTTTCAAGTTCAGGCAACTGATTGATATGCATGGCTGTGACTGATTGCAGTATGATTGTTTCCAGTTAATCAAACCTTTTTTAGTTTGTGCCAAATAAAATGGAGGGTATTGAGCTCCATCACTATGATATACTTCAAAGCGGACCTTTGGCCTTGAAGAAACGGGAATGCACTGGATGCTTTGAATTTGCCAAAGTCAAGAAAGCACTCAGACTGCACAATTAAATCCCCTGAGCCACTTTGCAAACAGTTAGTTGCACAGAATTATGGGAAAAGCAGGCCTGTTAGCTCAGCTGGTCAGAGCGTGGTGCTAATAACGCCAAGGTCACGGGTTCGATCCCCGTATGGGCCACATACTACAGTTTAAAATGTATCCATGTGCATCTCTAACATGCAAAATCACTTTTGTCAGGCAAAAACTGTCTTTATGCACATCCAATATGTTCTTCACCACAGTATCCAGCACGATTATGCCACCAAACAGCCATAAGGCCTGACGGACATTTATGAGGACTACCATTCTGACAGAGAATGTACAACACTCTAAGGACCGCGTGGCCCAATGGATAAGGCGCCTGACTACGAATCAGGAGATTGAGGGTTCGAGTCCCTTCGTGGTCGTCAATCCGTGAAACTGTCAAACTTACCTGAAATGCACTGGGTGCTATGACTTTGCCAAAATCAAGTCAACACTCAGGATCCATGCTGAAACCCTCTGAGCCACTTTACAAACAGTTAGTTGCAACAACTCATTCAGTAAGCCGGCCTGTTAGCTCAGCTGGTCAGAGCGTGGTGCTAATAACGCCAAGGTTGCGGGTTCGATCCCCGTATGGGCCAGAGACTAGAATGTATCCATGTACATCTCTAAAATACAAAATCTCTCATTCGTCAGGCAAAAACTGTCTTTATGCACTTCACTACATTATCCAGCACGATTATGCCACCAAACACAGATTAGAATGAATCCATGTGCATCTCTAACTTGCAAATCTCTCCAAGTTAGACAAATACATTCTTATCATTATGCACATCCAATATGCTCTTCACTGCATTATCGGGTGATATTATGCAACACAAAGGTATTAAGGCCTGATGGACTTTTCATCCCACTAACATTCTGAAAGAAGGAATACATCACTGGTTACCGACGACCACGTGGCCTAATGGATAAGGCGTCTGACTTCGAATCAGAAGATTGAGGGTTCGAGTCCCTTCGTGGTTGGTGTACTGTGTACATGTCGAAGTTCTATGGAATTCACCATAACTTGGTACTTGTATATGTAACGGGTTGACTTTCGGTTAAACCTGAGTTTCAAGTTCAGGCAACTGATTGATATGCATGGCTGTGACTGATTGCAGTATGATTGTTTCCAGTTAATCAAACCTTTTTTAGTTTGTGCCAAATAAAATGGAGGGTATTGAGCTCCATCACTATGATATACTTCAAAGCGGACCTTTGGCCTTGAAGAAACGGGAATGCACTGGATGCTTTGAATTTGCCAAAGTCAAGAAAGCACTCATACTGCACAATTAAACCCCCTGAGCCACTTTGCAAACAGTTAGTTGCACAGAATTATGGGAAAAGCAGGCCTGTTAGCTCAGCTGGTCAGAGCGTGGTGCTAATAACGCCAAGGTCACGGGTTCGATCCCCGTATGGGCCACATACTACAGTTTAAAATGTATCCATGTGCATCTCTAACATGCAAAATCACTTTTGTCAGGCAAAAACTGTCTTTATGCACATCCAATATGTTCTTCACCACAGTATCCAGCACGATTATGCCACCAAACAGCCATAAGGCCTGACGGACATTTATGAGGACTACCATTCTGACAGAGAATGTACAACACTCTAAGGACCGCGTGGCCCAATGGATAAGGCGCCTGACTACGAATCAGGAGATTGAGGGTTCGAGTCCCTTCGTGGTCGTCAATCCGTGAAACTGTCAAACTTACCTGAAATGCACTGGGTGCTATGACTTTGCCAAAATCAAGAAAACACTCAGGATCCATGCTGAAACCCTCTGAGCCACTTTACAAACAGTTAGTTGCAACAACTCATTCAGTAAGCAGGCCTGTTAGCTCAGCTGGTCAGAGCGTGGTGCTAATAACGCCAAGGTTGCGGGTTCGATCCCCGTATGGGCCAGAGACTAGAATGTATCCATGTACATCTCTAAAATACAAAATCTCTCATTCGTCAGGCAAAAACTGTCTTTATGCACTTCACTACATTATCCAGCACGATTATGCCACCAAACACAGATTAGAATGAATCCATGTGCATCTCTAATTTGCAAATCTCTCCAAGTTAGACAAATACATTCTTATCTTTATGCACATCCAATATGCTCTTCACTGCATTATCGGGTGATATTATGCAACACAAAGGTATTAAGGCCTGATGGACTTTTCATCCCACTAACATTCTGAAAGAAGGAATACATCACTGGTTACCGACGACCACGTGGCCTAATGGATAAGGCGTCTGACTTCGAATCAGAAGATTGAGGGTTCGAGTCCCTTCGTGGTTGGTGTACTGTGTACATGTCGAAGTTCTATGGAATTCACCATAACTTGGTACTTGTAGATGTAACGGGTTGACTTTCGGTTAAACCTGAGTTTCAAGTTCAGGCAACTGATTGATATGCATGGCTGTGACTGATTGCAGTATGATTGTTTCCAGTTAATCAAACCTTTTTTAGTTTGTGCCAAATAAAATGGAGGGTATTGAGCTCCATCACTATGATATACTTCAAAGCGGACCTTTGGCCTTGAAGTAACGGGAATGCACTGGATGCTTTGAATTTGCCAGTCAAGAAAGCACTCAGACTGCACAATTAAACCCCCTGAGCCACTTTGCAAACAGTTAGTTGCACAGAATTATGGGAAAAGCAGGCCTGTTAGCTCAGCTGGTCAGAGCGTGGTGCTAATAACGCCAAGGTCACGGGTTCGATCCCCGTATGGGCCACATACTACAGTTTAAAATGTATCCATGTGCATCTCTAACATGCAAAATCACTTTTGTCAGGCAAAAACTGTCTTTATGCACATCCAATATGTTCTTCACCACAGTATCCAGCACGATTATGCCACCAAACAGCCATAAGGCCTGACGGACATTTATGAGGACTACCATTCTGACAGAGAATGTACAACACTCTAAGGACCGCGTGGCCCAATGGATAAGGCGCCTGACTACGAATCAGGAGATTGAGGGTTCGAGTCCCTTCGTGGTCGTCAATCCGTGAAACTGTCAAACTTACCTGAAATGCACTGGGTGCTATGACTTTGCCAAAATCAAGAAAACACTCAGGATCCATGCTGAAACCCTCTGAGCCACTTTTCAAACAGTTAGTTGCAACAACTCATTCAGTAAGCAGGCCTGTTAGCTCAGCTGGTCAGAGCGTGGTGCTAATAACGCCAAGGTTGCGTGTTCGATCCCCGTATGGGCCAGAGACTAGAATGTATCCATGTACATCTCTAAAATACAAAATCTCTCATTCGTCAGGCAAAAACTGTCTTTATGCACTTCACTACATTATCCAGCACGATTATGCCACCAAACACAGATTAGAATGAATCCATGTGCATCTCTAATTTGCAAATCTCTCCAAGTTAGACAAATACATTCTTATCTTTATGCACATCCAATATGCTCTTCACTGCATTATCGGGTGATATTATGCAACACAAAGGTATTAAGGCCTGATGGACTTTTCATCCCACTAACATTCTGAAAGAAGGAATACATCACTGGTTACCGACGACCACGTGGCCTAATGGATAAGGCGTCTGACTTCGAATCAGAAGATTGAGGGTTCGAGTCCCTTCGTGGTTGGTGTACTGTGTACATGTCGAAGTTCTATGGAATTCACCATAACTTGGTACTTGTAGATGTAACGGGTTGACTTTCGGTTAAACCTGAGTTTCAAGTTCAGGCAACTGATTGATATGCATGGCTGTGACTGATTGCAGTATGATTGTTTCCAGTTAATCAAACCTTTTTTAGTTTGTGCCAAATAAAATGGAGGGTATTGAGCTCCATCACTATGATATACTTCAAAGCGGACCTTTGGCCTTGAAGTAACGGGAATGCACTGGATGCTTTGAATTTGCCAGTCAAGAAAGCACTCAGACTGCACAATTAAACCCCCTGAGCCACTTTGCAAACAGTTAGTTGCACAGAATTATGGGAAAAGCAGGCCTGTTAGCTCAGCTGGTCAGAGCGTGGTGCTAATAACGCCAAGGTCACGGGTTCGATCCCCATATGGGCCACATACTACAGTTTAAAATGTATCCATGTGCATCTCTAACATGCAAAATCACTTTTGTCAGGCAAAAACTGTCTTTATGCACATCCAATATGTTCTTCACCACAGTATCCAGCACGATTATGCCACCAAACAGCCATAAGGCCTGACGGACATTTATGAGGACTACCATTCTGACAGAGAATGTACAACACTCTAAGGACCGCGTGGCCCAATGGATAAGGCGCCTGACTACGAATCAGGAGATTGAGGGTTCGAGTCCCTTCGTGGTCGTCAATCCGTGAAACTGTCAAACTTACCTGAAATGCACTGGGTGCTATGACTTTGCCAAAATCAAGAAAACACTCAGGATCCATGCTGAAACCCTCTGAGCCACTTTTCAAACAGTTAGTTGCAACAACTCATTCAGTAAGCAGGCCTGTTAGCTCAGCTGCTCAGAGCATAGTGCTAATAACACCAAGGTTGCGTGTTCGATCCCCGTATGGGCCAGAGACTAGAATGTATCCATGTACATCTCTAAAATACAAAATCTCTCTTTCGTAAGGCAAAAACTGTCTTTATGCACTTCACTACATTATCCAGCACGATTATGCCACCAAACACAGATTAGAATGAATCCATGTGCATCTCTAATTTGCAAATCTCTCCAAGTTAGACAAATACATTCTTATCTTTATGCACATCCAATATGCTCTTCACTGCATTATCGGGTGATATTATGCAACACAAAGGTATTAAGGCCTGATGGACTTTTCATCCCACTAACATTCTGAAAGAAGGAATACATCACTGGTTACCGACGACCACGTGGCCTAATGGATAAGGCGTCTGACTTCGAATCAGAAGATTGAGGGTTCGAGTCCCTTTGTGGTTGGTGTACTGTGTACATGTCGAAGTTCTATGGAATTCACCATAACTTGGTACTTGTAGATGTAACGGGTTGACTTTCGGTTAAACCTGAGTTTCAAGTTCAGGCAACTGATTGATATGCATGGCTGTGACTGATTGCAGTATGATTGTTTCCAGTTAATCAAACCTTTTTTAGTTTGTGCCAAATAAAATGGAGGGTATTGAGCTCCATCACTATGATATACTTCAAAGCGGACCTTTGGCCTTGAAGAAACGGGAATGCACTGGATGCTTTGAATTTGCCAAAGTCAAGAAAGCACTCAGACTGCACAATTAAACCCCCTGAGCCACTTTGCAAACAGTTAGTTGCACAGAATTATGGGAAAAGCAGGCCTGTTAGCTCAGCTGGTTAGAGCGTGGTGCTAATAACGCCAAGGTCACGGGTTCGATCCCCGTATGGGCCACATACTACAGTTTAAAATGTATCCATGTGCATCTCTAACATGCAAAATCACTTTTGTCAGGCAAAAACTGTCTTTATGCACATCCAATATGTTCTTCACCACAGTATCCAGCACGATTATGCCACCAAACAGCCATAAGGCCTGACGGACATTTATGAGGACTACCATTCTGACAGAGAATGTACAACACTCTAAGGACCGCGTGGCCCAATGGATAAGGCGCCTGACTACGAATCAGGAGATTGAGGGTTCGAGTCCCTTCGTGGTCGTCAATCCGTGAAACTGTCAAACTTACCTGAAATGCACTGGGTGCTATGACTTTGCCAAAATCAAGAAAACACTCAGGATCCATGCTGAAACCCTCTGAGCCACTTTACAAACAGTTAGTTGCAACAACTCATTCAGTAAGCAGGCCTGTTAGCTCAGCTGGTCAGAGCGTGGTGCTAATAACGCCAAGGTTGCGGGTTCGATCCCCGTTTGGGCCAGAGACTAGAATGTATCCATGTACATCTCTAAAATACAAAATCTCTCATTCGTCAGGCAAAAACTGTCTTTATGCACTTCACTACATTATCCAGCACGATTATGCCACCAAACACAGATTAGAATGAATCCATGTGCATCTCTAACTTGCAAATCTCTCCAAGTTAGACAAATACATTCTTATCATTATGCACATCCAATATGCTCTTCACTGCATTATTGGGTGATATTATGCAACACAAAGGTATTAAGGCCTGATGGACTTTTCATCCCACTAACATTCTGAAAGAAGGAATACATCACTGGTTACCGACGACCACGTGGCCTAATGGATAAGGCGTCTGACTTCGAATCAGAAGATTGAGGGTTCGAGTCCCTTCGTGGTTGGTGTACTGTGTACATGTCGAAGTTCTATGGAATTCACCATAACTTGGTACTTGTAGATGTAACGGGTTGACTTTCGGTTAAACCTGAGTTTCAAGTTCCGGCAACTGATTGATATGCATGGCTGTGACTGATTGCAGTATGATTGTTTCCAGTTAATCAAACCTTTTTTAGTTTGTGCCAAATAAAATGGAGGGTATTGAGCTCCATCACTATGATATACTTCAAAGCGGACCTTTGGCCATGAAGAAACGGGAATGCACTGGATGCTTTGAATTTGCCAGTCAAGAAAGCACTCAGACTGCACAATTAAACCCCCTGAGCCACTTTGCAAACAGTTAGTTGCACAGAATTATGGGAAAAGCAGGCCTGTTAGCTCAGCTGGTCAGAGCGTGGTGCTAATAACGCCAAGGTCACGGGTTCGATCCCCGTATGGGCCACATACTACAGTTTAAAATGTATCCATGTGCATCTCTAACATGCAAAATCACTTTTGTCAGGCAAAAACTGTCTTTATGCACATCCAATATGTTCTTCACCACAGTATCCAGCACGATTATGCCACCAGCCATAAGGCCTGACGGACATTTATGAGGACTACCATTCTGACAGAGAATGTACAACACTCTAAGGACCGCGTGGCCCAATGGATAAGGCGCCTGACTACGAATCAGGAGATTGAGGGTTCGAGTCCCTTCGTGGTCGTCAATCCGTGAAACTGTCAAACTTACCTGAAATGCACTGGGTGCTATGACTTTGCCAAAATCAAGAAAACACTCAGTATCCATGCTGAAACCCTCTGAGCCACTTTACAAACAGTTAGTTGCAACAACTCATTCAGTAAGCAGGCCTGTTAGCTCAGCTGGTCAGAGCGTGGTGCTAATAACGCCAAGGTTGCGGGTTCGATCCCCGTATGGGCCAGAGACTAGAATGTATCCATGTACATCTCTAAAATACAAAATCTCTCATTCGTCAGGCAAAAACTGTCTTTATGCACTTCACTACATTATCCAGCACGATTATGCCACCAAACACAGATTAGAATGAATCCATGTGCATCTCTAACTTGCAAATCTCTCCAAGTTAGACAAATACATTCTTATCATTATGCACATCCAATATGCTCTTCACTGCATTATCGGGTGATATTATGCAACACAAAGGTATTAAGGCCTGATGGACTTTTCATCCCACTAACATTCTGAAAGAAGGAATACATCACTGGTTACCGACGACCACGTGGCCTAATGGATAAGGCGTCTGACTTCGAATCAGAAGATTGAGGGTTTCGAGTCCCTTCGTGGTTGGTGTACTGTGTACATGTCGAAGTTCTATGGAATTCACCATAACTTGGTACTTGTAGATGTAACGGGTTGACTTTCGGTTAAACCTGAGTTTCAAGTTCAGGCAACTGATTGATATGCATGGCTGTGACTGATTGCAGTATGATTGTTTCCAGTTAATCAAACCTTTTTTAGTTTGTGCCAAATAAAATGGAGGGTATTGAGCTCCATCACTATGATATACTTCAAAGCGGACCTTTGGCCTTGAAGAAACGGGAATGCACTGGATGCTTTGAATTTGCCAAAGTCAAGAAAGCACTCAGACTGCACAATTAAACCCCCTGAGCCACTTTGCAAACAGTTAGTTGCACAGAATTATGGGAAAAGCAGGCCTGTTAGCTCAGCTGGTCAGAGCGTGGTGCTAATAACGCCAAGGTCACGGGTTCGATCCCCGTATGGGCCACATACTACAGTTTAAAATGTATCCATGTGCATCTCTAACATGCAAAATCACTTTTGTCAGGCAAAAACTGTCTTTATGCACATCCAATATGTTCTTCACCACAGTATCCAGCACGATTATGCCACCAAACAGCCATAAGGCCTGACGGACATTTATGAGGACTACCATTCTGACAGAGAATGTACAACACTCTAAGGACCGCGTGGCCCAATGGATAAGGCGCCTGACTACGAATCAGGAGATTGAGGGTTCGAGTCCCTTCGTGGTCGTCAATCCGTGAAACTGTCAAACTTACCTGAAATGCACTGGGTGCTATGACTTTGCCAAAATCAAGTCAACACTCAGGATCCATGCTGAAACCCTCTGAGCCACTTTACAAACAGTTAGTTGCAACAACTCATTCAGTAAGCCGGCCTGTTAGCTCAGCTGGTCAGAGCTTGGTGCTAATAACGCCAAGGTTGCGGGTTCGATCCCCGTATGGGCCAGAGACTAGAATGTATCCATGTACATCTCTAAAATACAAAATCTCTCATTCGTCAGGCAAAAACTGTCTTTATGCACTTCACTACATTATCCAGCACGATTATGCCACCAAACACAGATTAGAATGAATCCATGTGCATCTCTAACTTGCAAATCTCTCCAAGTTAGACAAATACATTCTTATCATTATGCACATCCAATATGCTCTTCACTGCATTATCGGGTGATATTATGCAACACAAAGGTATTAAGGCCTGATGGACTTTTCATCCCACTAACATTCTGAAAGAAGGAATACATCACTGGTTACCGACGACCACGTGGCCTAATGGATAAGGCGTCTGACTTCGAATCAGAAGATTGAGGGTTCGAGTCCCTTCGTGGTTGGTGTACTGTGTACATGTCGAAGTTCTATGCAATTCACCATAACTTGGTACTTGTAGATGTAACGGGTTGACTTTCGGTTAAACCTGAGTTTCAAGTTCAGGCAACTGATTGATATGCATGGCTGTGACTGATTGCAGTATGATTGTTTCCAGTTAATCAAACCGTTTTTAGTTTGTGCCAAATAAAATGGAGGGTATTGAGCTCCATCACTATGATATACTTCAAAGCGGACCTTTGGCCTTGAAGAAACGGGAATGCACTGGATGCTTTGAATTTGCCAAAGTCAAGAAAGCACTCAGACTGCACAATTAAACCCCCTGAGCCACTTTGCAAACAGTTAGTTGCACAGAATTATGGGAAAAGCAGGCCTGTTAGCTCAGCTGGTCAGAGCGTGGTGCTAATAACGCCAAGGTCACGGGTTCGATCCCCGTATGGGCCACATACTACAGTTTAAAATGTATCCATGTGCATCTCTAACATGCAAAATCACTTTTGTCAGGCAAAAACTGTCTTTATGCACATCCAATATGTTCTTCACCACAGTATCCAGCACGATTATGCCACCAAACAGCCATAAGGCCTGACGGACATTTATGAGGACTACCATTCTGACAGAGAATGTACAACACTCTAAGGACCGCGTGGCCCAATGGATAAGGCGCCTGACTACGAATCAGGAGATTGAGGGTTCGAGTCCCTTCGTGGTCGTCAATCTGTGAAACTGTCAAACTTACCTGAAATGCACTGGGTGCTATGACTTTGCCAAAATCAAGAAAACACTCAGGATCCATGCTGAAACCCTCTGAGCCACTTTACAAACAGTTAGTTGCAACAACTCATTCAGTAAGCAGGCCTGTTAGCTCAGCTGGTCAGAGCGTGGTGCTAATAACGCCAAGGTTGCGGGTTCGATCCCCGTATGGGCCAGAGACTAGAATGTATCCATGTACATCTCTAAAATACAAAATCTCTCATTCGTCAGGCAAAAACTGTCTTTATGCACTTCACTACATTATCCAGCACGATTATGCCACCAAACACAGATTAGAATGAATCCATGTGCATCTCTAACTTGCAAATCTCTCCAAGTTAGACAAATACATTCTTATCATTATGCACATCCAATATGCTCTTCACTGCATTATCGGGTGATATTATGCAACACAAAGGTATTAAGGCCTGATGGACTTTTCATCCCACTAACATTCTGAAAGAAGGAATACATCACTGGTTACCGACGACCACGTGGCCTAATGGATAAGGCGTCTGACTTCGAATCAGAAGATTGAGGGTTCGAGTCCCTTCGTGGTTGGTGTACTGTGTACATGTCGAAGTTCTATGGAATTCACCATAACTTGGTACTTGTAGATGTAACGGGTTGACTTTCGGTTAAACCTGAGTTTCAAGTGCAGGCAACTGATTGATATGCATGGCTGTGACTGATTGCAGTATGATTGTTTCCAGTTAATCAAACCTTTTTTAGTTTGTGCCAAATAAAATGGAGGGTATTGAGCTCCATCACTATGATATACTTCAAAGCGGACCTTTGGCCTTGAAGAAACGGGAATGCACTGGATGCTTTGAATTTGCCAAAGTCAAGAAAGCACTCAGACTGCACAATTAAACCCCCTGAGCCACTTTGCAAACAGTTAGTTGCACAGAATTATGGGAAAAGCAGGCCTGTTAGCTCAGCTGGTCAGAGCGTGGTGCTAATAACGCCAAGGTCACGGGTTCGATCCCCATATGGGCCACATACTACAGTTTAAAATGTATCCATGTGCATCTCTAACATGCAAAATCACTTTTGTCAGGCAAAAACTGTCTTTATGCACATCCAATATGTTCTTCACCACAGTATCCAGCACGATTATGCCACCAAACAGCCATAAGGCCTGACGGACATTTATGAGGACTACCATTCTGACAGAGAATGTACAACACTCTAAGGACCACGTGGCCCAATGGATAAGGCGCCTGACTACGAATCAGGAGATTGAGGGTTTTTAGTCCCTTCGTGGTCGTCAATCCGTGAAACTGTCAAACTTACCTGAAATGCACTGGGTGCTATGACTTTGCCAAAATCAAGAAAACACTCAGGATCCATGCTGAAACCCTCTGAGCCACTTTACAAACAGTTAGTTGCAACAACTCATTCAGTAAGCAGGCCTGTTAGCTCAGCTGGTCAGAGCGTGGTGCTAATAACGCCAAGGTTGCGGGTTCGATCCCCGTATGGGCCAGAGACTAGAATGTATCCATGTACATCTCTAAAATACAAAATCTCTCATTCGTCAGGCAAAAACTGTCTTTATGCACTTCACTACATTATCCAGCACGATTATGCCACCAAACACAGATTAGAATGAATCCATGTGCATCTCTAATTTGCAAATCTCTCCAAGTTAGACAAATACATTCTTATCATTATGCACATCCAATATGCTCTTCACTGCATTATCGGGTGATATTATGCAACACAAAGGTATTAAGGCCTGATGGACTTTTCATCCCACTAACATTCTGAAAGAAGGAATACATCACTGGTTACCGACGACCACGTGGCCTAATGGATAAGGCGTCTGACTTCGAATCAGAAGATTGAGGGTTCGAGTCCCTTCGTGGTTGGTGTACTGTGTACATGTCGAAGTTCTATGGAATTCACCATAACTTGGTACTTGTAGATGTAACGGGTTGACTTTCGGTTAAACCTGAGTTTCAAGTGCAGGCAACTGATTGATATGCATGGCTGTGACTGATTGCAGTATGATTGTTTCCAGTTAATCAAACCTTTTTTAATTTGTGCCAAATAAAATGGAGGGTATTGAGCTCCATCACTATGATATACTTCAAAGCGGACCTTTGGCCATGAAGAAACGGGAATGCACTGGATGCTTTGAATTTGCCAGTCAAGAAAGCACTCAGACTGCACAATTAAACCCCCTGAGCCACTTTGCAAACAGTTAGTTGCACAGAATTATGGGAAAAGCAGGCCTGTTAGCTCAGCTGGTCAGAGCGTGGTGCTAATAACGCCAAGGTCACGGGTTCGATCCCCGTATGGGCCACATACTACAGTTTAAAATGTATCCATGTGCATCTCTAACATGCAAAATCACTTTTGTCAGGCAAAAACTGTCTTTATGCACATCCAATATGTTCTTCACCACAGTATCCAGCACGATTATGCCACCAGCCATAAGGCCTGACGGACATTTATGAGGACTACCATTCTGACAGAGAATGTACAACACTCTAAGGACCGCGTGGCCCAATGGATAAGGCGCCTGACTACGAATCAGGAGATTGAGGGTTCGAGTCCCTTCGTGGTCGTCAATCCGTGAAACTGTCAAACTTAGCTGAAATGCACTGGGTGCTATGACTTTGCCAAAATCAAGAAAACACTCAGGATCCATGCTGAAACCCTCTGAGCCACTTTACAAACAGTTAGTTGCAACAACTCATTCAGTAAGTAGGCCTGTTAGCTCAGCTGGTCAGAGCGTGGTGCTAATAACGCCAAGTTCGTGGGTTCGATCACCGTATGGGCCGGAGACTAGAATGTATCCATGTACATCTCTAAAATACAAAATCTCTCTTTCGTCAGGCAAAAACTGTCTTTATGCACTTCACTACATTATCCAGCACGATTATGCCACCAAACACAGATTAGAATGAATCCATGTGCATCTCTAATTTGCAAATCTCTCCAAGTTAGACAAATACATTCTTATCTTTATGCACATCCAATATGCTCTTCACTGCATTATCGGGTGATATTATGCAACACAAAGGTATTAAGGCCTGATGGACTTTTCATCCCACTAACATTCTGAAAGAAGGAATACATCACTGGTTACCGACGACCACGTGGCCTAATGGATAAGGCGTCTGACTTCGAATCAGAAGATTGAGGGTTCGAGTCCCTTCGTGGTTGGTGTACTGTGTACATGTCGAAGTTCTATGGAATTCACCATAACTTGGTACTTGTAGATGTAACGGGTTGACTTTCGGTTAAACCTGAGTTTCAAGTTCAGGCAACTGGTTGATATGCATGGCTGTGACTGATTGCAGTATGATTGTTTCCAGTTAATCAAACCTTTTTTAATTTGTGCCAAATAAAATGGAGGGTATTGAGCTCCATCACTATGATATACTTCAAAGCGGACCTTTGGCCATGAAGAAACGGGAATGCACTGGATGCTTTGAATTTGCCAGTCAAGAAAGCACTCAGACTGCACAATTAAACCCCCTGAGCCACTTTGCAAACAGTTAGTTGCACAGAATTATGGGAAAAGCAGGCCTGTTAGCTCAGCTGGTCAGAGCGTGGTGCTAATAACGCCAAGGTCACGGGTTCGATCCCCGTATGGGCCACATACTACAGTTTAAAATGTATCCATGTGCATCTCTAACATGCAAAATCACTTTTGTCAGGCAAAAACTGTCTTTATGCACATCCAATATGTTCTTCACCACAGTATCCAGCACGATTATGCCACCAGCCATAAGGCCTGACGGACATTTATGAGGACTACCATTCTGACAGAGAATGTACAACACTCTAAGGACCGCGTGGCCCAATGGATAAGGCGCCTGACTACGAATCAGGAGATTGAGGGTTCGAGTCCCTTCGTGGTCGTCAATCTGTGAAACTGTCAAACTTACCTGAAATGCACTGGGTGCTATGACTTTGCCAAAATCAAGAAAACACTCAGGATCCATGCTGAAACCCTCTGAGCCACTTTACAAACAGTTAGTTGCAACAACTCATTCAGTAAGTAGGCCTGTTAGCTCAGCTGGTCAGAGCGTGGTGCTAATAACGCCAAGGTCGTGGGTTCGATCACCGTATGGGCCGGAGACTAGAATGTATCCATGTACATCTCTAAAATACAAAATCTCTCTTTCGTCAGGCAAAAACTGTCTTTATGCACTTCACTACATTATCCAGCACGATTATGCCACCAAACACAGATTAGAATGAATCCATGTGCATCTCTAATTTGCAAATCTCTCCAAGTTAGACAAATACATTCTTATCTTTATGCACATCCAATATGCTCTTCACTGCATTATCGGGTGATATTATGCAACACAAAGGTATTAAGGCCTGATGGACTTTTCATCCCACTAACATTCTGAAAGAAGGAATACATCACTGGTTACCGACGACCACGTGGCCTAATGGATAAGGCGTCTGACTTCGAATCAGAAGATTGAGGGTTCGAGTCCCTTCGTGGTTGGTGTACTGTGTACATGTCGAAGTTCTATGCAATTCACCATAACTTGGTACTTGTAGATGTAACGGGTTGACTTTCGGTTAAACCTGAGTTTCAAGTTCAGGCAACTGATTGATATGCATGGCTGTGACTGATTGCAGTATGATTGTTTCCAGTTAATCAAACCTTTTTTAGTTTGTGCCAAATAAAATGGAGGGTATTGAGCTCCATCACTATGATATACTTCAAAGCGGACCTTTGGCCTTGAAGAAACGGGAATGCACTGGATGCTTTGAATTTGCCAAAGTCAAGAAAGCACTCAGACTGCACAATTAAACCCCCTGAGCCACTTTGCAAACAGTTAGTTGCACAGAATTATAGGAAAAGCAGGCCTGTTAGCTCAGCTGGTCAGAGCGTGTTGCTAATAACGCCAAGGTCACGGGTTCGATCCCAGTATGGGCCACATACTACAGTTTAAAATGTATCCATGTGCATCTCTAACATGCAAAATCACTTTTGTCAGGCAAAAACTGTCTTTATGCACATCCAATATGTTCTTCACCACAGTATCCAGCACGATTATGCCACCAAACAGCCATAAGGCCTGACGGACATTTATGAGGACTACCATTCTGACAGAGAATGTACAACACTCTAAGGACCGCGTGGCCCAATGGATAAGGCGCCTGACTACGAATCAGGAGATTGAGGGTTCGAGTCCCTTCGTGGTCGTCAATCCGTGAAACTGTCAAACTTACCTGAAATGCACTGGGTGCTATGACTTTGCCAAAATCAAGAAAACACTCAGGATCCATGCTGAAACCCTCTGAGCCACTTTACAAACAGTTAGTTGCAACAACTCATTCAGTAAGCAGGCCTGTTAGCTCAGCTGGTCAGAGCGTGGTGCTAATAACGCCAAGGTTGTGGGTTCGATCCCCGTATGGGCCAGAGACTAGAATGTATCCATGTACATCTCTAAAATACAAAATCTCTCATTCGTCAGGCAAAAACTGTCTTTATGCACTTCACTACATTATCCAGCACGATTATGCCACCAAACACAGATTAGAATGAATCCATGTGCATCTCTAACTTGCAAATCTCTCCAAGTTAGACAAATACATTCTTATCATTATGCACATCCAATATGCTCTTCACTGCATTATCGGGTGATATTATGCAACACAAAGGTATTAAGGCCTGATGGACTTTTCATCCCACTAACATTCTGAAAGAAGGAATACATCACTGGTTACCGACGACCACGTGGCCTAATGGATAAGGCGTCTGACTTCGAATCAGAAGATTGAGGGTTCGAGTCCCTTCGTGGTTGGTGTACTGTGTACATGTCGAAGTTCTATGGAATTCACCATAACTTGGTACTTGTAGATGTAACGGGTTGACTTTCGGTTAAACCTGAGTTTCAAGTGCAGGCAACTGATTGATATGCATGGCTGTGACTGATTGCAGTATGATTGTTTCCAGTTAATCAAACCTTTTTTAATTTGTGCCAAATAAAATGGAGGGTATTGAGCTCCATCACTATGATATACTTCAAAGCGGACCTTTGGCCATGAAGAAACGGGAATGCACTGGATGCTTTGAATTTGCCAGTCAAGAAAGCACTCAGACTGCACAATTAAACCCCCTGAGCCACTTTGCAAACAGTTAGTTGCACAGAATTATGGGAAAAGCAGGCCTGTTAGCTCAGCTGGTCAGAGCGTGGTGCTAATAACGCCAAGGTCACGGGTTCGATCCCCGTATGGGCCACATACTACAGTTTAAAATGTATCCATGTGCATCTCTAACATGCAAAATCACTTTTGTCAGGCAAAAACTGTCTTTATGCACATCCAATATGTTCTTCACCACAGTATCCAGCACGATTATGCCACCAGCCATAAGGCCTGACGGACATTTATGAGGACTACCATTCTGACAGAGAATGTACAACACTCTAAGGACCGCGTGGCCCAATGGATAAGGCGCCTGACTATGAATCAGGAGATTGAGGGTTCGAGTCCCTTCGTGGTCGTCAATCCGTGAAACTGTCAAACTTAGCTGAAATGCACTGGGTGCTATGACTTTGCCAAAATCAAGAAAACACTCAGGATCCATGCTGAAACCCTCTGAGCCACTTTACAAACAGTTAGTTGCAACAACTCATTCAGTAAGTAGGCCTGTTAGCTCAGCTGGTCAGAGCGTGGTGCTAATAACGCCAAGGTCGTGGGTTCGATCACCGTATGGGCCGGAGACTAGAATGTATCCATGTACATCTCTAAAATACAAAATCTCTCTTTCGTCAGGCAAAAACTGTCTTTATGCACTTCACTACATTATCCAGCACGATTATGCCACCAAACACAGATTAGAATGAATCCATGTGCATCTCTAATTTGCAAATCTCTCCAAGTTAGACAAATACATTCTTATCTTTATGCACATCCAATATGCTCTTCACTGCATTATCGGGTGATATTATGCAACACAAAGGTATTAAGGCCTGATGGACTTTTCATCCCACTAACATTCTGAAAGAAGGAATACATCACTGGTTACCGACGACCACGTGGCCTAATGGATAAGGCGTCTGACTTCGAATCAGAAGATTGAGGGTTCGAGTCCCTTCGTGGTTGGTGTACTGTGTACATGTCGAAGTTCTATGGAATTCACCATAACTTGGTACTTGTAGATGTAACGGGTTGACTTTCGGTTAAACCTGAGTTTCAAGTTCAGGCAACTGATTGATATGCATGGCTGTGACTGATTGCAGTATGATTGTTTCCAGTTAATCAAACCTTTTTTAATTTGTGCCAAATAAAATGGAGGGTATTGAGCTCCATCACTATGATATACTTCAAAGCGGACCTTTGGCCATGAAGAAACGGGAATGCACTGGATGCTTTGAATTTGCCAGTCAAGAAAGCACTCAGACTGCACAATTAAACCCCCTGAGCCACTTTGCAAACAGTTAGTTGCACAGAATTATGGGAAAAGCAGGCCTGTTAGCTCAGCTGGTCAGAGCGTGGTGCTAATAACGCCAAGGTCACGGGTTCGATCCCCGTATGGGCCACATACTACAGTTTAAAATGTATCCATGTGCATCTCTAACATGCAAAATCACTTTTGTCAGGCAAAAACTGTCTTTATGCACATCCAATATGTTCTTCACCACAGTATCCAGCACGATTATGCCACCAGCCATAAGGCCTGACGGACATTTATGAGGACTACCATTCTGACAGAGAATGTACAACACTCTAAGGACCGCGTGGCCCAATGGATAAGGCGCCTGACTACGAATCAGGAGATTGAGGGTTCGAGTCCCTTCGTGGTCGTCAATCTGTGAAACTGTCAAACTTACCTGAAATGCACTGGGTGCTATGACTTTGCCAAAATCAAGAAAACACTCAGGATCCATGCTGAAACCCTCTGAGCCACTTTACAAACAGTTAGTTGCAACAACTCATTCAGTAAGTAGGCCTGTTAGCTCAGCTGGTCAGAGCGTGGTGCTAATAACGCCAAGGTCGTGGGTTCGATCACCGTATGGGCCGGAGACTAGAATGTATCCATGTACATCTCTAAAATACAAAATCTCTCTTTCGTCAGGCAAAAACTGTCTTTATGCACTTCACTACATTATCCAGCACGATTATGCCACCAAACACAGATTAGAATGAATCCATGTGCATCTCTAATTTGCAAATCTCTCCAAGTTAGACAAATACATTCTTATCTTTATGCACATCCAATATGCTCTTCACTGCATTATCGGGTGATATTATGCAACACAAAGGTATTAAGGCCTGATGGACTTTTCATCCCACTAACATTCTGAAAGAAGGAATACATCACTGGTTACCGACGACCACGTGGCCTAATGGATAAGGCGTCTGACTTCGAATCAGAAGATTGAGGGTTCGAGTCCCTTCGTGGTTGGTGTACTGTGTACATGTCGAAGTTCTATGCAATTCACCATAACTTGGTACTTGTAGATGTAACGGGTTGACTTTCGGTTAAACCTGAGTTTCAAGTTCAGGCAACTGATTGATATGCATGGCTGTGACTGATTGCAGTATGATTGTTTCCAGTTAATCAAACCTTTTTTAGTTTGTGCCAAATAAAATGGAGGGTATTGAGCTCCATCACTATGATATACTTCAAAGCGGACCTTTGGCCTTGAAGAAACGGGAATGCACTGGATGCTTTGAATTTGCCAAAGTCAAGAAAGCACTCAGACTGCACAATTAAACCCCCTGAGCCACTTTGCAAACAGTTAGTTGCACAGAATTATAGGAAAAGCAGGCCTGTTAGCTCAGCTGGTCAGAGCGTGTTGCTAATAACGCCAAGGTCACGGGTTCGATCCCAGTATGGGCCACATACTACAGTTTAAAATGTATCCATGTGCATCTCTAACATGCAAAATCACTTTTGTCAGGCAAAAACTGTCTTTATGCACATCCAATATGTTCTTCACCACAGTATCCAGCACGATTATGCCACCAAACAGCCATAAGGCCTGACGGACATTTATGAGGACTACCATTCTGACAGAGAATGTACAACACTCTAAGGACCGCGTGGCCCAATGGATAAGGCGCCTGACTACGAATCAGGAGATTGAGGGTTCGAGTCCCTTCGTGGTCGTCAATCCGTGAAAATGTCAAACTTACCTGAAATGCACTGGGTGCTATGACTTTGCCAAAATCAAGAAAACACTCAGGATCCATGCTGAAACCCTCTGAGCCACTTTACAAACAGTTAGTTGCAACAACTCATTCAGTAAGCAGGCCTGTTAGCTCAGCTGGTCAGAGCGTGGTGCTAATAACGCCAAGGTTGTGGGTTCGATCCCCGTATGGGCCAGAGACTAGAATGTATCCATGTACATCTCTAAAATACAAAATCTCTCATTCGTCAGGCAAAAACTGTCTTTATGCACTTCACTACATTATCCAGCACGATTATGCCACCAAACACAGATTAGAATGAATCCATGTGCATCTCTAATTTGCAAATCTCTCCAAGTTAGACAAATACATTCTTATCTTTATGCACATCCAATATGCTCTTCACTGCATTATCGGGTGATATTATGCAACACAAAGGTATTAAGGCCTGATGGACTTTTCATCCCACTAACATTCTGAAAGAAGGAATACATCACTGGTTACCGACGACCACGTGGCCTAATGGATAAGGCGTCTGACTTCGAATCAGAAGATTGAGGGTTCGAGTCCCTTCGTGGTTGGTGTACTGTGTACATGTCGAAGTTC
Source organism: Electrona antarctica (assembly GCF_951216825.1). NCBI lineage: Eukaryota > Metazoa > Chordata > Actinopteri > Myctophiformes > Myctophidae > Electrona > Electrona antarctica. The sequence continues at coordinate 48,418,868 of NC_136796.1, forward strand.
TATGCAATTCACCATAACTTGGTACTTGTAGATGTAACGGGTTGACTTTCGGTTAAACCTGAGTTTCAAGTTCAGGCAACTGATTGATATGCATGGCTGTGACTGATTGCAGTATGATTGTTTCCAGTTAATCAAACCTTTTTTAGTTTGTGCCAAATAAAATGGAGGGTATTGAGCTCCATCACTATGATATACTTCAAAGCGGACCTTTGGCCTTGAAGAAACGGGAATGCACTGGATGCTTTGAATTTGCCAAAGTCAAGAAAGCACTCAGACTGCACAATTAAACCCCCTGAGCCACTTTGCAAACAGTTAGTTGCACAGAATTATGGGAAAAGCAGGCCTGTTAGCTCAGCTGGTCAGAGCGTGGTGCGAATAACGCCAAGGTCACGGGTTCGATCCCCGTATGGGCCACATACTACAGTTTAAAATGTATCCATGTGCATCTCTAACATGCAAAATCACTTTTGTCAGGCAAAAACTGTCTTTATGCACATCCAATATGTTCTTCACCACAGTATCCAGCACGATTATGCCACCAAACAGCCATAAGGCCTGACGGACATTTATGAGGACTACCATTCTGACAGAGAATGTACAACACTCTAAGGACCGCGTGGCCCAATGGATAAGGCGCCTGACTACGAATCAGGAGATTGAGGGTTCGAGTCCCTTCGTGGTCGTCAATCCGTGAAACTGTCAAACTTACCTGAAATGCACTGGGTGCTATGACTTTGCCAAAATCAAGAAAACCCTCAGGATCCATGCTGAAACCCTCTGAGCCACTTTTCAAACAGTTAGTTGCAACAACTCATTCAGTAAGCAGGCCTGTTAGCTCAGCTGCTCAGAGCATAGTGCTAATAACACCAAGGTTGCGTGTTCGATCCTCGTATGGGCCAGAGACTAGAATGTATCCATGTACATCTCTAAAATACAAAATCTCTCTTTCGTCAGGCAAAAACTGTCTTTATGCACTTCACTACATTATCCAGCACGATTATGCCACCAAACACAGATTAGAATGAATCCATGTGCATCTCTAATTTGCAAATCTCTCCAAGTTAGACAAATACATTCTTATCTTTATGCACATCCAATATGCTCTTCACTGCATTATCGGGTGATATTATGCAACACAAAGGTATTAAGGCCTGATGGACTTTTCATCCCACTAACATTCTGAAAGAAGGAATACATCACTGGTTACCGACGACCACGTGGCCTAATGGATAAGGCGTCTGACTTCGAATCAGAAGATTGAGGGTTCGAGTCCCTTCGTGGTTGGTGTACTGTGTACATGTCGAAGTTCTATGGAATTCACCATAACTTGGTACTTGTAGATGTAACGGGTTGACTTTCGGTTAAACCTGAGTTTCAAGTTCAGGCAACTGATTGATATGCATGGCTGTGACTGATTGCAGTATGATTGTTTCCAGTTAATCAAACCTTTTTTAGTTTGTGCCAAATAAAATGGAGGGTATTGAGCTCCATCACTATGATATACTTCAAAGCGGACCTTTGGCCTTGAAGAAACGGGAATGCACTGGATGCTTTGAATTTGCCAAAGTCAAGAAAGCACTCAGACTGCACAATTAAACCCCCTGAGCCACTTTGCAAACAGTTAGTTGCACAGAATTATGGGAAAAGCAGGCCTGTTAGCTCAGCTGGTCAGAGCGTGGTGCTAATAACGCCAAGGTCACGGGTTCGATCCCCGTATGGGCCACATACTACAGTCTAAAATGTATCCATGTGCATCTCTAACATGCAAAATCACTTTTGTCAGGCAAAAACTGTCTTTATGCACATTCAATATGTTCTTCACCACAGTATCCAGCACGATTATGCCACCAAACAGCCATAAGGCCTGACGGACATTTATGAGGACTACCATTCTGACAGAGAATATACAACACTCTAAGGACCGCGTGGCCCAATGGATAAGGCGCCTGACTACGAATCAGGAGATTGAGGGTTCGAGTCCCTTCGTGGTCGTCAATCCGTGAAACTGTCAAACTTACCTGAAATGCACTGGGTGCTATGACTTTGCCAAAATCAAGAAAACACTCAGGATCCATGCTGAAACCCTCTGAGCCACTTTACAAACAGTTAGTTGCAACAACTCATTCAGTAAGCAGGCCTGTTAGCTCAGCTGGTCAGAGCGTGGTGCTAATAACACCAAGGTTGCGGGTTCGATCCCCGTATGGGCCAGAGACTAGAATGTATCCATGTACATCTCTAAAATACAAAATCTCTCATTCGTCAGGCAAAAACTGTCTTTATGCACTTCACTACATTATCCAGCACGATTATGCCACCAAACACAGATTAGAATGAATCCATGTGCATCTCTAACTTGCAAATCTCTCCAAGTTAGACAAATACATTCTTATCATTATGCACATCCAATATGCTCTTCACTGCATTATCGGGTGATATTATGCAACACAAAGGTATTAAGGCCTGATAGACTTTTCATCCCACTAACATTCTGAAAGAAGGAATACATCACTGGTTACCGACGACCACGTGGCCTAATGGATAAGGCGTCTGACTTCGAATCAGAAGATTGAGGGTTCGAGTCCCTTCGTGGTTGGTGTACTGTGTACATGTCGAAGTTCTATGGAATTCACCATAACTTGGTACTTGTAGATGTAACGGGTTGACTTTCGGTTAAACCTGAGTTTCAAGTTCAGGCAACTGATTGATATGCATGGCTGTGACTGATTGCAGTATGATTGTTTCCAGTTAATCAAACCTTTTTTAGTTTGTGCCAAATAAAATGGAGGGTATTGAGCTCCATCACTATGATATACTTCAAAGCGGACCTTTGGCCTTGAAGAAACGGGAATGCACTGGATGCTTTGAATTTGCCAAAGTCAAGAAAGCACTCAGACTGCACAATTAAACCCCCTGAGCCACTTTGCAAACAGTTAGTTGCACAGAATTATGGGAAAAGCAGGCCTGTTAGCTCAGCTGGTCAGAGCGTGGTGCTAATAACGCCAAGGTCACGGGTTCGATCCCCGTATGGGCCACATACTACAGTTTAAAATGTATCCATGTGCATCTCTAACATGCAAAATCACTTTTGTCAGGCAAAAACTGTCTTTATGCACATCCAATATGTTCTTCACCACAGTATCCAGCACGATTATGCCACCAAACAGCCATAAGGCCTGACGGACATTTATGAGGACTACCATTCTGACAGAGAATGTACAACACTCTAAGGACCGCGTGGCCCAATGGATAAGGCGCCTGACTACGAATCAGGAGATTGAGGGTTCGAGTCCCTTCGTGGTCGTCAATCCGTGAAACTGTCAAACTTACCTGAAATGCACTGGGTGCTATGACTTTGCCAAAATCAAGAAAACACTCAGGATCCATGCTGAAACCCTCTGAGCCACTTTTCAAACAGTTAGTTGCAACAACTCATTCAGTAAGCAGGCCTGTTAGCTCAGCTGGTCAGAGCATAGTGCTAATAACACCAAGGTTGCGTGTTCGATCCCCGTATGGGCCAGAGACTAGAATGTATCCATGTACATCTCTAAAATACAAAATCTCTCTTTCGTCAGGCAAAAACTGTCTTTATGCACTTCACTACATTATCCAGCACGATTATGCCACCAAACACAGATTAGAATGAATCCATGTGCATCTCTAATTTGCAAATCTCTCCAAGTTAGACAAATACATTCTTATCTTTATGCACATCCAATATGCTCTTCACTGCATTATCGGGTGATATTATGCAACACAAAGGTATTAAGGCCTGATGGACTTTTCATCCCACTAACATTCTGAAAGAAGGAATACATCACTGGTTACCGACGACCACGTGGCCTAATGGATAAGGCGTCTGACTTCGAATCAGAAGATTGAGGGTTCGAGTCCCTTCGTGGTTGGTGTACTGTGTACATGTCGAAGTTCTATGGAATTCACCATAACTTGGTACTTGTAGATGTAACGGGTTGACTTTCGGTTAAACCTGAGTTTCAAGTTCAGGCAACTGATTGATATGCATGGCTGTGACTGATTGCAGTATGATTGTTTCCAGTTAATCAAACCTTTTTTAGTTTGTGCCAAATAAAATGGAGGGTATTGAGCTCCATCACTATGATATACTTCAAAGCGGACCTTTGGCCTTGAAGAAACGGGAATGCACTGGATGCTTTGAATTTGCCAAAGTCAAGAAAGCACTCAGACTGCACAATTAAACCCCCTGAGCCACTTTGCAAACAGTTAGTTGCACAGAATTATGGGAAAAGCAGGCCTGTTAGCTCAGCTGGTCAGAGCGTGGTGCTAATAACGCCAAGGTCACGGGTTCGATCCCCGTATGGGCCACATACTACAGTTTAAAATGTATCCATGTGCATCTCTAACATGCAAAATCACTTTTGTCAGGCAAAAACTGTCTTTATGCACATCCAATATGTTCTTCACCACAGTATCCAGCACGATTATGCCACCAAACAGCCATAAGGCCTGACGGACATTTATGAGGACTACCATTCTGACAGAGAATATACAACACTCTAAGGACCGCGTGGCCCAATGGATAAGGCGCCTGACTACGAATCAGGAGATTGAGGGTTCGAGTCCCTTCGTGGTCGTCAATCCGTGAAACTGTCAAACTTACCTGAAATGCACTTGGTGCTATGACTTTGCCAAAATCAAGAAAACACTCAGGATCCATGCTGAAACCCTCTGAGCCACTTTACAAACAGTTAGTTGCAACAACTCATTCAGTAAGCAGGCCTGTTAGCTCAGCTGGTCAGAGCGTGGTGCTAAAAACGCCAAGGTCGCGGGTTCGATCCCCGTATGGGCCGGAGACTAGAATGTATCCATGTACATCTCTAAAATACAAAATCTCTCTTTCGTCAGGCAAAAACTGTCTTTATGCACTTCACTACATTATCCAGCACGATTATGCCACCAAACAGAGATTAGAATGAATCCATGTGCATCTCTAACTTGCAAATCTCTCCAAGTTAGACAAATACATTCTTATCTTTATGCACATCCAATATGCTCTTCACTGCATTATCGGGTGATATTATGCAACACAAAGGTATTAAGGCCTGATGGACTTTTCATCCCACTAACATTCTGAAAGAAGGAATACATCACTGGTTACCGACGACCACGTGGCCTAATGGATAAGGCGTCTGACTTCGAATCAGAAGATTGAGGGTTCGAGTCCCTTCGTGGTTGGTGTACTGTTAGACAGGTGCAATTATGGTTTGACCCTAGAAAAATTGCAACAGAAGGTTTCTCAACTGTTTTGTGTAGTATTAGGTGTCCTTAATAACATACTAAAAGTTTACCAAAGTTTGACCATGCGAAAGGTGTCATTTTCAAGATGGCCGCCGCCACTTCTTAAAAGACCATTACTCATCCATTATTCATCCTAGACAAGTAATTTTGGTGTCTAACCCTATGTTTTAGTTATCTAGGAATCCAATTAGCTTATATAAATTAGAGTTATGATTATAATAACTAGTGTATTTGAAAAAAGTGGTTATAAGGTGGTTATAAGTGGTTTTAAAGGTATTTATGTTCAAAATGAACGCTTTCCAATATAAATTTACATTTATCCTTTTTCCACGTGCCATAATGCCCATCATTGGTGATTTGTTGGCTCTAAATTCTGAACCAGATGAGCTATAAATACAAACTCATGGTTTCTAACCACGAGAGATATATACTGTAAATATTTTAGCCATAATTTCCCTCTATTAAGTATTATTGTTCTGGGGTGTTTCTTTGCAGAAAGACATCCCTCTGGCTGTATTTTGGTTTTGTTCTACTGTTTCTGTTGGCATTTCCTCTGTTTATGTTGACAATCATCCCTGGCAGGGACGTGCATCGCCAAGCCGGACATCCCTTCACTGAGTATGGATGGTCTCTCAGTGATGGTCCCCTGTCCATCTAGAGCCAGCCTGGCCTATGCCAGAAAATCTGTTCATGTGCCAGGGACTGGAGACAAGATGCAGCAGGAGCTTCACTCCATTCCTGACTGGGGATGCATCACCATTATCTTGGACTCTGGCTGGCATCCTGTCATGAAAGGACGCGATGAGAGAGATCAATGTCCCTGGACAGCCAAACTTGCCAGGGATCTGCCACAGGCCCTCACGATTGACTGTGTGAAAGGCCTTGGTGAGGTCGACAAACACCATATAGAGACCCTTCTGCTCTCTGCACTTTTCTTGCAGCTGGCAAATGGAAAAGATCATGTTACAGGTACCTCTGCCTCCGTGGAAACCACATTGGGATCCAGGGATAACATTCTCAGCATGGCTGATTAGCCGGTTGAGGATGATTCTTGCTAAGATCTTTACTGTGATGTTCAGGACTCAGGAGGGCTATACCATGATGGTTATCGCAGTATGCCCTGTCCCCTTTCCTCTTGTAAACATGCACTATGGATGCGTCCTTGAAGTCTGGAGGGACTTCCCCCTATCCAGATTACCTGGTACAGGTGCCATGCCTCCATTCTTGTAGATGTCTGCAGGCAACCCATCACCTCCTGGTGCCTTTCCAGAAGTGGGTTGTTGGAGTGCTTTCACTGTCTCTGCACTGGTGGGGGGGTCAGCCAGATCAGCTTTGATTGGCAGCTGGGGTATCGTGGCAATATCCTCTTCGGAAATTGAGGACTCTCTGTTTAAGACCTCACTGAAGTGCTCTTCCCAGTGTGCTAGGATGTCACTCTTGTCAGTGAGCAGGACACTTGTCAGAGGAGCGGACTGGAGTTGAGCCAGTGGTTTTGGGCCCATAAAGAGCACACAGAATGATGCATGCATCTGAGACATTCCCAGTCAGGAATGGAGTTAAGCTCCTGCTGCATCTTGTCTCCAGTCCCTGGCACATGAACAGATTTTCTGGCAGCCTTTGATACAGCTACATGATATTGTCTTGTTCATTGACATAGGCCAGGCTGGCTCTGTAGATGGACAGGGGACTGCATTCCCGTCACTGAGAGACCATCCATACTCAGCGATGCACGATCCTGCCAGGGATGATTGTCAACATAAACAGAGGAAATTCCAACAAACAGTAGAACAAAACCAAAATACAGCCAGAGGGATGTCTTTCTGCAAAGAAACACCCCAGAACAATAATATCTTTCGTGGTTAGAAACCATGAGTTTGTAGCTCATCTGGTTCAGAAGCCAAACCTATTTTCTGGGTGCTAGTATTGTGGTGGCCATATTGGATATCATGGAAACTTCCAATACAAACCATTATGGTATTCATATCATTGATCAACCTGTGAAGTTTCGTGGAAATATCCCTCAGTTAAAAATGTTGCCCTATTCACCCGCATTATAGGCTAATGGGGGCTAATATTGTGGTGGCCATATTGCATTTCCAGCAAAGAAATTGACCGGTGTGTCCATATAGGTTGTGATTCTATTGGGTCATAGATATTTCTGGTGGTCAACCTTTGATGTTATGGCAAATGCAGGTATCCAAAAAGGGGTGGTTTGCCCCCCTGGGTAATAGGATCTGACAGGAAATGTAATGACTCTTTTCTTTTTCATGTTTGCAGCCATTTTGACAATATGCAAGCTCAAGAAAATATGTTCCTTCTGTGCCATGAATCTTAGCCAATGGATTAATATTGCTTGTGTTTGCCAAAACAGTCAACAGTCATGGTAGAAATCATGGTAAAGCACTATTTCGGGTAGCCACTATCTTGTAAATATGCACAATAAGGGTCCAGACACACCCAATAATAAAAATACGTATTCCATTGAGTCTCTCATGGTCAGAAACCATGAAATAGAACGGTGTAGTATGAAAAAAGCAAAAAAAAAATAGGGGTTAGCGGTACTGAGCCTTCACGTGGCGGCCCTGTTTTGACTAATTTCACAGTACCACACAGTAATAATGCATTTATTCCTTAAGTAAATTGTTGAAAGCTTCAACATAATTTGAATTACAAGTAAAATCACCAATGATGGGCATTATGGCACGTGGAAAAAGGATAAATGTAAATTTATATTGGAAAGTGTTCATTTTGAACCTTTAAAACCACTTATAACCACCTTATAACCACTTTTTCAAATACACTAGTTATTATAATCATAACTCTAATTTATATAAGCTAATTGGATTCCTACATAACTAAAACATAGGGTTAGACACCAAAATTACTTGTCTAGGATGAATAATGGATGAGTAATGGTCTTTTAAGAACTGGCGGCGGCCATCTTGAAAATGACACCTTTCGCATGGTCAAACTTTGGTAAACTTTTAGTATGTTATTAAGGACACCTAATACTACACAAAACAGTTGAGAAACCTTCTGTTGCAATTTTTCTAGGGTAAGGTGCCTTTTTTTCATATATGCCCTCACCTATGTGTACATGTCGAAGTTCTATGGAATTCACCATAACTTGGTACTTGTAGATGTAACGGGTTGACTTTCGGTTAAACCTGAGTTTCAAGTTCAGGCAACTGATTGATATGCATGGCTGTGACTGATTGCAGTATGATTGTTTCCAGTTAATCAAACCTTTTTTAGTTTGTGCCAAATAAAATGGAGGGTATTGAGCTCCATCACTATGATACACTTCAAAGCGGACCTTTGGCCTTGAAGAAACGGGAATGCACTGGATGCTTTGAATTTGCCAAAGTCAAGAAAGCACTCAGACTGCACAATTAAACCCCCTGAGCCACTTTGCAAACAGTTAGTTGCACAGAATTATGGGAAAAGCAGGCCTGTTAGCTCAGCTGGTCAGAGCGTGGTGCTAATAACGCCAAGGTCACGGGTTCGATCCCCGTATGGGCCACATACTACAGTTTAAAATGTATCCATGTGCATCTCTAACATGCTAAATCACTTTTGTCAGGCAAAAACTGTCTTTATGCACATCCAATATGTTCTTCACCACAGTATCCAGCACGATTATGCCACCAAACAGCCATAAGGCCTGACGGACATTTATGAGGACTACCATTCTGACAGAGAATGTACAACACTCTAAGGACCGCGTGGCCCAATGGATAAGGCGCCTGACTACGAATCAGGAGATTGAGGTTTCGAGTCCCTTCGTGGTCGTCAATCCGTGAAACTGTCAAACTTACCTGAAATGCACTGGGTGCTATGACTTTGCCAAAATCAAGAAAACACTCAGGATCCATGCTGAAACCCTCTGAGCCACTTTACAAACAGTTAGTTGCAACAACTCATTCAGTAAGCAGGCCTGTTAGCTCAGCTGGTCAGAGCGTGGTGCTAATAACGCCAAGGTCACGGGTTCGATCCCCGTATGGGCCACATACTACAGTTTAAAATGTATCCATGTGCATCTCTAACATGCAAAATCACTTTTGTCAGGCAAAAACTGTCTTTATGCACATCCAATATGTTCTTCACCACAGTATCCAGCACGATTATGCCACCAAACAGCCATAAGGCCTGACGGACATTTATGAGGACTACCATTCTGACAGAGAATGTACAACACTCTAAGGACCGCGTGGCCCAATGGATAAGGCGCCTGACTACGAATCAGGAGATTGAGGGTTCGAGTCCCTTCGTGGTCGTCAATCCGTGAAACTGTCAAACTTACCTGAAATGCACTGGGTGCTATGACTTTGCCAAAATCAAGAAAACACTCAGGATACATGCTGAAACCCTCTGAGCCACTTTTCAAACAGTTAGTTGCAACAACTCATTCAGTAAGCAGGCCTGTTAGCTCAGCTGGTCAGAGCATAGTGCTAATAACACCAAGGTTGCGTGTTCGATCCCCGTATGGGCCAGAGACTAGAATGTATCCATGTACATCTCTAAAATACAAAATATCTCTTTCGTCAGGCAAAAACTGTCTTTATGCACTTCACTACATTATCCAGCACGATTATGCCACCAAACACAGATTAGAATGAATCCATGTGCATCTCTAATTTGCAAATCTCTCCAAGTTAGACAAATACATTCTTATCTTTATGCACATCCAATATGCTCTTCACTGCATTATCGGGTGATATTATGCAACACAAAGGTATTAAGGCCTGATGGACTTTTCATCCCACTAACATTCTGAAAGAAGGAATACATCACTGGTTACCGACGACCACGTGGCCTAATGGATAAGGCGTCTGACTTCGAATCAGAAGATTGAGGGTTCGAGTCCCTTCGTGGTTGGTGTACTGTGTACATGTCGAAGTTCTATGGAATTCACCATAACTTGGTACTTGTAGATGTAACGGGTTGACTTTCGGTTAAACCTGAGTTTCAAGTTCAGGCAACTGATTGATATGCATGGCTGTGACTGATTGCAGTATGATTGTTTCCAGTTAATCAAACCTTTTTTAGTTTGTGCCAAATAAAATGGAGGGTATTGAGCTCCATCACTATGATATACTTCAAAGCGGACCTTTGGCCTTGAAGAAACGGGAATGCACTGGATGCTTTGAATTTGCCAAAGTCAAGAAAGCACTCAGACTGCACAATTAAACCCCCTGAGCCACTTTGCAAACAGTTAGTTGCACAGAATTATGGGAAAAGCAGGCCTGTTAGCTCAGCTGGTCAGAGCGTGGTGCTAATAACGCCAAGGTCACGGGTTCGATCCCCGTATGGGCCACATACTACAGTTTAAAATGTATCCATGTGCATCTCTAACATGCAAAATCACTTTTGTCAGGCAAAAACTGTCTTTATGCACATCCAATATGTTCTTCACCACAGTATCCAGCACGATTATGCCACCAAACAGCCATAAGGCCTGACGGACATTTATGAGGACTACCATTCTGACAGAGAATATACAACACTCTAAGGACCGCGTGGCCCAATGGATAAGGCGCCTGACTACGAATCAGGAGATTGAGGGTTCGAGTCCCTTCGTGGTCGTCAATCCGTGAAACTGTCAAACTTACCTGAAATGCACTGGGTGCTATGACTTTGCCAAAATCAAGAAAACACTCAGGATCCATGCTGAAACCCTCTGAGCCACTTTACAAACAGTTAGTTGCAACAACTCATTCAGTAAGCAGGCCCGTTAGCTCAGCTGGTCAGAGCGTGTTGCTAATAACGCCAAGGTTGCGGGTTTGATCCCCGTATGGGCCAGAGACTAGAATGTATCCATGTACATCTCTAAAATACAAAATCTCTCATTCGTCAGGCAAAAACTGTCTTTATGCACTTCACTACATTATCCAGCACGATTATGCCACCAAACACAGATTAGAATGAATCCATGTGCATCTCTAACTTGCAAATCTCTCCAAGTTAGACAAATACATTCTTATCATTATGCACATCCAATATGCTCTTCACTGCATTATCGGGTGATATTATGCAACACAAAGGTATTAAGGCCTGGACTTTTCATCCCACTAACATTCTGAAAGAAGGAATACATCACTGGTTACCGACGACCACGTGGCCTAATGGATAAGGCGTCTGACTTCGAATCAGAAGATTGAGGGTTCGAGTCCCTTCGTGGTTGGTGTACTGTGTACATGTCGAAGTTCTATGGAATTCACCATAACTTGGTACTTGTAGATGTAACGGGTTGACTTTCGGTTAAACCTGAGTTTCATGTTCAGGCAACTGATTGATATGCATGGCTGTGACTGATTGCAGTATGATTGTTTCCAGTTAATCAAACCTTTTTTAGTTTGTGCCAAGTAAAATGGAGGGTATTGAGCTCCATCAGAAACGGGAATGCACTGGATGCTTTGAATTTGCCAAAGTCAAGAAAGCACTCAGACTGCACAATTAAACCCCCTGAGCCACTTTGCAAACAGTTAGTTGCACAGAATTATGGGAAAAGCAGGCCTGTTAGCTCAGCTGGTCAGAGCGTGGTGCTAATAACGCCAAGGTCACGGGTTCGATCCCCGTATGGGCCACATACTACAGTTTAAAATGTATCCATGTGCATCTCTAACATGCAAAATCACTTTTGTCAGGCAAAAACTGTCTTTATGCACATCCAATATGTTCTTCACCACAGTATCCAGCACGATTATGCCACCAAACAGCCATAAGGCCTGACGGACATTTATGAGGACTACCATTCTGACAGAGAATGTACAACACTCTAAGGACCGCGTGGCCCAATGGATAAGGCGCCTGACTACGAATCAGGAGATTGAGGGTTCGAGTCCCTTCGTGGTCGTGAAACTGTCAAACTTACCTGAAATGCACTGGGTGCTATGACTTTGCCAAAATCAAGAAAACACTCAGGATCCATGCTGAAACCCTCTGAGCCACTTTACAAACAGTTAGTTGCAACAACTCATTCAGTAAGCAGGCCTGTTAGCTCAGCTGGTCAGAGCGTGGTGCTAATAACGCCAAGGTTGCGGGTTCGATCCCCGTATGGGCCAGAGACTAGAATGTATCCATGTACATCTCTAAAATACAAAATCTCTCTTTCGTCAGGCAAAAACTGTCTTTATGCACTTCACTACATTATCCAGCACGATTATGCCACCAAACACAGATTAGAATGAATCCATGTGCATCTCTAATTTGCAAATCTCTCCAAGTTAGACAAATACATTCTTATCTTTATGCACATCCAATATGCTCTTCACTGCATTATCGGGTGATATTATGCAACACAAAGGTATTAAGGCCTGATGGACTTTTCATCCCACTAACATTCTGAAAGAAGGAATACATCACTGGTTACCGACGACCACGTGGCCTAATGGATAAGGCGTCTGACTTCGAATCAGAAGATTGAGGGTTCGAGTCCCTTCGTGGTTGGTGTACTGTGTACATGTCGAAGTTCTATGGAATTCACCATAACTTGGTACTTGTAGATGTAACGGGTTGACTTTCGGTTAAACCTGAGTTTCAAGTTCAGGCAACTGATTGATATGCATGGCTGTGACTGATTGCAGTATGATTGTTTCCAGTTAATCAAACCTTTTTTAGTTTGTGCCAAATAAAATGGAGGGTATTGAGCTCCATCACTATGATATACTTCAAAGCGGACCTTTGGCCTTGAAGAAACGGGAATGCACTGGATGCTTTGAATTTGCCAAAGTCAAGAAAGCACTCAGACTGCACAATTAAACCCCCTGAGCCACTTTGCAAACAGTTAGTTGCACAGAATTATGGGAAAAGCAGGCCTGTTAGCTCAGCTGGTCAGAGCGTGTTGCTAATAACGCCAAGGTCACGGGTTCGATCCCCGTATGGGCCACATACTACAGTTTAAAATGTATCCATGTGCATCTCTAACATGCAAAATCACTTTTGTCAGGCAAAAACTGTCTTTATGCACATCCAATATGTTCTTCACCACAGTATCCAGCACGATTATGCCACAAAACAGCCATAAGGCCTGACGGACATTTATGAGGACTACCATTCTGACAGAGAATGTACAACACTCTAAGGACCGCGTGGCCCATTGGATAAGGCGCCTGACTATGAATCAGGAGATTGAGGGTTCGAGTCCCTTCGTGGTCGTCAATCCGTGAAACTGTCAAACTTACCTGAAATGCACTGGGTGCTATGACTTTGCCAAAATCAAGAAAACACTCAGGATCCATGCTGAAACCCTCTGAGCCACTTTACAAACAGTTAGTTGCAACAACTCATTCAGTAAGCAGGCCTGTTAGCTCAGCTGGTCAGAGCGTGGTGCTAATAACGCCAAGGTTGCGGGTTCGATCCCCGTATGGGCCAGAGACTAGAATGTATCCATGTACATCTCTAAAATACAAAATCTCTCATTCGTCAGGCAAAAACTGTCTTTATGCACTTCACTACATTATCCAGCACGATTATGCCACCAAACACAGATTAGAATGAATCCATGTGCATCTCTAACTTGCAAATCTCTCCAAGTTAGACAAATACATTCTTATCATTATGCACATCCAATAAGCTCTTCACTGCATTATCGGGTGATATTATGCAACACAAAGGTATTAAGGCCTGATGGACTTTTCATCCCACTAACATTCTGAAAGAAGGAATACATCACTGGTTGCCGACGACCACGTGGCCTAATGGATAAGGCGTCTGACTTCGAATCAGAAGATTGAGGGTTCGAGTCCCTTCGTGGTTGGTGTACTGTGTACATGTCGAAGTTCTATGGAATTCACCATAACTTGGTACTTGTAGATGTAACGGGTTGACTTTCGGTTAAACCTGAGTTTCAAGTTCAGGCAACTGATTGATATGCATGGCTGTGACTGATTGCAGTATGATTGTTTCCAGTTAATCAAACCTTTTTTAATTTGTGCCAAATAAAATGGAGGGTATTGAGCTCCATCACTATGATATACTTCAAAGCGGACCTTTGGCCATGAAGAAACGGGAATGCACTGGATGCTTTGAATTTGCCAGTCAAGAAAGCACTCAGACTGCACAATTAAACCCCCTGAGCCACTTTGCAAACAGTTAGTTGCACAGAATTATGGGAAAAGCAGGCCTGTTAGCTCAGCTGGTCAGAGCGTGGTGCTAATAACGCCAAGGTCACGGGTTCGATCCCCGTATGGGCCACATACTACAGTTGAAAATGTATCCATGTGCATCTCGAACATGCAAAATCACTTTTGTCAGGCAAAAACTGTCTTTATGCACATCCAATATGTTCTTCACCACAGTATCCAGCACGATTATGCCACAAAACAGCCATAAGGCCTGACGGACATTTATGAGGACTACCATTCTGACAGAGAATGTACAACACTCTAAGGACCGCGTGGCCCATTGGATAAGGCGCCTGACTACGAATCAGGAGATTGAGGGTTCGAGTCCCTTCGTGGTCGTCAATCCGTGAAACTGTCAAACTTACCTGAAATGCACTGGGTGCTATGACTTTGCCAAAATCAAGAAAACACTCAGGATACATGCTGAAACCCTCTGAGCCACTTTTCAAACAGTTAGTTGCAACAACTCATTCAGTAAGCAGGCCTGTTAGCTCAGCTGGTCAGAGCATAGTGCTAATAACACCAAGGTTGCGTGTTCGATCCCCGTATGGGCCAGAGACTAGAATGTATCCATGTACATCTCTAAAATACAAAATCTCTCTTTCGTCAGGCAAAAACTGTCTTTATGCACTTCACTACATTATCCAGCACGATTATGCCACCAAACACAGATTAGAATGAATCCATGTGCATCTCTAATTTGCAAATCTCTCCAAGTTAGACAAATACATTCTTATCTTTATGCACATCCAATATGCTCTTCACTGCATTATCGGGTGATATTATGCAACACAAAGGTATTAAGGCCTGATGGACTTTTCATCCCACTAACATTCTGAAAGAAGGAATACATCACTGGTTACCGACGACCACGTGGCCTAATGGATAAGGCGTCTGACTTCGAATCAGAAGATTGAGGGTTCGAGTCCCTTCGTGGTTGGTGTACTGTGTACATGTCGAAGTTCTATGGAATTCACCATAACTTGGTACTTGTAGATGTAACGGGTTGACTTTCGGTTAAACCTGAGTTTCAAGTTCAGGCAACTGATTGATATGCATGGCTGTGACTGATTGCAGTATGATTGTTTCCAGTTAATCAAACCTTTTTTAGTTTGTGCCAAATAAAATGGAGGGTATTGAGCTCCATCACTATGATATACTTCAAAGCGGACCTTTGGCCTTGAAGAAACGGGAATGCACTGGATGCTTTGAATTTGCCAAAGTCAAGAAAGCACTCAGACTGCACAATTAAACCCCCTGAGCCACTTTGCAAACAGTTAGTTGCACAGAATTATGGGAAAAGCAGGCCTGTTAGCTCAGCTGGTCAGAGCGTGGTGCTAATAACGCCAAGGTCACGGGTTTGATCCCCGTATGGGCCACATACTACAGTTTAAAATGTATCCATGTGCATCTCTAACATGCAAAATCACTTTTGTCAGGCAAAAACTGTCTTTATGCACATCCAATATGTTCTTCACCACAGTATCCAGCACGATTATGCCACCAAACAGCCATAAGGCCTGACGGACCTTTATGAGGACTACCATTCTGACAGAGAATGTACAACACTCTAAGGACCGCGTGGCCCAATGGATAAGGCGCCTGACTACGAATCAGGAGATTGAGGGTTCGAGTCCCTTCGTGGTCGTCAATCCGTGAAACTGTCAAACTTAGCTGAAATGCACTGGGTGCTATGACTTTGCCAAAATCAAGAAAACACTCAGGATCCATGCTGAAACCCTCTGAGCCACTTTACAAACAGTTAGTTGCAACAACTCATTCAGTAAGTAGGCCTGTTAGCTCAGCTGGTCAGAGCGTGGTGCTAATAACGCCAAGGTCGTGGGTTCGATCACCGTATGGGCCGGAGACTAGAATGTATCCATGTACATCTCTAAAATACAAAATCTCTCTTTCGTCAGGCAAAAACTGTCTTTATGCACTTCACTACATTATCCAGCACGATTATGCCACCAAACACAGATTAGAATGAATCCATGTGCATCTCTAATTTGCAAATCTCTCCAAGTTAGACAAATACATTCTTATCTTTATGCACATCCAATATGCTCTTCACTGCATTATCTGGTGATATTATGCAACACAAAGGTATTAAGGCCTGATGGACTTTTCATCCCACTAACATTCTGAAAGAAGGAATACATCACTGGTTACCGACGACCACGTGGCCTAATGGATAAGGCGTCTGACTTCGAATCAGAAGATTGAGGGTTCGAGTCCCTTCGTGGTTGGTGTACTGTGTACATGTCGAAGTTCTATGGAATTCACCATAACTTGGTACTTGTAGATGTAACGGGTTGCATTTCGGTTAAACCTGAGTTTCAAGTTCAGGCAACTGATTGATATGCATGGCTGTGACTGATTGCAGTATGATTGTTTCCAGTTAATCAAACCTTTTTTAGTTTGTGCCAAATAAAATGGAGGGTATTGAGCTCCATCACTATGATATACTTCAAAGCGGACCTTTGGCCTTGAAGAAACGGGAATGCACTGGATGCTTTGAATTTGCCAAAGTCAAGAAAGCACTCAGACTGCACAATTAAACCCCCTGAGCCACTTTGCAAACAGTTAGTTGCACAGAATTATGGGAAAAGCAGGCCTGTTAGCTCAGCTGGTCAGAGCGTGGTGCTAATAACGCCAAGGTCACGGGTTCGATCCCCGTATGGGCCACATACTACAGTTTAAAATGTATCCATGTGCATCTCTAACATGCAAAATCACTTTTGTCAGGCAAAAACTGTCTTTATGCACATCCAATATGTTCTTCACCACAGTATCCAGCACGATTATGCCACCAGCCATAAGGCCTGACGGACATTTATGAGGACTACCATTCTGACAGAGAATGTACAACACTCTAAGGACCGCGTGGCCCAATGGATAAGGCGCCTGACTACGAATCAGGAGATTGAGGGTTCGAGTCCCTTCGTGGTCGTCAATCCGTGAAACTGTCAAACTTAGCTGAAATGCACTGGGTGCTATGACTTTGCCAAAATCAAGAAAACACTCAGGATCCATGCTGAAACCCTCTGAGCCACTTTACAAACAGTTAGTTGCAACAACTCATTCAGTAAGTAGGCCTGTTAGCTCAGCTGGTCAGAGCGTGGTGCTAATAACGCCAAGGTCGTGGGTTCGATCACCGTATGGGCCGGAGACTAGAATGTATCCATGTACATCTCTAAAATACAAAATCTCTCTTTCGTCAGGCAAAAACTGTCTTTATGCACTTCACTACATTATCCAGCACGATTATGCCACCAAACACAGATTAGAATGAATCCATGTGCATCTCTAATTTGCAAATCTCTCCAAGTTAGACAAATACATTCTTATCTTTATGCACATCCAATATGCTCTTCACTGCATTATCGGGTGATATTATGCAACACAAAGGTATTAAGGCCTGATGGACTTTTCATCCCACTAACATTCTGAAAGAAGGAATACATCACTGGTTACCGACGACCACGTGGCCTAATGGATAAGGCGTCTGACTTCGAATCAGAAGATTGAGGGTTCGAGTCCCTTCGTGGTTGGTGTACTGTGTACATGTCGAAGTTCTATGGAATTCACCATAACTTGGTACTTGTAGATGTAACGGGTTGACTTTCGGTTAAACCTGAGTTTCAAGTTCAGGCAACTGATTGATATGCATGGCTGTGACTGATTGCAGTATGATTGTTTCCAGTTAATCAAACCTTTTTTAATTTGTGCCAAATAAAATGGAGGGTATTGAGCTCCATCACTATGATATACTTCAAAGCGGACCTTTGGCCATGAAGAAACGGGAATGCACTGGATGCTTTGAATTTGCCAGTCAAGAAAGCACTCAGACTGCACAATTAAACCCCCTGAGCCACTTTGCAAACAGTTAGTTGCACAGAATTATGGGAAAAGCAGGCCTGTTAGCTCAGCTGGTCAGAGCGTGGTGCTAATAACGCCAAGGTCACGGGTTCGATCCCCGTATGGGCCACATACTACAGTTTAAAATGTATCCATGTGCATCTCTAACATGCAAAATCACTTTTGTCAGGCAAAAACTGTCTTTATGCACATCCAATATGTTCTTCACCACAGTATCCAGCACGATTATGCCACCAGCCATAAGGCCTGACGGACATTTATGAGGACTACCATTCTGACAGAGAATGTACAACACTCTAAGGACCGCGTGGCCCAATGGATAAGGCGCCTGACTACGAATCAGGAGATTGAGGGTTCGAGTCCCTTCGTGGTCGTCAATCTGTGAAACTGTCAAACTTACCTGAAATGCACTGGGTGCTATGACTTTGCCAAAATCAAGAAAACACTCAGGATCCATGCTGAAACCCTCTGAGCCACTTTACAAACAGTTAGTTGCAACAACTCATTCAGTAAGTAGGCCTGTTAGCTCAGCTGGTCAGAGCGTGGTGCTAATAACGCCAAGGTCGTGGGTTCGATCACCGTATGGGCCGGAGACTAGAATGTATCCATGTACATCTCTAAAATACAAAATCTCTCTTTCGTCAGGCAAAAACTGTCTTTATGCACTTCACTACATTATCCAGCACGATTATGCCACCAAACACAGATTAGAATGAATCCATGTGCATCTCTAATTTGCAAATCTCTCCAAGTTAGACAAATACATTCTTATCTTTATGCACATCCAATATGCTCTTCACTGCATTATCGGGTGATATTATGCAACACAAAGGTATTAAGGCCTGATGGACTTTTCATCCCACTAACATTCTGAAAGAAGGAATACATCACTGGTTACCGACGACCACGTGGCCTAATGGATAAGGCGTCTGACTTCGAATCAGAAGATTGAGGGTTCGAGTCCCTTCGTGGTTGGTGTACTGTGTACATGTCAAAGTTCTATGCAATTCACCATAACTTGGTACTTGTAGATGTAACGGGTTGACTTTCGGTTAAACCTGAGTTTCAAGTTCAGGCAACTGATTGATATGCATGGCTGTGACTGATTGCAGTATGATTGTTTCCAGTTAATCAAACCTTTTTTAGTTTGTGCCAAATAAAATGGAGGGTATTGAGCTCCATCACTATGATATACTTCAAAGCGGACCTTTGGCCTTGAAGAAACGGGAATGCACTGGATGCTTTGAATTTGCCAAAGTCAAGAAAGCACTCAGACTGCACAATTAAACCCCCTGAGCCACTTTGCAAACAGTTAGTTGCACAGAATTATAGGAAAAGCAGGCCTGTTAGCTCAGCTGGTCAGAGCGTGTTGCTAATAACGCCAAGGTCACGGGTTCGATCCCAGTATGGGCCACATACTACAGTTTAAAATGTATCCATGTGCATCTCTAACATGCAAAATCACTTTTGTCAGGCAAAAACTGTCTTTATGCACATCCAATATGTTCTTCACCACAGTATCCAGCACGATTATGCCACCAAACAGCCATAAGGCCTGACGGACATTTATGAGGACTACCATTCTGACAGAGAATGTACAACACTCTAAGGACCGCGTGGCCCAATGGATAAGGCGCCTGACTACGAATCAGGAGATTGAGGGTTCGAGTCCCTTCGTGGTCGTCAATCCGTGAAACTGTCAAACTTACCTGAAATGCACTGGGTGCTATGACTTTGCCAAAATCAAGAAAACACTCAGGATCCATGCTGAAACCCTCTGAGCCACTTTACAAACAGTTAGTTGCAACAACTCATTCAGTAAGCAGGCCTGTTAGCTCAGCTGGTCAGAGCGTGGTGCTAATAACGCCAAGGTTGTGGGTTCGATCCCCGTATGGGCCAGAGACTAGAATGTATCCATGTACATCTCTAAAATACAAAATCTCTCATTCGTCAGGCAAAAACTGTCTTTATGCACTTCACTACATTATCCAGCACGATTATGCCACCAAACACAGATTAGAATGAATCCATGTGCATCTCTAACTTGCAAATCTCTCCAAGTTAGACAAATACATTCTTATCATTATGCACATCCAATATGCTCTTCACTGCATTATCAGGTGATATTATGCAACACAAAGGTATTAAGGCCTGATGGACTTTTCATCCCACTAACATTCTGAAAGAAGGAATACATCACTGGTTACCGACGACCACGTGGCCTAATGGATAAGGCGTCTGACTTCGAATCAGAAGATTGAGGGTTCGAGTCCCTTCGTGGTTGGTGTACTGTGTACATGTCGAAGTTCTATGGAATTCACCATAACTTGGTACTTGTAGATGTAACGGGTTGACTTTCGGTTAAACCTGAGTTTCAAGTTCAGGCAACTGATTGATATGCATGGCTGTGACTGATTGCAGTATGATTGTTTCCAGTTAATCAAACCTTTTTTAGTTTGTGCCAAATAAAATGGAGGGTATTGAGCTCCATCACTATGATATACTTCAAAGCGGACCTTTGGCCTTGAAGAAACGGGAATGCACTGGATGCTTTGAATTTGCCAAAGTCAAGAAAGCACTCAGACTGCACAATTAAACCCCCTGAGCCACTTTGCAAACAGTTAGTTGCACAGAATTATGGGAAAAGCAGGCCTGTTAGCTCAGCTGGTCAGAGCGTGGTGCTAATAACGCCAAGGTCACGGGTTCGATCCCCGTATGGGCCACATACTACAGTCTAAAATGTATCCATGTGCATCTCTAACATGCAAAATCACTTTTGTCAGGCAAAAACTGTCTTTATGCACATTCAATATGTTCTTCACCACAGTATCCAGCACGATTATGCCACCAAACAGCCATAAGGCCTGACGGACATTTATGAGGACTACCATTCTGACAGAGAATATACAACACTCTAAGGACCGCGTGGCCCAATGGATAAGGCGCCTGACTACGAATCAGGAGATTGAGGGTTCGAGTCCCTTCGTGGTCGTCAATCCGTGAAACTGTCAAACTTACCTGAAATGCACTGGGTGCTATGACTTTGCCAAAATCAAGAAAACACTCAGGATCCATGCTGAAACCCTCTGAGCCACTTTACAAACAGTTAGTTGCAACAACTCATTCAGTAAGCAGGCCTGTTAGCTCAGCTGGTCAGAGCGTGGTGCTAATAACACCAAGGTTGCGGGTTCGATCCCCGTATGGGCCAGAGACTAGAATGTATCCATGTACATCTCTAAAATACAAAATCTCTCATTCGTCAGGCAAAAACTGTCTTTATGCACTTCACTACATTATCCAGCACGATTATGCCACCAAACACAGATTAGAATGAATCCATGTGCATCTCTAACTTGCAAATCTCTCCAAGTTAGACAAATACATTCTTATCATTATGCACATCCAATATGCTCTTCACTGCATTATCGGGTGATATTATGCAACACAAATGTATTAAGGCCTGATGGACTTTTCATCCCACTAACATTCTGAAAGAAGGAATACATCACTGGTTACCGACGACCACGTGGCCTAATGGATAAGGCGTCTGACTTCGAATCAGAAGATTGAGGGTTCGAGTCCCTTCGTGGTTGTTGTACTGTGTACATGTCGAAGTTCTATGGAATTCACCATAACTTGGTACTTGTAGATGTAACGGGTTGACTTTCGGTTAAACCTGAGTTTCAAGTTCAGGCAACTGATTGATATGCATGGCTGTGACTGATTGCAGTATGATTGTTTCCAGTTAATCAAACCTTTTTTAGTTTGTGCCAAATAAAATGGAGGGTATTGAGCTCCATCACTATGATATACTTCAAAGCGGACCTTTGGCCTTGAAGAAACGGGAATGCACTGGATGCTTTGAATTTGCCAAAGTCAAGAAAGCACTCAGACTGCACAATTAAACCCCCTGAGCCACTTTGCAAACAGTTAGTTGCACAGAATTATGGGAAAAGCAGGCCTGTTAGCTCAGCTGGTCAGAGCGTGGTGCTAATAACACCAAGGTCACGGGTTCGATCCCCGTATGGGCCACATACTACAGTTTAAAATGTATGCATGTGCATCTCTAACATGCAAAATCACTTTTGTCAGGCAAAAACTGTCTTTATGCACATCCAATATGTTCTTCACCACAGTATCCAGCACGATTATGCCACCAAACAGCCATAAGGCCTGACGGACATTTATGAGGACTACCATTCTGACAGAGAATGTACAACACTCTAAGGACCGCGTGGCCCAATGGATAAGGCGCCTGACTACGAATCAGGAGATTGAGGGTTCGAGTCCCTTCGTGGTCGTCAATCCGTGAAACTGTTAAACTTACCTGAAATGCACTGGGTGCTATGACTTTGCCAAAATCAAGAAAACACTCAGGATCCATGCTGAAACCCTCTGAGCCACTTTTCAAACAGTTAGTTGCAACAACTCATTCAGTAAGCAGGCCTGTTAGCTCAGCTGGTCAGAGCATAGTGCTAATAACACCAAGGTTGCGTGTTCGATCCCCGTATGGGCCAGAGACTAGAATGTATCCATGTACATCTCTAAAATACAGAATCTCTCTTTCGTCAGGCAAAAACTGTCTTTATGCACTTCACTACATTATCCAGCACGATTATGCCACCAAACACAGATTAGAATGAATCCATGTGCATCTCTAATTTGCAAATCTCTCCAAGTTAGACAAATACATTCTTATCTTTATGCACATCCAATATGCTCTTCACTGCATTATCGGGTGATATTATGCAACACAAAGGTATTAAGGCCTGATGGACTTTTCATCCCACTAACATTCTGAAAGAAGGAATACATCACTGGTTACCGACGACCACGTGGCCTAATGGATAAGGCGTCTGACTTCGAATCAGAAGATTGAGGGTTCGAGTCCCTTCGTGGTTGGTGTACTGTGTACATGTCGAAGTTCTATGGAATTCACCATAACTTGGTACTTGTAGATGTAACGGGTTGACTTTCGGTTAAACCTGAGTTTCAAGTTCAGGCAACTGATTGATATGCATGGCTGTGACTGATTGCAGTATGATTGTTTCCAGTTAATCAAACCTTTTTTAGTTTGTGCCAAATAAAATGGAGGGTATTGAGCTCCATCACTATGATATACTTCAAAGCGGACCTTTGGCCTTGAAGAAACGGGAATGCACTGGATGCTTTGAATTTGCCAAAGTCAAGAAAGCACTCAGACTGCACAATTAAACCCCCTGAGCCACTTTGCAAACAGTTAGTTGCACAGAATTATGGGAAAAGCAGGCCTGTTAGCTCAGCTGGTCAGAGCGTGGTGCTAATAACGCCAAGGTCACGGGTTCGATCCCCGTATGGGCCACATACTACAGTTTAAAATGTATCCATGTGCATCTCTAACATGCAAAATCACTTTTGTCAGGCAAAAACTGTCTTTATGCACATCCAATATGTTCTTCACCACAGTATCCAGCACGATTATGCCACCAAACAGCCATAAGGCCTGACGGACATTTATGAGGACTACCATTCTGACAGAGAATGTACAACACTCTAAGGACCGCGTGGCCCAATGGATAAGGCGCCTGACTACGAATCAGGAGATTGAGGGTTCGAGTCCCTTCGTGGTCGTCAATCCGTGAAACTGTCAAACTTACCTGAAATGCACTGGGTGCTATGACTTTGCCAAAATCAAGAAAACACTCAGGATCCATGCTGAAACCCTCTGAGCCACTTTTCAAACAGTTAGTTGCAACAACTCATTCAGTAAGCAGGCCTGTTAGCTCAGCTGGTCAGAGCATAGTGCTAATAACACCAAGGTTGCGTGTTCGATCCCCGTATGGGCCAGAGACTAGAATGTATCCATGTACATCTCTAAAATACAAAATCTCTCTTTCGTCAGGCAAAAACTGTCTTTATGCACTTCACTACATTATCCAGCACGATTATGCCACCAAACACAGATTAGAATGAATCCATGTGCATCTCTAATTTGCAAATCTCTCCAAGTTAGACAAATACATTCTTATCTTTATGCACATCCAATATGCTCTTCACTGCATTATCGGGTGATATTATGCAACACAAAGGTATTAAGGCCTGATGGACTTTTCATCCCACTAACATTCTGAAAGAAGGAATACATCACTGGTTACCGACGACCACGTGGCCTAATGGATAAGGCGTCTGACTTCGAATCAGAAGATTGAGGGTTCGAGTCCCTTCGTGGTTGGTGTACTGTGTACATGTCGAAGTTCTATGGAATTCACCATAACTTGGTACTTGTAGATGTAACGGGTTGACTTTCGGTTAAACCTGAGTTTCAAGTTCAGGCAACTGATTGATATGCATGGCTGTGACTGATTGCAGTATGATTGTTTCCAGTTAATCAAACCTTTTTTAGTTTGTGCCAAATAAAATGGAGGGTATTGAGCTCCATCACTATGATATACTTCAAAGCGGACCTTTGGCCTTGAAGAAACGGGAATGCACTGGATGCTTTGAATTTGCCAAAGTCAAGAAAGCACTCAGACTGCACAATTAAACCCCCTGAGCCACTTTGCAAACAGTTAGTTGCACAGAATTATGGGAAAAGCAGGCCTGTTAGCTCAGCTGGTCAGAGCGTGGTGCTAATAACGCCAAGGTCACGGGTTCGATCCCCGTATGGGCCACATACTACAGTTTAAAATGTATCCATGTGCATCTCTAACATGCAAAATCACTTTTGTCAGGCAAAAACTGTCTTTATGCACATCCAATATGTTCTTCACCACAGTATCCAGCACGATTATGCCACCAAACAGCCATAAGGCCTGACGGACATTTATGAGGACTACCATTCTGACAGAGAATATACAACACTCTAAGGACCGCGTGGCCCAATGGATAAGGCGCATGACTACGAATCAGGAGATTGAGGGTTCGAGTCCCTTCGTGGTCGTCAATCCGTGAAACTGTCAAACTTACCTGAAATGCACTGGGTGCTATGACTTTGCCAAAATCAAGAAAACACTCAGGATCCATGCTGAAACCCTCTGAGCCACTTTACAAACAGTTAGTTGCAACAACTCATTCAGTAAGCAGGCCTGTTAGCTCAGCTGGTCAGAGCGTGGTGCTAAAAACGCCAAGGTCGCGGGTTCGATCCCCGTATGGGCCGGAGACTAGAATGTATCCATGTACATCTCTAAAATACAAAATCTCTCTTTCGTCAGGCAAAAACTGTCTTTATGCACTTCACTACATTATCCAGCACGATTATGCCACCAAACAGAGATTAGAATGAATCCATGTGCATCTCTAACTTGCAAATCTCTCCAAGTTAGACAAATACATTCTTATCTTTATGCACATCCAATATGCTCTTCACTGCATTATCGGGTGATATTATGCAACACAAAGGTATTAAGGCCTGATGGACTTTTCATCCCACTAACATTCTGAAAGAAGGAATACATCACTGGTTACCGACGACCACGTGGCCTAATGGATAAGGCGTCTGACTTCGAATCAGAAGATTGAGGGTTCGAGTCCCTTCGTGGTTGGTGTACTGTGTACATGTCGAAGTTCTATGGAATTCACCATAACTTGGTACTTGTAGATGTAACGGGTTGACTTTCGGTTAAACCTGAGTTTCAAGTTCAGGCAACTGATTGATATGCATGGCTGTGACTGATTGCAGTATGATTGTTTCCAGTTAATCAAACCTTTTTTAGTTTGTGCCAAATAAAATGGAGGGTATTGAGCTCCATCACTATGATACACTTCAAAGCGGACCTTTGGCCTTGAAGAAACGGGAATGCACTGGATGCTTTGAATTTGCCAAAGTCAAGAAAGCACTCAGACTGCACAATTAAACCCCCTGAGCCACTTTGCAAACAGTTAGTTGCACAGAATTA
This sequence comes from Electrona antarctica, assembly GCF_951216825.1. NCBI lineage: Eukaryota > Metazoa > Chordata > Actinopteri > Myctophiformes > Myctophidae > Electrona > Electrona antarctica. The sequence continues at coordinate 48,445,023 of NC_136796.1, forward strand.
TGGGAAAAGCAGGCCTGTTAGCTCAGCTGGTCAGAGCGTGGTGCTAATAACGCCAAGGTCACGGGTTCGATCCCCGTATGGGCCACATACTACAGTTTAAAATGTATCCATGTGCATCTCTAACATGCTAAATCACTTTTGTCAGGCAAAAACTGTCTTTATGCACATCCAATATGTTCTTCACCACAGTATCCAGCACGATTATGCCACCAAACAGCCATAAGGCCTGACGGACATTTATGAGGACTACCATTCTGACAGAGAATGTACAACACTCTAAGGACCGCGTGGCCCAATGGATAAGGCGCCTGACTACGAATCAGGAGATTGAGGTTTCGAGTCCCTTCGTGGTCGTCAATCCGTGAAACTGTCAAACTTACCTGAAATGCACTGGGTGCTATGACTTTGCCAAAATCAAGAAAACACTCAGGATCCATGCTGAAACCCTCTGAGCCACTTTACAAACAGTTAGTTGCAACAACTCATTCAGTAAGCAGGCCTGTTAGCTCAGCTGGTCAGAGCGTGGTGCTAATAACGCCAAGGTCACGGGTTCGATCCCCGTATGGGCCACATACTACAGTTTAAAATGTATCCATGTGCATCTCTAACATGCAAAATCACTTTTGTCAGGCAAAAACTGTCTTTATGCACATCCAATATGTTCTTCACCACAGTATCCAGCACGATTATGCCACCAAACAGCCATAAGGCCTGACGGACATTTATGAGGACTACCATTCTGACAGAGAATGTACAAAACTCTAAGGACCGCGTGGCCCAATGGATAAGGCGCCTGACTACGAATCAGGAGATTGAGGGTTCGAGTCCCTTCGTGGTCGTCAATCCGTGAAACTGTCAAACTTACCTGAAATGCACTGGGTGCTATGACTTTGCCAAAATCAAGAAAACACTCAGGATACATGCTGAAACCCTCTGAGCCACTTTTCAAACAGTTAGTTGCAACAACTCATTCAGTAAGCAGGCCTGTTAGCTCAGCTGGTCAGAGCATAGTGCTAATAACACCAAGGTTGCGTGTTCGATCCCCGTATGGGCCAGAGACTAGAATGTATCCATGTACATCTCTAAAATACAAAATATCTCTTTCGTCAGGCAAAAACTGTCTTTATGCACTTCACTACATTATCCAGCACGATTATGCCACCAAACACAGATTAGAATGAATCCATGTGCATCTCTAATTTGCAAATCTCTCCAAGTTAGACAAATACATTCTTATCTTTATGCACATCCAATATGCTCTTCACTGCATTATCGGGTGATATTATGCAACACAAAGGTATTAAGGCCTGATGGACTTTTCATCCCACTAACATTCTGAAAGAAGGAATACATCACTGGTTACCGACGACCACGTGGCCTAATGGATAAGGCGTCTGACTTCGAATCAGAAGATTGAGGGTTCGAGTCCCTTCGTGGTTGGTGTACTGTGTACATGTCGAAGTTCTATGGAATTCACCATAACTTGGTACTTGTAGATGTAACGTGTTGACTTGACTTGGTTCAGGCAACTGATTGATATGCATGGCTGTGACTGATTGCAGTATGATTGTTTCCAGTTAATCAAACCTTTTTTAGTTTGTGCCAAATAAAATGGAGGGTATTGAGCTCCATCACTATGATATACTTCAAAGCGGACCTTTGGCCTTGAAGAAACGGGAATGCACTGGATGCTTTGAATTTGCCAAAGTCAAGAAAGCACTCAGACTGCACAATTAAACCCCCTGAGCCACTTTGCAAACAGTTAGTTGCACAGAATTATGGGAAAAGCAGGCCTGTTAGCTCAGCTGGTCAGAGCGTGGTGCTAATAACGCCAAGGTCACGGGTTCGATCCCCGTATGGGCCACATACTACAGTTTAAAATGTATCCATGTGCATCTCTAACATGCAAAATCACTTTTGTCAGGCAAAAACTGTCTTTATGCACATCCAATATGTTCTTCACCACAGTATCCAGCACGATTATGCCACCAAACAGCCATAAGGCCTGACGGACATTTATGAGGACTACCATTCTGACAGAGAATGTACAACACTCTAAGGACCGCGTGGCCCAATGGATAAGGCGCCTGACTACGAATCAGGAGATTGAGGGTTTGAGTCCCTTCGTGGTCGTCAATCCGTGAAACTGTCAAACTTACCTGAAATGCACTGGGTGCTATGACTTTGCCAAAATCAAGAAAACACTCAGGATCCATGCTGAAACCCTCTGAGCCACTTTTCAAACAGTTAGTTGCAACAACTCATTCAGTAAGCAGGCCTGTTAGCTCAGCTGCTCAGAGCATAGTGCTAATAACACCAAGGTTGCGTGTTCGATCCCCGTATGGGCCAGAGACTAGAATGTATCCATGTACATCTCTAAAATACAAAATCTCTCTTTCGTCAGGCAAAAACTGTCTTTATGCACTTCACTACATTATCCAGCACGATTATGCCACCAAACACAGATTAGAATGAATCCATGTGCATCTCTAATTTGCAAATCTCTCCAAGTTAGACAAATACATTCTTATCTTTATGCACATCCAATATGCTCTTCACTGCATTATCGGGTGATATTATGCAACACAAAGGTATTAAGGCCTGATGGACTTTTCATCCCACTAACATTCTGAAAGAAGGAATACATCACTGGTTACCGACGACCACGTGGCCTAATGGATAAGGCGTCTGACTTCGAATCAGAAGATTGAGGGTTCGAGTCCCTTCGTGGTTGGTGTACTGTGTACATGTCGAAGTTCTATGGAATTCACCATAACTTGGTACTTGTAGATGTAACGGGTTGACTTTCGGTTAAACCTGAGTTTCAAGTTCAGGCAACTGATTGATATGCATGGCTGTGACTGATTGCAGTATGATTGTTTCCAGTTAATCAAACCTTTTTTAGTTTGTGCCAAATAAAATGGAGGGTATTGAGCTCCATCACTATGATATACTTCAAAGCGGACCTTTGGCCTTGAAGAAACGGGAATGCACTGGATGCTTTGAATTTGCCAAAGTCAAGAAAGCACTCAGACTGCACAATTAAACCCCCTGAGCCACTTTGCAAACAGTTAGTTGCACAGAATTATGGGAAAAGCAGGCCTGTTAGCTCAGCTGGTCAGAGCGTGGTGCTAATAACGCCAAGGTCACGGGTTCGATCCCCGTATGGGCCACATACTACAGTTTAAAATGTATCCATGTGCATCTCTAACATGCAAAATCACTTTTGTCAGGCAAAAACTGTCTTTATGCACATCCAATATGTTCTTCACCACAGTATCCAGCACGATTATGCCACCAAACAGCCATAAGGCCTGACGGACATTTATGAGGACTACCATTCTGACAGAGAATATACAACACTCTAAGGACCGCGTGGCCCAATGGATAAGGCGCCTGACTACGAATCAGGAGATTGAGGGTTCGAGTCCCTTCGTGGTCGTCAATCCGTGAAACTGTCAAACTTACCTGAAATGCACTGGGTGCTATGACTTTGCCAAAATCAAGAAAACACTCAGGATCCATGCTGAAACCCTCTGAGCCACTTTTCAAACAGTTAGTTGCAACAACTCATTCAGTAAGCAGGCCTGTTAGCTCAGCTGGTCAGAGCATAGTGCTAATAACACCAAGGTTGCGTGTTCGATCCCCGTATGGGCCAGAGACTAGAATGTATCCATGTACATCTCTAAAATACAAAATCTCTCTTTCGTCAGGCAAAAACTGTCTTTATGCACTTCACTACATTATCCAGCACGATTATGCCACCAAACACAGATTAGAATGAATCCATGTGCATCTCTAATTTGCAAATCTCTCCAAGTTAGACAAATACATTCTTATCTTTATGCACATCCAATATGCTCTTCACTGCATTATCGGGTGATATTATGCAACACAAAGGTATTAAGGCCTGATGGACTTTTCATCCCACTAACATTCTGAAAGAAGGAATACATCACTGGTTACCGACGACCACGTGGCCTAATGGATAAGGCGTCTGACTTCGAATCAGAAGATTGAGGGTTCGAGTCCCTTCGTGGTTGGTGTACTGTGTACATGTCGAAGTTCTATGGAATTCACCATAACTTGGTACTTGTAGATGTAACGGGTTGACTTTCGGTTAAACCTGAGTTTCAAGTTCAGGCAACTGATTGATATGCATGGCTGTGACTGATTGCAGTATGATTGTTTCCAGTTAATCAAACCTTTTTTAGTTTGTGCCAAATAAAATGGAGGGTATTGAGCTCCATCACTATGATATACTTCAAAGCGGACCTTTGGCCTTGAAGAAACGGGAATGCACTGGATGCTTTGAATTTGCCAAAGTCAAGAAAGCACTCAGACTGCACAATTAAACCCCCTGAGCCACTTTGCAAACAGTTAGTTGCACAGAATTATGGGAAAAGCAGGCCTGTTAGCTCAGCTGGTCAGAGCGTGGTGCTAATAACGCCAAGGTCACGGGTTCGATCCCCGTATGGGCCACATACTACAGTTTAAAATGTATCCATGTGCATCTCTAACATGCAAAATCACTTTTGTCAGGCAAAAACTGTCTTTATGCACATCCAATATGTTCTTCACCACAGTATCCAGCACGATTATGCCACCAAACAGCCATAAGGCCTGACGGACATTTATGAGGACTACCATTCTGACAGAGAATATACAACACTCTAAGGACCGCGTGGCCCAATGGATAAGGCGCCTGACTACGAATCAGGAGATTGAGGGTTCGAGTCCCTTCGTGGTCGTCAATCCGTGAAACTGTCAAACTTACCTGAAATGCACTGGGTGCTATGACTTTGCCAAAATCAAGAAAACACTCAGGATCCATGCTGAAACCCTCTGAGCCACTTTACAAACAGTTAGTTGCAACAACTCATTCAGTAAGCAGGCCTGTTAGCTCAGCTGGTCAGAGCGTGGTGCTAATAACGCCAAGGTTGTGGGTTTGATCCCCGTATGGGCCAGAGACTAGAATGTATCCATGTACATCTCTAAAATACAAAATCTCTCATTCGTCAGGCAAAAACTGTCTTTATGCACTTCACTACATTATCCAGCACGATTATGCCACCAAACACAGATTAGAATGAATCCATGTGCATCTCTAACTTGCAAATCTCTCCAAGTTAGACAAATACATTCTTATCATTATGCACATCCAATATGCTCTTCACTGCATTATCGGGTGATATTATGCAACACAAAGGTATTAAGGCCTGGACTTTTCATCCCACTAACATTCTGAAAGAAGGAATACATCACTGGTTACCGACGACCACGTGGCCTAATGGATAAGGCGTCTGACTTCGAATCAGAAGATTGAGGGTTCGAGTCCCTTCGTGGTTGGTGTACTGTGTACATGTCGAAGTTCTATGGAATTCACCATAACTTGGTACTTGTAGATGTAACGGGTTGACTTTCGGTTAAACCTGAGTTTCAAGTGCAGGCAACTGATTGATATGCATGGCTGTGACTGATTGCAGTATGATTGTTTCCAGTTAATCAAACCTTTTTTAATTTGTGCCAAATAAAATGGAGGGTATTGAGCTCCATCACTATGATATACTTCAAAGCGGACCTTTGGCCATGAAGAAACGGGAATGCACTGGATGCTTTGAATTTGCCAGTCAAGAAAGCACTCAGACTGCACAATTAAACCCCCTGAGCCACTTTGCAAACAGTTAGTTGCACAGAATTATGGGAAAAGCAGGCCTGTTAGCTCAGCTGGTCAGAGCGTGGTGCTAATAACGCCAAGGTCACGGGTTCGATCCCCGTATGGGCCACATACTACAGTTTAAACTGTATCCATGTGCATCTCTAACATGCAAAATCACTTTTGTCAGGCAAAAACTGTCTTTATGCACATCCAATATGTTCTTCACCACAGTATCCAGCACGATTATGCCACCAGCCATAAGGCCTGACGGACATTTATGAGGACTACCATTCTGACAGAGAATGTACAACACTCTAAGGACCGCGTGGCCCAATGGATAAGGCGCCTGACTACGAATCAGGAGATTGAGGGTTCGAGTCCCTTCGTGGTCGTCAATCCGTGAAACTGTCAAACTTACCTGAAATGCACTGGGTGCTATGACTTTGCCAAAATCAAGAAAACACTCAGGATCCATGCTGAAACCCTCTGAGCCACTTTACAAACAGTTAGTTGCAACAACTCATTCAGTAAGTAGGCCTGTTAGCTCAGCTGGTCAGAGCGTGGTGCTAATAACGCCAAGGTCGTGGGTTCGATCACCGTATGGGCCGGAGACTAGAATGTATCCATGTACATCTCTAAAATACAAAATCTCTCTTTCGTCAGGCAAAAACTGTCTTTATGCACTTCACTACATTATCCAGCACGATTATGCCACCAAACACAGATTAGAATGAATCCATGTGCATCTCTAATTTGCAAATCTCTCCAAGTTAGACAAATACATTCTTATCTTTATGCACATCCAATATGCTCTTCACTGCATTATCGGGTGATATTATGCAACACAAAGGTATTAAGGCCTGATGGACTTTTCATCCCACTAACATTCTGAAAGAAGGAATACATCACTGGTTACCGACGACCACGTGGCCTAATGGATAAGGCGTCTGACTTCGAATCAGAAGATTGAGGGTTCGAGTCCCTTCGTGGTTGGTGTACTGTGTACATGTCGAAGTTCTATGCAATTCACCATAACTTGGTACTTGTAGATGTAACAGGTTGACTTTCGGTTAAACCTGAGTTTCAAGTTCAGGCAACTGATTGATATGCATGGCTGTGACTGATTGCAGTATGATTGTTTCCAGTTAATCAAACCTTTTTTAGTTTGTGCCAAATAAAATGGAGGGTATTGAGCTCCATCACTATGATATACTTCAAAGCGGACCTTTGGCCTTGAAGAAACGGGAATGCACTGGATGCTTTGAATTTGCCAAAGTCAAGAAAGCACTCAGACTGCACAATTAAACCCCCTGAGCCACTTTGCAAACAGTTAGTTGCACAGAATTATGGGAAAAGCAGGCCTGTTAGCTCAGCTGGTCAGAGCGTGGTGCTAATAACGCCAAGGTCATGGGTTCGATCCCCGTATGGGCCACATACTACAGTTTAAAATGTATCCATGTGCATCTCTAACATGCAAAATCACTTTTGTCAGGCAAAAACTGTCTTTATGCACATCCAATATGTTCTTCACCACAGTATCCAGCACGATTATGCCACAAAACAGCCATAAGGCCTGACGGACATTTATGAGGACTACCATTCTGACAGAGAATGTACAACACTCTAAGGACCGCGTGGCCCATTGGATAAGGCGCCTGACTACGAATCAGGAGATTGAGGGTTCGAGTCCCTTCGTGGTCGTCAATCCGTGAAACTGTCAAACTTACCTGAAATGCACTGGGTGCTATGACTTTGCCAAAATCAAGAAAACACTCAGGATCCATGCTGAAACCCTCTGAGCCACTTTACAAACAGTTAGTTGCAACAACTCATTCAGTAAGCAGGCCTGTTAGCTCAGCTGGTCAGAGCGTGGTGCTAATAACGCCAAGGTTGCGGGTTCGATCCCCGTATGGGCCAGAGACTAGAATGTATCCATGTACATCTCTAAAATACAAAATCTCTCATTCGTCAGGCAAAAACTGTCTTTATGCACTTCACTACATTATCCAGCACGATTATGCCACCAAACACAGATTAGAATGAATCCATGTGCATCTCTAACTTGCAAATCTCTCCAAGTTAGACAAATACATTCTTATCATTATGCACATCCAATATGCTCTTCACTGCATTATCGGGTGATATTATGCAACACAAAGGTATTAAGGCCTGATGGACTTTTCATCCCACTAACATTCTGAAAGAAGGAATACATCACTGGTTACCGACGACCGCGTGGCCTAATGGATAAGGCGTCTGACTTCGAATCAGAAGATTGAGGGTTCGAGTCCCTTCGTGGTTGGTGTACTGTGTACATGTCGAAGTTCTATGGAATTCACCATAACTTGGTACTTGTAGATGTAACGGGTTGACTTTCGGTTAAACCTGAGTTTCAAGTTCAGGCAACTGATTGATATGCATGGCTGTGACTGATTGCAGTATGATTGTTTCCAGTTAATCAAACCTTTTTTAGTTTGTGCCAAATAAAATGGAGGGTATTGAGCTCCATCACTATGATATACTTCAAAGCGGACCTTTGGCCATGAAGAAACGGGAATGCACTGGATGCTTTGAATTTGCCAGTCAAGAAAGCACTCAGACTGCACAATTAAACCCCCTGAGCCACTTTGCAAACAGTTAGTTGCACAGAATTATGGGAAAAGCAGGCCTGTTAGCTCAGCTGGTCAGAGCGTGGTGCTAATAACGCCAAGGTCACGGGTTCGATCCCCGTATGGGCCACATACTACAGTTTAAACTGTATCCATGTGCATCTCTAACATGCAAAATCACTTTTGTCAGGCAAAAACTGTCTTTATGCACATCCAATATGTTCTTCACCACAGTATCCAGCACGATTATGCCACCAGCCATAAGGCCTGACGGACATTTATGAGGACTACCATTCTGACAGAGAATGTACAACACTCTAAGGACCGCGTGGCCCAATGGATAAGGCGCCTGACTACGAATCAGGAGATTGAGGGTTCGAGTCCCTTCGTGGTCGTCAATCCGTGAAACTGTCAAACTTACCTGAAATGCACTGGGTGCTATGACTTTGCCAAAATCAAGAAAACACTCAGGATCCATGCTGAAACCCTCTGAGCCACTTTACAAACAGTTAGTTGCAACAACTCATTCAGTAAGTAGGCCTGTTAGCTCAGCTGGTCAGAGCGTGGTGCTAATAACGCCAAGGTCGTGGGTTCGATCACCGTATGGGCCGGAGACTAGAATGTATCCATGTACATCTCTAAAATACAAAATCTCTCTTTCGTCAGGCAAAAACTGTCTTTATGCACTTCACTACATTATCCAGCACGATTATGCCACCAAACACAGATTAGAATGAATCCATGTGCATCTCTAATTTGCAAATCTCTCCAAGTTAGACAAATACATTCTTATCTTTATGCACATCCAATATGCTCTTCACTGCATTATCGGGTGATATTATGCAACACAAAGGTATTAAGGCCTGATGGACTTTTCATCCCACTAACATTCTGAAAGAAGGAATACATCACTGGTTACCGACGACCACGTGGCCTAATGGATAAGGCGTCTGACTTCGAATCAGAAGATTGAGGGTTCGAGTCCCTTCGTGGTTGGTGTACTGTGTACATGTCGAAGTTCTATGCAATTCACCATAACTTGGTACTTGTAGATGTAACGGGTTGACTTTCGGTTAAACCTGAGTTTCAAGTTCAGGCAACTGATTGATATGCATGGCTGTGACTGATTGCAGTATGATTGTTTCCAGTTAATCAAACCTTTTTTAGTTTGTGCCAAATAAAATGGAGGGTATTGAGCTCCATCACTATGATATACTTCAAAGCGGACCTTTGGCCTTGAAGAAACGGGAATGCACTGGATGCTTTGAATTTGCCAAAGTCAAGAAAGCACTCAGACTGCACAATTAAACCCCCTGAGCCACTTTGCAAACAGTTAGTTGCACAGAATTATGGGAAAAGCAGGCCTGTTAGCTCAGCTGGTCAGAGCGGGGTGCTAATAACGCCAAGGTCACGGGTTCGATCCCCGTATGGGCCACATACTACAGTTTAAAATGTATCCATGTGCATCTCTAACATGCAAAATCACTTTTGTCAGGCAAAAACTGTCTTTATGCACATCCAATATGTTCTTCACCACAGTATCCAGCACGATTATGCCACAAAACAGCCATAAGGCCTGACGGACATTTATGAGGACTACCATTCTGACAGAGAATGTACAACACTCTAAGGACCGCGTGGCCCATTGGATAAGGCGCCTGACAACGAATCAGGAGATTGAGGGTTCGAGTCCCTTCGTGGTCGTCAATCCGTGAAACTGTCAAACTTACCTGAAATGCACTGGGTGCTATGACTTTGCCAAAATCAAGAAAACACTCAGGATCCATGCTGAAACCCTCTGAGCCACTTTACAAACAGTTAGTTGCAACAACTCATTCAGTAAGCAGGCCTGTTAGCTCAGCTGGTCAGAGCGTGGTGCTAATAACGCCAAGGTTGCGGGTTCGATCCCCGTATGGGCCAGAGACTAGAATGTATCCATGTACATCTCTAAAATACAAAATCTCTCATTCGTCAGGCAAAAACTGTCTTTATGCACTTCACTACATTATCCAGCACGATTATGCCACCAAACACAGATTAGAATGAATCCATGTGCATCTCTAACTTGCAAATCTCTCCAAGTTAGACAAATACATTCTTATCATTATGCACATCCAATATGCTCTTCACTGCATTATCGGGTGATATTATGCAACACAAAGGTATTAAGGCCTGATGGACTTTTCATCCCACTAACATTCTGAAAGAAGGAATACATCACTGGTTACCGACGACGGCGTGGCCTAATGGATAAGGCGTCTGACTTCGAATCAGAAGATTGAGGGTTCGAGTCCCTTCGTGGTTGGTGTACTGTGTACATGTCGAAGTTCTATGGAATTCACCATAACTTGGTACTTGTAGATGTAACGGGTTGACTTTCGGTTAAACCTGAGTTTCAAGTTCAGGCAACTGATTGATATGCATGGCTGTGACTGATTGCAGTATGATTGTTTCCAGTTAATCAAACCATTTTTAGTTTGTGCCAAATAAAATGGAGGGTATTGAGCTCCATCACTATGATAAACTTCAAAGCGGACCTTTGACCTTGAAGAAACGGGAATGCACTGGATGCTTTGAATTTGCCAAAGTCAAGAAAGCACTCAGACTGCACAATTAAACCCCCTGAGCCACTTTGCAAACAGTTAGTTGCACAGAATTATGGGAAAAGCAGGCCTGTTAGCTCAGCTGGTCAGAGCGTGGTGCTAATAACGCCAAGGTTGCGGGTTCGATCCCCGTATGGGCCAGAGACTAGAATGTATCCCTGTACATCTCTAAAATACAAAATCTCTCTTTCGTCAGGCAAAAACTGTCTTTATGCACTTCACTACATTATCCAGCACGATTATGCCACCAAACACAGATTAGAATGAATCCATGTGCATCTCTAATTTGCAAATCTCTCCAAGTTAGACAAATACATTCTTATCTTTATGCACATCCAATATGCTCTTCACTGCATTATCGGGTGATATTATGCAACACAAAGGTATTAAGGCCTGATGGACTTTTCATCCCACTAACATTCTGAAAGAAGGAATACATCACTGGTTACCGACGACCACGTGGCCTAATGGATAAGGCGTCTGACTTCGAATCAGAAGATTGAGGGTTCGAGTCCCTTCGTGGTTGGTGTACTGTGTACATGTCGAAGTTCTATGGAATTCACCATAACTTGGTACTTGTAGATGTAACGGGTTGACTTTCGGTTAAACCTGAGTTTCAAGTTCAGGCAACTGATTGATATGCATGGCTGTGACTGATTGCAGTATGATTGTTTCCAGTTAATCAAACCTTTTTTAGTTTGTGCCAAATAAAATGGAGGGTATTGAGCTCCATCACTATGATATACTTCAAAGCGGACCTTTGGCCTTGAAGAAACGGGAATGCACTGGATGCTTTGAATTTGCCAAAGTCAAGAAAGCACTCAGACTGCACAATTAAACCCCCTGAGCCACTTTGCAAACAGTTAGTTGCACAGAATTATGGGAAAAGCAGGCCTGTTAGCTCAGCTGGTCAGAGCGTGGTGCTAATAACGCCAAGGTCACGGGTTCGATCCCCGTATGGGCCACATACTACAGTTTAAAATGTATCCATGTGCATCTCTAACATGCAAAATCACTTTTGTCAGGCAAAAACTGTCTTTATGCACATCCAATATGTTCTTCACCACAGTATCCAGCACGATTATGCCACCAAACAGCCATAAGGCCTGACGGACATTTATGAGGACTACCATTCTGACAGAGAATGTACAACACTCTAAGGACCGCGTGGCCCAATGGATAAGGCGCCTGACTACGAATCAGGAGATTGAGGGTTCGAGTCCCTTCGTGGTCGTCAATCCGTGAAACTGTCAAACTTACCTGAAATGCACTGGGTGCTATGACTTTGCCAAAATCAAGAAAACACTCAGGATCCATGCTGAAACCCTCTGAGCCACTTTACAAACAGTTAGTTGCAACAACTCATTCAGTAAGCAGGCCTGTTAGCTCAGCTGGTCAGAGCGTGGTGCTAAAAACGCCAAGGTCGCGGGTTCGATCACCGTATGGGCCGGAGACTAGAATGTATCCATGTACATCTCTAAAATACAAAATCTCTCTTTCGTCAGGCAAAAACTGTCTTTATGCACTTCACTACATTATCCAGCACGATTATGCCACCAAACACAGATTAGAATGAATCCATGTGCATCTCTAACTTGCAAATCTCTCCAAGTTAGACAAATACATTCTTATCTTTATGCACATCCAATATGCTCTTCACTGCATTATCGGGTGATATTATGCAACACAAAGGTATTAAGGCCTGATGGACTTTTCATCCCACTAACATTCTGAAAGAAGGAATACATCACTGGTTACCGACGACCACGTGGCCTAATGGATAAGGCGTCTGACTTCGAATCAGAAGATTGAGGGTTCGAGTCCCTTCGTGGTTGGTGTACTGTGTACATGTCGAAGTTCTATGGAATTCACCATAACTTGGTACTTGTAGATGTAACGCGTTGACTTTCGGTTAAACCTGAGTTTCAAGTTCAGGCAACTGATTGATATGCATGGCTGTGACTGATTGCAGTATGATTGTTTCCAGTTAATCAAACCTTTTTTAGTTTGTGCCAAATAAAATGGAGGGTATTGAGCTCCATCACTATGATACACTTCAAAGCGGACCTTTGGCCTTGAAGAAACGGGAATGCACTGGATGCTTTGAATTTGCCAAAGTCAAGAAAGCACTCAGACTGCACAATTAAACCCCCTGAGCCACTTTGCAAACAGTTAGTTGCACAGAATTATGGGAAAAGCAGGCCTGTTAGCTCAGCTGGTCAGAGCGTGGTGCTAATAACACCAAGGTCACGGGTTCGATCCCCGTATGGGCCACATACTACAGTTTAAAATGTATCCATGTGCATCTCTAACATGCAAAATCACTTTTGTCAGGCAAAAACTGTCTTTATGCACATCCAATATGTTCTTCACCACAGTATCCAGCACGATTATGCCACCAAACAGCCATAAGGCCTGACGGACATTTATGAGGACTACCATTCTGACAGAGAATGTACAACACTCTAAGGACCGCGTGGCCCAATGGATAAGGCGCCTGACTACGAATCAGGAGATTGAGGTTTCGAGTCCCTTCGTGGTCGTCAATCCGTGAAACTGTCAAACTTACCTGAAATGCACTGGGTGCTATGACTTTGCCAAAATCAAGAAAACACTCAGGATCCATGCTGAAACCCTCTGAGCCACTTTACAAACAGTTAGTTGCAACAACTCATTCAGTAAGCAGGCCTGTTAGCTCAGCTGGTCAGAGCGTGGTGCTAATAACGCCAAGGTCAAGGGTTCGATCCCCGTATGGGCCACATACTACAGTTTAAAATGTATCCATGTGCATCTCTAACATGCAAAATCACTTTTGTCAGGCAAAAACTGTCTTTATGCACATCCAATATGTTCTTCACCACAGTATCCAGCACGATTATGCCACCAGCCATAAGGCCTGACGGACATTTATGAGGACTACCATTCTGACAGAGAATGTACAACACTCTAAGGACCGCGTGGCCCAATGGATAAGGCGCCTGACTACGAATCAGGAGATTGAGGGTTCGAGTCCCTTCGTGGTCGTCAATCCGTGAAACTGTCAAACTTACCTGAAATGCACTGGGTGCTATGGCCCTCATTTATCAATCGAGTGTAAAATCTGCCCCAAATTCGAGTGTAGGATTCGTAGTACACCCACGTCGGGTCGGCATTTACAAAGTGATCGCAGACAGCTGTTTCTTCCTTAATTTCGTTCGGACGTTTATAAATGTGACGGCTGAAATCTATCTGGCACGCCCTATGAAATCAAGCCTCGCCCTCGTTTTTGCGACATGAACAACTGCAATACGACCTGGAAACCATGGATACAGGAAAAACGTACTGCCCGCCTCACCCCCCTCTCTCATACACACACACACACACACACACACACACACACACACACACACACACACACACACACACACACACAACTTGCAAGCCCAACTAACTGGTGTGTTGTATCTTAAATAAATAAAGAACGAACACCTGCATGAATTAAATAATTCCCTCTCACCTGTTTCCCTCTCACCTCGCTTGCCTTTCTGTCATGTCCACGCACGCACGCACGCACCTCAAGGCTACATGACACATCGCATCGCCATGAATGGAATACGTTTGTAGGCCTATAATAATTTTACCCATTCGTGCGCAGTGCACGGCGAAGGCGATCAGTGAGACTGCGCACTGCTGTGATAAGTCCTGTGGGTGAGTCAGTGATGCCTGCATGAGAGATAGGCTACCATGTCGTCAAGGCAGTCATAATCAACGTTTATGGAGTGATTTGATCATTGATGAACGAATCATAAACATATGGATGAAGGTTTGCATGTGTGCCGGTATGTGCTGGCCTGGGCTGGCGACGCACGCCTCCCGACCCCCGAAAATGATCTCGCTTTTATCTGAACTGTCAAAGCGCTTATTTAAATGGTGAATGATTAAGCCCCTTACGCCTATAGCCTGCTACAATTGCAAATAGGCAAGCTGTATGATTGTCATTGTCACTTGGAAATAAAGGCGTGCAGTCCATGTGCCTTTTTTTTAAATAATATCACAGTGATTCTATAGGCATCTGATGTCACGCTCATGCCGCATGCGATGCGCTCCCAAATCATCTCACAAGTGCGCTCGCATAACAAGGCCAGTAAAGCACTGTTTGATTAAGCACAAACTAATACATTGTAAACATGTTATATTGTTTTTAATTGCGCGATTTTAATTACTTGTAAAGTTGGAAATCTCTCTTTTTCTTTTTCTTTTTACATGTATATACATACAGTTTTATATTAACATTTTAGGAGTGAAAACATATGTTTAGATGCCTGTGACAGCGTGTCAGCAGTTCAGACAATGCTGCTCCGCTGTTCTACGACAGAAAAACAGGTGAGGACAAAGCGTACGACAGCTCCCGACCAGACGTGAGTTTTGTCCTGGCTCAAGTTCAAAATCAAACGTTGGCGCAAATGGTAAATGCCGAAAATTGCGGTAATTTCGGCGTACACCCATATTTTGGCGTACGCACGGTTGATAAATGAGGGCCTATGACTTTGCCAAAATCAAGAAAACACTCAGGATCCATGCTGAAACCCTCTGAGCCACTTTACAAACAGTTAGTTGCAACAACTCATTCAGTAAGCAGGCCTGTTAGCTCAGCTGGTCAGAGCGTGGTGCTAATAACACCAAGGTCGCGGGTTCGATCACCGTATGGGCCGGAGACTAGAATGTATCCATGTACATCTCTAAAATACAAAGTCTCTTTTTCGTCAGGCAAAAACTGTCTTTATGCACTTCACTACATTATCCAGCACGATTATGCCACCAAACACAGATTAGAATGAATCCATGTGCATCTCTAACTTGCAAATCTCTCCAAGTTAGACAAATACATTCTTATCATTATGCACATCCAATATGCTCTTCACTGCATTATCGGGTGATATTATGCAACACAAAGGTATTAAGGCCTGATGGACTTTTCATCCCACTAACATTCTGAAAGAAGGAATACATCACTGGTTACCGACGACCACGTGGCCTAATGGATAAGGCGTCTGACTTCGAATCAGAAGATTGAGGGTTCGAGTCCCTTCGTGGTTGGTGTACTGTGTACATGTCGAAGTTCTATGGAATTCACCATAACTTGGTACTTGTAGATGTAACGGGTTGACTTTCGGTTAAACCTGAGTTTCAAGTTCAGGCAACTGATTGATATGCATGGCTGTGACTGATTGCAGTATGATTGTTTCCAGTTAATCAAACCTTTTTTAGTTTGTGCCAAATAAAATGGAGGGTATTGAGCTCCATCACTATGATATACTTCAAAGCAGACCTTTGGCCATGAAGAAACGGGAATGCACTGGATGCTTTGAATTTGCCAGTCAAGAAAGCACTCAGACTGCACAATTAAACCCCCTGAGCCACTTTGCAAACAGTTAGTTGCACAGAATTATGGGAAAAGCAGGCCTGTTAGCTCAGCTGGTCAGAGCGTGGTGCTAATAACGCCAAGGTCACGGGTTCGATCCCCGTATGGGCCACATACTACAGTTTAAAATGTATCCATGTGCATCTCTAACATGCAAAATCACTTTTGTCAGGCAAAAACTGTCTTTATGCACATCCAATATGTTCTTCACCACAGTATCCAGCACGATTATGCCACCAGCCATAAGGCCTGACGGACATTTATGAGGACTACCATTCTGACAGAGAATGTACAACACTCTAAGGACCGCGTGGCCCAATGGATAAGGCGCCTGACTACGAATCAGGAGATTGAGGGTTCGAGTCCCTTCGTGGTCGTCAATCCGTGAAACTGTCAAACTTACCTGAAATGCACTGGGTCCTATGACTTTGCCAAAATCAAGAAAACACTCAGGATCCATGCTGAAACCCTCTGAGCCACTTTACAAACAGTTAGTTGCAACAACTCATTCAGTAAGTAGGCCTGTTAGCTCAGCTGGTCAGAGCGTGGTGCTAATAACGCCAAGGTCGTGGGTTCGATCACCGTATCGGCCGGAGACTAGAATGTATCCATGTACATCTCTAAAATACAAAATCTCTCTTTCGTCAGGCAAAAACTGTCTTTATGCACTTCACTACATTATCCAGCACGATTATGCCACCAAACACAGATTAGAATGAATCCATGTGCATCTCTAATTTGCAAATCTCTCCAAGTTAGACAAATACATTCTTATCTTTATGCACATCCAATATGCTCTTCACTGCATTATCGGGTGATATTATGCAACACAAAAGTATTAAGGCCTGATGGACTTTTCATCCCACTAACATTCTGAAAGAAGGAATACATCACTGGTTACCGACGACCACGTGGCCTAATGGATAAGGCGTCTGACTTCGAATCAGAAGATTGAGGGTTCGAGTCCCTTCGTGGTTGGTGTACTGTGTACATGTCGAAGTTCTATGGAATTCACCATAACTTGGTACTTGTAGATGTAACGGGTTGACTTTCGGTTAAACCTGAGTTTCAAGTTCAGGCAACTGATTGATATGCATGGCTGTGACTGATTGCAGTATGATTGTTTCCAGTTAATCAAACCTTTTTTAGTTTGTGCCAAATAAAATGGAGGGTATTGAGCTCCATCACTATGATATACTTCAAAGCGGACCTTTGGCCTTGAAGAAACGGGAATGCACTGGATGCTTTGAATTTGCCAAAGTCAAGAAAGCACTCAGACTGCACAATTAAACCCCCTGAGCCACTTTGCAAACAGTTAGTTGCACAGAATTATAGGAAAAGCAGGCCTGTAGGCTCAGCTGGTCAGAGCGTGGTGCTAATAACGCCAAGGTCACGGGTTCGATCCCCGTATGGGCCACATACTACAGTTTAAAATGTATCCATGTGCATCTCTAACATGCAAAATCACTTTTGTCAGGCAAAAACTGTCTTTATGCACATCCAATATGTTCTTCACCACAGTATCCAGCACGATTATGCCACCAAACAGCCATAAGGCCTGACGGACATTTATGAGGACTACCATTCTGACAGAGAATGTACAACACTCTAAGGACCGCGTGGCCCAATGGATAAGGCGCCTGACTACGAATCAGGAGATTGAGGGTTCGAGTCCCTTCGTGGTCGTCAATCCGTGAAACTGTCAAACTTACCTGAAATGCACTGGGTGCTATGACTTTGCCAAAATCAAGAAAACACTCAGGATCCATGCTGAAACCCTCTGAGCCACTTTACAAACAGTTAGTTGCAACAACTCATTCAGTAAGCAGGCCTGTTAGCTCAGCTGGTCAGAGCGTGGTGCTAATAACGCCAAGGTTGCGGGTTCGATCCCCGTATGGGCCAGAGACTAGAATGTATCCATGTACATCTCTAAAATACAAAATCTCTCATTCGTCAGGCAAAAACTGTCTTTATGCACTTCACTACATTATCCAGCACGATTATGCCACCAAACACAGATTAGAATGAATCCATGTGCATCTCTAACTTGCAAATCTCTCCAAGTTAGACAAATACATTCTTATCATTATGCACATCCAATATGCTCTTCACTGCATTATCGGGTGATATTATGCAACACAAAGGTATTAAGGCCTGATGGACTTTTCATCCCACTAACATTCTGAAAGAAGGAATACATCACTGGTTACCGACGACCACGTGGCCTAATGGATAAGGCGTCTGACTTCGAATCAGAAGATTGAGGGTTCGAGTCCCTTCGTGGTTGGTGTACTGTGTACATGTCGAAGTTCTATGGAATTCACCATAACTTGGTACTTGTAGATGTAACGGGTTGACTTTCGGTTAAACCTGAGTTTCAAGTTCAGGCAACTGATTGATATGCATGGCTGTGACTGATTGCAGTATGATTGTTTCCAGTTAATCAAACCTTTTTTAGTTTGTGCCAAATAAAATGGAGGGTATTGAGCTCCATCACTATGATATACTTCAAAGCGGACCTTTGGCCTTGAAGAAACGGGAATGCACTGGATGCTTTGAATTTGCCAAAGTCAAGAAAGCACTCAGACTGCACAATTAAACCCCCTGAGCCACTTTGCAAACAGTTAGTTGCACAGAATTATGGGAAAAGCAGGCCTGTTAGCTCAGCTGGTCAGAGCGTGGTGCTAATAACGCCAAGGTCACGGGTTCGATCCCCGTATCGGCCACATACTACAGTTTAAAATGTATCCATGTGCATCTCTAACATGCAAAATCACTTTTGTCAGGCAAAAACTGTCTTTATGCACATCCAATATGTTCTTCACCACAGTATCCAGCACGATTATGCCACCAAACAGCCATAAGGCCTGACGGACATTTATGAGGACTACCATTCTGACAGAGAATGTACAACACACTAAGGACCGCGTGGCCCAATGGATAAGGCGCCTGACTACGAATCAGGAGATTGAGGGTTCGAGTCCCTTCGTGGTCGTCAATCCGTGAAACTGTCAAACTTACCTGAAATGCACTGGGTGCTATGACTTTGCCAAAATCAAGAAAACACTCAGGATCCATGCTGAAACCCTCTGAGCCACTTTACAAACAGTTAGTTGCAACAACTCATTCAGTAAGCAGGCCTGTTAGCTCAGCTGGTCAGAGTGTGGTGCTAATAACGCCAAGGTTGCGGGTTCGATCCCCGTATGGGCCAGAGACTAGAATGTATCCATGTACATCTCTAAAATACAAAATCTCTCATTCGTCAGGCAAAAACTGTCTTTATGCACTTCACTACATTATCCAGCACGATTATGCCACCAAACACAGATTAGAATGAATCCATGTGCATCTCTAACTTGCAAATCTCTCCAAGTTAGACAAATACATTCTTATCATTATGCACATCCAATATGCTCTTCACTGCATTATCGGGTGATATTATGCAACACAAAGGTATTAAGGCCTGATGGACTTTTCATCCCACTAACATTCTGAAAGAAGGAATACATCACTGGTTACCGACGACGGCGTGGCCTAATGGATAAGGCGTCTGACTTCGAATCAGAAGATTGAGGGTTCGAGTCCCTTCGTGGTTGGTGTACTGTGTACATGTCGAAGTTCTATGGAATTCACCATAACTTGGTACTTGTAGATGTAACGGGTTGACTTTCGGTTAAACCTGAGTTTCAAGTTCAGGCAACTGATTGATATGCATGGCTGTGACTGATTGCAGTATGATTGTTTCCAGTTAATCAAACCATTTTTAGTTTGTGCCAAATAAAATGGAGGGTATTGAGCTCCATCACTATGATAAACTTCAAAGCGGACCTTTGACCTTGAAGAAACGGGAATGCACTGGATGCTTTGAATTTGCCAAAGTCAAGAAAGCACTCAGACTGCACAATTAAACCCCCTGAGCCACTTTGCAAACAGTTAGTTGCACAGAATTATGGGAAAAGCAGGCCTGTTAGCTCAGCTGGTCAGAGCGTGGTGCTAATAACGCCAAGGTTGCGGGTTCGATCCCCGTATGGGCCAGAGACTAGAATGTATCCCTGTACATCTCTAAAATACAAAATCTCTCTTTCGTCAGGCAAAAACTGTCTTTATGCACTTCACTACATTATCCAGCACGATTATGCCACCAAACACAGATTAGAATGAATCCATGTGCATCTCTAATTTGCAAATCTCTCCAAGTTAGACAAATACATTCTTATCTTTATGCACATCCAATATGCTCTTCACTGCATTATCGGGTGATATTATGCAACACAAAGGTATTAAGGCCTGATGGACTTTTCATCCCACTAACATTCTGAAAGAAGGAATACATCACTGGTTACCGACGACCACGTGGCCTAATGGATAAGGCGTCTGACTTCGAATCAGAAGATTGAGGGTTCGAGTCCCTTCGTGGTTGGTGTACTGTGTACATGTCGAAGTTCTATGGAATTCACCATAACTTGGTACTTGTAGATGTAACGGGTTGACTTTCGGTTAAACCTGAGTTTCAAGTTCAGGCAACTGATTGATATGCATGGCTGTGACTGATTGCAGTATGATTGTTTCCAGTTAATCAAACCTTTTTTAGTTTGTGCCAAATAAAATGGAGGGTATTGAGCTCCATCACTATGATATACTTCAAAGCGGACCTTTGGCCTTGAAGAAACGGGAATGCACTGGATGCTTTGAATTTGCCAAAGTCAAGAAAGCACTCAGACTGCACAATTAAACCCCCTGAGCCACTTTGCAAACAGTTAGTTGCACAGAATTATGGGAAAAGCAGGCCTGTTAGCTCAGCTGGTCAGAGCGTGGTGCTAATAACGCCAAGGTCACGGGTTCGATCCCCGTATGGGCCACATACTACAGTTTAAAATGTATCCATGTGCATCTCTAACATGCAAAATCACTTTTGTCAGGCAAAAACTGTCTTTATGCACATCCAATATGTTCTTCACCACAGTATCCAGCACGATTATGCCACCAAACAGCCATAAGGCCTGACGGACATTTATGAGGACTACCATTCTGACAGAGAATGTACAACACTCTAAGGACCGCGTGGCCCAATGGATAAGGCGCCTGACTACGAATCAGGAGATTGAGGGTTCGAGTCCCTTCGTGGTCGTCAATCCGTGAAACTGTCAAACTTACCTGAAATGCACTGGGTGCTATGACTTTGCCAAAATCAAGAAAACACTCAGGATCCATGCTGAAACCCTCTGAGCCACTTTACAAACAGTTAGTTGCAACAACTCATTCAGTAAGCAGGCCTGTTAGCTCAGCTGGTCAGAGCGTGGTGCTAAAAACGCCAAGGTCGCGGGTTCGATCACCGTTTGGGCCGGAGACTAGAATGTATCCATGTACATCTCTAAAATACAAAATCTCTCTTTCGTCAGGCAAAAACTGTCTTTATGCACTTCACTACATTATCCAGCACGATTATGCCACCAAACACAGATTAGAATGAATCCATGTGCATCTCTAACTTGCAAATCTCTCCAAGTTAGACAAATACATTCTTATCTTTATGCACATCCAATATGCTCTTCACTGCATTATCGGGTGATATTATGCAACACAAAGGTATTAAGGCCTGATGGACTTTTCATCCCACTAACATTCTGAAAGAAGGAATACATCACTGGTTACCGACGACCACGTGGCCTAATGGATAAGGCGTCTGACTTCGAATCAGAAGATTGAGGGTTCGAGTCCCTTCGTGGTTGGTGTACTGTGTACATGTCGAAGTTCTATGGAATTCACCATAACTTGGTACTTGTAGATGTAACGCGTTGACTTTCGGTTAAACCTGAGTTTCAAGTTCAGGCAACTGATTGATATGCATGGCTGTGACTGATTGCAGTATGATTGTTTCCAGTTAATCAAACCTTTTTTAGTTTGTGCCAAATAAAATGGAGGGTATTGAGCTCCATCACTATGATACACTTCAAAGCGGACCTTTGGCCTTGAAGAAACGGGAATGCACTGGATGCTTTGAATTTGCCAAAGTCAAGAAAGCACTCAGACTGCACAATTAAACCCCCTGAGCCACTTTGCAAACAGTTAGTTGCACAGAATTATGGGAAAAGCAGGCCTGTTAGCTCAGCTGGTCAGAGCGTGGTGCTAATAACACCAAGGTCACGGGTTCGATCCCCGTATGGGCCACATACTACAGTTTAAAATGTATCCATGTGCATCTCTAACATGCAAAATCACTTTTGTCAGGCAAAAACTGTCTTTATGCACATCCAATATGTTCTTCACCACAGTATCCAGCACGATTATGCCACCAAACAGCCATAAGGCCTGACGGACATTTATGAGGACTACCATTCTGACAGAGAATGTACAACACTCTAAGGACCGCGTGGCCCAATGGATAAGGCGCCTGACTACGAATCAGGAGATTGAGGTTTCGAGTCCCTTCGTGGTCGTCAATCCGTGAAACTGTCAAACTTACCTGAAATGCACTGGGTGCTATGACTTTGCCAAAATCAAGAAAACACTCAGGATCCATGCTGAAACCCTCTGAGCCACTTTACAAACAGTTAGTTGCAACAACTCATTCAGTAAGCAGGCCTGTTAGCTCAGCTGGTCAGAGCGTGGTGCTAATAACGCCAAGGTCAAGGGTTCGATCCCCGTATGGGCCACATACTACAGTTTAAAATGTATCCATGTGCATCTCTAACATGCAAAATCACTTTTGTCAGGCAAAAACTGTCTTTATGCACATCCAATATGTTCTTCACCACAGTATCCAGCACGATTATGCCACCAGCCATAAGGCCTGACGGACATTTATGAGGACTACCATTCTGACAGAGAATGTACAACACTCTAAGGACCGCGTGGCCCAATGGATAAGGCGCCTGACTACGAATCAGGAGATTGAGGGTTCGAGTCCCTTCGTGGTCGTCAATCCGTGAAACTGTCAAACTTACCTGAAATGCACTGGGTGCTATGGCCCTCATTTATCAATCGAGTGTAAAATCTGCCCCAAATTCGAGTGTAGGATTCGTAGTACACCCACGTCGGGTCGGCATTTACAAAGTGATCGCAGACAGCTGTTTCTTCCTTAATTTCGTTCGGACGTTTATAAATGTGACGGCTGAAATCTATCTGGCACGCCCTATGAAATCAAGCCTCGCCCTCGTTTTTGCGACATGAACAACTGCAATACGACCTGGAAACCATGGATACAGGAAAAACGTACTGCCCGCCTCACCCCCCTCTCTCATACACACACACACACACACACACACACACACACACACACACACACACACACAACTTGCAAGCCCAACTAACTGGTGTGTTGTATCTTAAATAAATAAAGAACGAACACCTGCATGAATTAAATAATTCCCTCTCACCTGTTTCCCTCTCACCTCGCTTGCCTTTCTGTCATGTCCACGCACGCACGCACGCACCTCAAGGCTACATGACACATCGCATCGCCATGAATGGAATACGTTTGTAGGCCTATAATAATTTTACCCATTCGTGCGCAGTGCACGGCGAAGGCGATCAGTGAGACTGCGCACTGCTGTGATAAGTCCTGTGGGTGAGTCAGTGATGCCTGCATGAGAGATAGGCTACCATGTCGTCAAGGCAGTCATAATCAACGTTTATGGAGTGATTTGATCATTGATGAACGAATCATAAACATATGGATGAAGGTTTGCATGTGTGCCGGTATGTGCTGGCCTGGGCTGGCGACGCACGCCTCCCGACCCCCGAAAATGATCTCGCTTTTATCTGAACTGTCAAAGCGCTTATTTAAATGGTGAATGATTAAGCCCCTTACGCCTATAGCCTGCTACAATTGCAAATAGGCAAGCTGTATGATTGTCATTGTCACTTGGAAATAAAGGCGTGCAGTCCATGTGCCTTTTTTTTAAATAATATCACAGTGATTCTATAGGCATCTGATGTCACGCTCATGCCGCATGCGATGCGCTCCCAAATCATCTCACAAGTGCGCTCGCATAACAAGGCCAGTAAAGCACTGTTTGATTAAGCACAAACTAATACATTGTAAACATGTTATATTGTTTTTAATTGCGCGATTTTAATTACTTGTAAAGTTGGAAATCTCTCTTTTTCTTTTTCTTTTTACATGTATATACATACAGTTTTATATTAACATTTTAGGAGTGAAAACATATGTTTAGATGCCTGTGACAGCGTGTCAGCAGTTCAGACAATGCTGCTCCGCTGTTCTACGACAGAAAAACAGGTGAGGACAAAGCGTACGACAGCTCCCGACCAGACGTGAGTTTTGTCCTGGCTCAAGTTCAAAATCAAACGTTGGCGCAAATGGTAAATGCCGAAAATTGCGGTAATTTCGGCGTACACCCATATTTTGGCGTACGCACGGTTGATAAATGAGGGCCTATGACTTTGCCAAAATCAAGAAAACACTCAGGATCCATGCTGAAACCCTCTGAGCCACTTTACAAACAGTTAGTTGCAACAACTCATTCAGTAAGCAGGCCTGTTAGCTCAGCTGGTCAGAGCGTGGTGCTAATAACACCAAGGTCGCGGGTTCGATCACCGTATGGGCCGGAGACTAGAATGTATCCATGTACATCTCTAAAATACAAAGTCTCTTTTTCGTCAGGCAAAAACTGTCTTTATGCACTTCACTACATTATCCAGCACGATTATGCCACCAAACACAGATTAGAATGAATCCATGTGCATCTCTAACTTGCAAATCTCTCCAAGTTAGACAAATACATTCTTATCATTATGCACATCCAATATGCTCTTCACTGCATTATCGGGTGATATTATGCAACACAAAGGTATTAAGGCCTGATGGACTTTTCATCCCACTAACATTCTGAAAGAAGGAATACATCACTGGTTACCGACGACCACGTGGCCTAATGGATAAGGCGTCTGACTTCGAATCAGAAGATTGAGGGTTCGAGTCCCTTCGTGGTTGGTGTACTGTGTACATGTCGAAGTTCTATGGAATTCACCATAACTTGGTACTTGTAGATGTAACGGGTTGACTTTCGGTTAAACCTGAGTTTCAAGTTCAGGCAACTGATTGATATGCATGGCTGTGACTGATTGCAGTATGATTGTTTCCAGTTAATCAAACCTTTTTTAGTTTGTGCCAAATAAAATGGAGGGTATTGAGCTCCATCACTATGATATACTTCAAAGCAGACCTTTGGCCATGAAGAAACGGGAATGCACTGGATGCTTTGAATTTGCCAGTCAAGAAAGCACTCAGACTGCACAATTAAACCCCCTGAGCCACTTTGCAAACAGTTAGTTGCACAGAATTATGGGAAAAGCAGGCCTGTTAGCTCAGCTGGTCAGAGCGTGGTGCTAATAACGCCAAGGTCACGGGTTCGATCCCCGTATGGGCCACATACTACAGTTTAAAATGTATCCATGTGCATCTCTAACATGCAAAATCACTTTTGTCAGGCAAAAACTGTCTTTATGCACATCCAATATGTTCTTCACCACAGTATCCAGCACGATTATGCCACCAGCCATAAGGCCTGACGGACATTTATGAGGACTACCATTCTGACAGAGAATGTACAACACTCTAAGGACCGCGTGGCCCAATGGATAAGGCGCCTGACTACGAATCAGGAGATTGAGGGTTCGAGTCCCTTCGTGGTCGTCAATCCGTGAAACTGTCAAACTTACCTGAAATGCACTGGGTCCTATGACTTTGCCAAAATCAAGAAAACACTCAGGATCCATGCTGAAACCCTCTGAGCCACTTTACAAACAGTTAGTTGCAACAACTCATTCAGTAAGTAGGCCTGTTAGCTCAGCTGGTCAGAGCGTGGTGCTAATAACGCCAAGGTCGTGGGTTCGATCACCGTATCGGCCGGAGACTAGAATGTATCCATGTACATCTCTAAAATACAAAATCTCTCTTTCGTCAGGCAAAAACTGTCTTTATGCACTTCACTACATTATCCAGCACGATTATGCCACCAAACACAGATTAGAATGAATCCATGTGCATCTCTAATTTGCAAATCTCTCCAAGTTAGACAAATACATTCTTATCTTTATGCACATCCAATATGCTCTTCACTGCATTATCGGGTGATATTATGCAACACAAAAGTATTAAGGCCTGATGGACTTTTCATCCCACTAACATTCTGAAAGAAGGAATACATCACTGGTTACCGACGACCACGTGGCCTAATGGATAAGGCGTCTGACTTCGAATCAGAAGATTGAGGGTTCGAGTCCCTTCGTGGTTGGTGTACTGTGTACATGTCGAAGTTCTATGGAATTCACCATAACTTGGTACTTGTAGATGTAACGGGTTGACTTTCGGTTAAACCTGAGTTTCAAGTTCAGGCAACTGATTGATATGCATGGCTGTGACTGATTGCAGTATGATTGTTTCCAGTTAATCAAACCTTTTTTAGTTTGTGCCAAATAAAATGGAGGGTATTGAGCTCCATCACTATGATATACTTCAAAGCGGACCTTTGGCCTTGAAGAAACGGGAATGCACTGGATGCTTTGAATTTGCCAAAGTCAAGAAAGCACTCAGACTGCACAATTAAACCCCCTGAGCCACTTTGCAAACAGTTAGTTGCACAGAATTATAGGAAAAGCAGGCCTGTAGGCTCAGCTGGTCAGAGCGTGGTGCTAATAACGCCAAGGTCACGGGTTCGATCCCCGTATGGGCCACATACTACAGTTTAAAATGTATCCATGTGCATCTCTAACATGCAAAATCACTTTTGTCAGGCAAAAACTGTCTTTATGCACATCCAATATGTTCTTCACCACAGTATCCAGCACGATTATGCCACCAAACAGCCATAAGGCCTGACGGACATTTATGAGGACTACCATTCTGACAGAGAATGTACAACACTCTAAGGACCGCGTGGCCCAATGGATAAGGCGCCTGACTACGAATCAGGAGATTGAGGGTTCGAGTCCCTTCGTGGTCGTCAATCCGTGAAACTGTCAAACTTACCTGAAATGCACTGGGTGCTATGACTTTGCCAAAATCAAGAAAACACTCAGGATCCATGCTGAAACCCTCTGAGCCACTTTACAAACAGTTAGTTGCAACAACTCATTCAGTAAGCAGGCCTGTTAGCTCAGCTGGTCAGAGCGTGGTGCTAATAACGCCAAGGTTGCGGGTTCGATCCCCGTATGGGCCAGAGACTAGAATG
Source organism: Electrona antarctica (assembly GCF_951216825.1). NCBI lineage: Eukaryota > Metazoa > Chordata > Actinopteri > Myctophiformes > Myctophidae > Electrona > Electrona antarctica. The sequence continues at coordinate 48,472,490 of NC_136796.1, forward strand.
TATCCATGTACATCTCTAAAATACAAAATCTCTCATTCGTCAGGCAAAAACTGTCTTTATGCACTTCACTACATTATCCAGCACGATTATGCCACCAAACACAGATTAGAATGAATCCATGTGCATCTCTAACTTGCAAATCTCTCCAAGTTAGACAAATACATTCTTATCATTATGCACATCCAATATGCTCTTCACTGCATTATCGGGTGATATTATGCAACACAAAGGTATTAAGGCCTGATGGACTTTTCATCCCACTAACATTCTGAAAGAAGGAATACATCACTGGTTACCGACGACCACGTGGCCTAATGGATAAGGCGTCTGACTTCGAATCAGAAGATTGAGGGTTCGAGTCCCTTCGTGGTTGGTGTACTGTGTACATGTCGAAGTTCTATGGAATTCACCATAACTTGGTACTTGTAGATGTAACGGGTTGACTTTCGGTTAAACCTGAGTTTCAAGTTCAGGCAACTGATTGATATGCATGGCTGTGACTGATTGCAGTATGATTGTTTCCAGTTAATCAAACCTTTTTTAGTTTGTGCCAAATAAAATGGAGGGTATTGAGCTCCATCACTATGATATACTTCAAAGCGGACCTTTGGCCTTGAAGAAACGGGAATGCACTGGATGCTTTGAATTTGCCAAAGTCAAGAAAGCACTCAGACTGCACAATTAAACCCCCTGAGCCACTTTGCAAACAGTTAGTTGCACAGAATTATGGGAAAAGCAGGCCTGTTAGCTCAGCTGGTCAGAGCGTGGTGCTAATAACGCCAAGGTCACGGGTTCGATCCCCGTATCGGCCACATACTACAGTTTAAAATGTATCCATGTGCATCTCTAACATGCAAAATCACTTTTGTCAGGCAAAAACTGTCTTTATGCACATCCAATATGTTCTTCACCACAGTATCCAGCACGATTATGCCACCAAACAGCCATAAGGCCTGACGGACATTTATGAGGACTACCATTCTGACAGAGAATGTACAACACTCTAAGGACCGCGTGGCCCAATGGATAAGGCGCCTGACTACGAATCAGGAGATTGAGGGTTCGAGTCCCTTCGTGGTCGTCAATCCGTGAAACTGTCAAACTTACCTGAAATGCACTGGGTGCTATGACTTTGCCAAAATCAAGAAAACACTCAGGATCCATGCTGAAACCCTCTGAGCCACTTTACAAACAGTTAGTTGCAACAACTCATTCAGTAAGCAGGCCTGTTAGCTCAGCTGGTCAGAGTGTGGTGCTAATAACGCCAAGGTTGCGGGTTCGATCCCCGTATGGGCCAGAGACTAGAATGTTTCCATGTACATCTCTAAAATACAAAATCTCTCATTCGTCAGGCAAAAACTGTCTTTATGCACTTCACTACATTATCCAGCACGATTATGCCACCAAACACAGATTAGAATGAATCCATGTGCATCTCTAACTTGCAAATCTCTCCAAGTTAGACAAATACATTCTTATCATTATGCACATCCAATATGCTCTTCACTGCATTATCGGGTGATATTATGCAACACAAAGGTATTAAGGCCTGATGGACTTTTCATCCCACTAACATTCTGAAAGAAGGAATACATCACTGCTTACCGACGACCACGTGGCCTAATGGATAAGGCGTCTGACTTCGAATCAGAAGATTGAGGGTTCGAGTCCCTTCGTGGTTGGTGTACTGTGTACATGTCGAAGTTCTATGGAATTCACCATAACTTGGTACTTGTAGATGTAATGGGTTGACTTTCGGTTAAACCTGAGTTTCAAGTTCAGGCAACTGATTGATATGCATGGCTGTGACTGATTGCAGTATGATTGTTTCCAGTTAATCAAACCTTTTTTAGTTTGTGCCAAATAAAATGGAGGGTATTGAGCTCCATCACTATGATATACTTCAAAGCGGACCTTTGGCCTTGAAGAAACGGGAATGCACTGGATGCTTTGAATTTGCCAAAGTCAAGAAAGCACTCAGACTGCACAATTAAACCCCCTGAGCCACTTTGCAAACAGTTAGTTGCACAGAATTATGGGAAAAGCAGGCCTGTTAGCTCAGCTGGTCAGAGCGTGGTGCTAATAACGCCAAGGTCACGGGTTCGATCCCCGTATCGGCCACATACTACAGTTTAAAATGTATCCATGTGCATCTCTAACATGCAAAATCACTTTTGTCAGGCAAAAACTGTCTTTATGCACATCCAATATGTTCTTCACCACAGTATCCAGCACGATTATGCCACCAAACAGCCATAAGGCCTGACGGACATTTATGAGGACTACCATTCTGACAGAGAATGTACAACACTCTAAGGACCGCGTGGCCCAATGGATAAGGCGCCTGACTACGAATCAGGAGATTGAGGGTTCGAGTCCCTTCGTGGTCGTCAATCCGTGAAACTGTCAAACTTACCTGAAATGCACTGGGTGCTATGACTTTGCCAAAATCAAGAAAACACTCAGGATCCATGCTGAAACCCTCTGAGCCACTTTACAAACAGTTAGTTGCAACAACTCATTCAGTAAGCAGGCCTGTTAGCTCAGCTGGTCAGAGCGTGGTGCTAATAACGCCAAGGTTGCGGGTTCGATCCCCGTATGGGCCGGAGACTAGAATGTTTCCATGTACATCTCTAAAATACAAAATCTCTCATTCGTCAGGCAAAAACTGTCTTTATGCACTTCACTACATTATCCAGCACGATTATGCCACCAAACACAGATTAGAATGAATCCATGTGCATCTCTAATTTGCAAATCTCTCCAAGTTAGACAAATACATTCTTATCTTTATGCACATCCAATATGCTCTTCACTGCATTATCGGGTGATATTATGCAACACAAAGGTATTAAGGCCTGATGGACTTTTCATCCCACTAACATTCTGAAAGAAGGAATACATCACTGGTTACCAACGACCACGTGGCCTAATGGATAAGGCGTCTGACTTCGAATCAGAAGATTGAGGGTTCGAGTCCCTTCGTGGTTGGTGTACTGTGTACATGTCGAAGTTCTATGGAATTCACCATAACTTGGTACTTGTAGATGTAACGGGTTGACTTTCGGTTAAACCTGAGTTTCAAGTTCAGGCAACTGATTGATATGCATGGCTGTGACTGATTGCAGTATGATTGTTTCCAGTTAATCAAACCTTTTTTAGTTTGTGCCAAATAAAATGGAGGGTATTGAGCTCCATCACTATGATATACTTCAAAGCAGACCTTTGGCCATGAAGAAACGGGAATGCACTGGATGCTTTGAATTTGCCAGTCAAGAAAGCACTCAGACTGCACAATTAAACCCCCTGAGCCACTTTGCAAACAGTTAGTTGCACAGAATTATGGGAAAAGCAGGCCTGTTAGCTCAGCTGGTCAGAGCGTGGTGCTAATAACGCCAAGGTCACGGGTTCGATCCCCGTATGGGCCACATACTACAGTTTAAAATGTATCCATGTGCATCTCTAACATGCAAAATCACTTTTGTCAGGCAAAAACTGTCTTTATGCACATCCAATATGTTCTTCACCACAGTATCCAGCACGATTATGCCACCAGCCATAAGGCCTGACGGACATTTATGAGGACTACCATTCTGACAGAGAATGTACAACACTCTAAGGACCGCGTGGCCCAATGGATAAGGCGCCTGACTACGAATCAGGAGATTGAGGGTTCGAGTCCCTTCGTGGTCGTCAATCCGTGAAACTGTCAAACTTACCTGAAATGCACTGGGTCCTATGACTTTGCCAAAATCAAGAAAACACTCAGGATCCATGCTGAAACCCTCTGAGCCACTTTACAAACAGTTAGTTGCAACAACTCATTCAGTAAGTAGGCCTGTTAGCTCAGCTGGTCAGAGCGTGGTGCTAATAACGCCAAGGTCGTGGGTTCGATCACCGTATCGGCCGGAGACTAGAATGTATCCATGTACATCTCTAAAATACAAAATCTCTCTTTCGTCAGGCAAAAACTGTCTTTATGCACTTCACTACATTATCCAGCACGATTATGCCACCAAACACAGATTAGAATGAATCCATGTGCATCTCTAATTTGCAAATCTCTCCAAGTTAGACAAATACATTCTTATCTTTATGCACATCCAATATGCTCTTCACTGCATTATCGGGTGATATTATGCAACACAAAAGTATTAAGGCCTGATGGACTTTTCATCCCACTAACATTCTGAAAGAAGGAATACATCACTGGTTACCGACGACCACGTGGCCTAATGGATAAGGCGTCTGACTTCGAATCAGAAGATTGAGGGTTCGAGTCCCTTCGTGGTTGGTGTACTGTGTACATGTCGAAGTTCTATGGAATTCACCATAACTTGGTACTTGTAGATGTAACGGGTTGACTTTCGGTTAAACCTGAGTTTCAAGTTCAGGCAACTGATTGATATGCATGGCTGTGACTGATTGCAGTATGATTGTTTCCAGTTAATCAAACCTTTTTTAGTTTGTGCCAAATAAAATGGAGGGTATTGAGCTCCATCACTATGATATACTTCAAAGCGGACCTTTGGCCTTGAAGAAACGGGAATGCACTGGATGCTTTGAATTTGCCAAAGTCAAGAAAGCACTCAGACTGCACAATTAAACCCCCTGAGCCACTTTGCAAACAGTTAGTTGCACAGAATTATAGGAAAAGCAGGCCTGTAGGCTCAGCTGGTCAGAGCGTGGTGCTAATAACGCCAAGGTCACGGGTTCGATCCCCGTATGGGCCACATACTACAGTTTAAAATGTATCCATGTGCATCTCTAACATGCAAAATCACTTTTGTCAGGCAAAAACTGTCTTTATGCACATCCAATATGTTCTTCACCACAGTATCCAGCACGATTATGCCACCAAACAGCCATAAGGCCTGACGGACATTTATGAGGACTACCATTCTGACAGAGAATGTACAACACTCTAAGGACCGCGTGGCCCAATGGATAAGGCGCCTGACTACGAATCAGGAGATTGAGGGTTCGAGTCCCTTCGTGGTCGTCAATCCGTGAAACTGTCAAACTTACCTGAAATGCACTGGGTGCTATGACTTTGCCAAAATCAAGAAAACACTCAGGATCCATGCTGAAACCCTCTGAGCCACTTTACAAACAGTTAGTTGCAACAACTCATTCAGTAAGCAGGCCTGTTAGCTCAGCTGGTCAGAGCGTGGTGCTAATAACGCCAAGGTTGCGGGTTCGATCCCCGTATGGGCCAGAGACTAGAATGTATCCATGTACATCTCTAAAATACAAAATCTCTCATTCGTCAGGCAAAAACTGTCTTTATGCACTTCACTACATTATCCAGCACGATTATGCCACCAAACACAGATTAGAATGAATCCATGTGCATCTCTAACTTGCAAATCTCTCCAAGTTAGACAAATACATTCTTATCATTATGCACATCCAATATGCTCTTCACTGCATTATCGGGTGATATTATGCAACACAAAGGTATTAAGGCCTGATGGACTTTTCATCCCACTAACATTCTGAAAGAAGGAATACATCACTGGTTACCGACGACCACGTGGCCTAATGGATAAGGCGTCTGACTTCGAATCAGAAGATTGAGGGTTCGAGTCCCTTCGTGGTTGGTGTACTGTGTACATGTCGAAGTTCTATGGAATTCACCATAACTTGGTACTTGTAGATGTAACGGGTTGACTTTCGGTTAAACCTGAGTTTCAAGTTCAGGCAACTGATTGATATGCATGGCTGTGACTGATTGCAGTATGATTGTTTCCAGTTAATCAAACCTTTTTTAGTTTGTGCCAAATAAAATGGAGGGTATTGAGCTCCATCACTATGATATACTTCAAAGCGGACCTTTGGCCTTGAAGAAACGGGAATGCACTGGATGCTTTGAATTTGCCAAAGTCAAGAAAGCACTCAGACTGCACAATTAAACCCCCTGAGCCACTTTGCAAACAGTTAGTTGCACAGAATTATGGGAAAAGCAGGCCTGTTAGCTCAGCTGGTCAGAGCGTGGTGCTAATAACGCCAAGGTCACGGGTTCGATCCCCGTATCGGCCACATACTACAGTTTAAAATGTATCCATGTGCATCTCTAACATGCAAAATCACTTTTGTCAGGCAAAAACTGTCTTTATGCACATCCAATATGTTCTTCACCACAGTATCCAGCACGATTATGCCACCAAACAGCCATAAGGCCTGACGGACATTTATGAGGACTACCATTCTGACAGAGAATGTACAACACTCTAAGGACCGCGTGGCCCAATGGATAAGGCGCCTGACTACGAATCAGGAGATTGAGGGTTCGAGTCCCTTCGTGGTCGTCAATCCGTGAAACTGTCAAACTTACCTGAAATGCACTGGGTGCTATGACTTTGCCAAAATCAAGAAAACACTCAGGATCCATGCTGAAACCCTCTGAGCCACTTTACAAACAGTTAGTTGCAACAACTCATTCAGTAAGCAGGCCTGTTAGCTCAGCTGGTCAGAGTGTGGTGCTAATAACGCCAAGGTTGCGGGTTCGATCCCCGTATGGGCCAGAGACTAGAATGTTTCCATGTACATCTCTAAAATACAAAATCTCTCATTCGTCAGGCAAAAACTGTCTTTATGCACTTCACTACATTATCCAGCACGATTATGCCACCAAACACAGATTAGAATGAATCCATGTGCATCTCTAACTTGCAAATCTCTCCAAGTTAGACAAATACATTCTTATCATTATGCACATCCAATATGCTCTTCACTGCATTATCGGGTGATATTATGCAACACAAAGGTATTAAGGCCTGATGGACTTTTCATCCCACTAACATTCTGAAAGAAGGAATACATCACTGCTTACCGACGACCACGTGGCCTAATGGATAAGGCGTCTGACTTCGAATCAGAAGATTGAGGGTTCGAGTCCCTTCGTGGTTGGTGTACTGTGTACATGTCGAAGTTCTATGGAATTCACCATAACTTGGTACTTGTAGATGTAATGGGTTGACTTTCGGTTAAACCTGAGTTTCAAGTTCAGGCAACTGATTGATATGCATGGCTGTGACTGATTGCAGTATGATTGTTTCCAGTTAATCAAACCTTTTTTAGTTTGTGCCAAATAAAATGGAGGGTATTGAGCTCCATCACTATGATATACTTCAAAGCGGACCTTTGGCCTTGAAGAAACGGGAATGCACTGGATGCTTTGAATTTGCCAAAGTCAAGAAAGCACTCAGACTGCACAATTAAACCCCCTGAGCCACTTTGCAAACAGTTAGTTGCACAGAATTATGGGAAAAGCAGGCCTGTTAGCTCAGCTGGTCAGAGCGTGGTGCTAATAACGCCAAGGTCACGGGTTCGATCCCCGTATCGGCCACATACTACAGTTTAAAATGTATCCATGTGCATCTCTAACATGCAAAATCACTTTTGTCAGGCAAAAACTGTCTTTATGCACATCCAATATGTTCTTCACCACAGTATCCAGCACGATTATGCCACCAAACAGCCATAAGGCCTGACGGACATTTATGAGGACTACCATTCTGACAGAGAATGTACAACACTCTAAGGACCGCGTGGCCCAATGGATAAGGCGCCTGACTACGAATCAGGAGATTGAGGGTTCGAGTCCCTTCGTGGTCGTCAATCCGTGAAACTGTCAAACTTACCTGAAATGCACTGGGTGCTATGACTTTGCCAAAATCAAGAAAACACTCAGGATCCATGCTGAAACCCTCTGAGCCACTTTACAAACAGTTAGTTGCAACAACTCATTCAGTAAGCAGGCCTGTTAGCTCAGCTGGTCAGAGCGTGGTGCTAATAACGCCAAGGTTGCGGGTTCGATCCCCGTATGGGCCGGAGACTAGAATGTTTCCATGTACATCTCTAAAATACAAAATCTCTCATTCGTCAGGCAAAAACTGTCTTTATGCACTTCACTACATTATCCAGCACGATTATGCCACCAAACACAGATTAGAATGAATCCATGTGCATCTCTAATTTGCAAATCTCTCCAAGTTAGACAAATACATTCTTATCTTTATGCACATCCAATATGCTCTTCACTGCATTATCGGGTGATATTATGCAACACAAAGGTATTAAGGCCTGATGGACTTTTCATCCCACTAACATTCTGAAAGAAAGAATACATCACTGGTTACCAACGACCACGTGGCCTAATGGATAAGGCGTCTGACTTCGAATCAGAAGATTGAGGGTTCGATTCCCTTCGTGGTTGGTGTACTGTGTACATGTCGAAGTTCTATGCAATTCACCATAACTTGGTACTTGTAGATGTAACGGGTTGACTTTCGGTTAAACCTGAGTTTCAAGTTCAGGCAACTGATTGATATGCATGGCTGTGACTGATTGCAGTATGATTGTTTCCAGTTAATCAAACCTTTTTTAGTTTGTGCCAAATAAAATGGAGGGTATTGAGCTCCATCACTATGATATACTTCAAAGCGGACCTTTGGCCTTGAAGAAACGGGAATGGACTGGATGCTTTGAATTTGCCAAAGTCAAGAAAGCACTCAGACTGCACAATTAAACCCCCTGAGCCACTTTGCAAACAGTTAGTTGCACAGAATTATGGGAAAAGCAGGCCTGTTAGCTCAGCTGGTCAGAGCGTGGTTCTAATAACGCCAAGGTCACGGGTTCGATCCCCGTATGGGCCACATACTACAGTTTAAAATGTATCCATGTGCATCTCTAACATGCAAAATCACTTTTGTCAGGCAAAAACTGTCTTTATGCACATCCAATATGTTCTTCACCACAGTATCCAGCACGATTATGCCACCAAACAGCCATAAGGCCTGACGGACATTTATGAGGACTACCATTCTGACAGAGAATGTACAACACTCAAAGGACCGCGTGGCCCAATGGATAAGGCGCCTGACTACGAATCAGGAGATTGAGGGTTCGAGTCCCTTCGTGGTCGTCAATCCGTGAAACTGTCAAACTTACCTGAAATGCACTGGGTGCTATGACTTTGCCAAAATAAAGAAAACACTCAGGATCCATGCTGAAACCCTCTGAGCCACTTTTCAAACAGTTAGTTGCAACAACTCATTCAGTAAGCAGGCCTGTTAGCTCAGCTGGTCAGAGCATAGTGCTAATAACACCAAGGTTGCGTGTTCGATCCCCGTATGGGCCAGAGACTAGAATGTATCCATGTACATCTCTAAAATACAAAATCTCTCTTTCGTCAGGCAAAAACTGTCTTTATGCACTTCACTACATTATCCAGCACGATTATGCCACCAAACACAGATTAGAATGAATCCATGTGCATCTCTAACTTGCAAATCTCTCCAAGTTAGACAAATACATTCTTATCTTTATGCACATCCAATATGCTCTTCACTGCATTATCGGGTGATATTATGCAACACAAAGGTATTAAGGCCTGATGGACTTTTCATCCCACTAACATTCTGAAAGAAGGAATACATCACTGATTGCCGACGACCACGTGGCCTAATGGATAAGGCGTCTGACTTCGAATCAGAAGATTGAGGGTTCGAGTCCCTTCGTGGTTGGTGTACTGTGTACATGTCGAAGTTCTATGGAATTCACCATAACTTGGTACTTGTAGATGTAACGGGTTGACTTTCGGTTAAACCTGAGTTTCAAGTTCAGGCAACTGATTGATATGCATGGCTGTGACTGATTGCAGTATGATTGTTTCCAGTTAATCAACCTTTTTTAATTTGTGCCAAATAAAATGGAGGGTATTGAGCTCCATCACTATGATATACTTCAAAGCGGACCTTTGGCCATGAAGAAACAGGAATGCACTGGATGCTTTGAATTTGCCAGTCAAGAAAGCACTCAGACTCCACAATTAAACCCCCTGAGCCACTTTGCAAACAGTTAGTTGCACAGAATTATGGGAAAAGCAGGCCTGTTAGCTCAGCTGGTCAGAGCGTGGTGCTAATAACGCCAAGGTCACGGGTTCGATCCCCGTATGGGCCACATACTACAGTTAAAATGTATCCATGTGCATCTCTAACATGCAAAATCACTTTTGTCAGGCAAAAACTGTCTTTATGCACATCCAATATGTTCTTCACCACAGTATCCAGCACGATTATGCCACCAAACAGCCATAAGGCCTGACGGACATTTATGAGGACTACCATTCTGACAGAGAATGTACAACACTCTAAGGACCGCGTGGCCCAATGGATAAGGCGCCTGACTACGAATCAGGAGATTGAGGGTTCGAGTCCCTTCGTGGTCGTCAATCCGTGAAACTGTCAAACTTACCTGAAATGCACTGGGTGCTATGACTTTGCCAAAATCAAGAAAACACTCAGGATCCATGCTGAAACCCTCTGAGCCACTTTTCAAACAGTTAGTTGCAACAACTCATTCAGTAAGCAGGCCTGTTAGCTCAGCTGCTCAGAGCATAGTGCTAATAACACCAAGGTTGCGTGTTCGATCCCCGTATGGGCCAGAGACTAGAATGTATCCATGTACATCTCTAAAATACAAAATCTCTCTTTCGTAAGGCAAAAACTGTCTTTATGCACTTCACTACATTATCCAGCACGATTATGCCACCAAACACAGATTAGAATGAATCCATGTGCATCTCTAATTTGCAAATCTCTCCAAGTTAGACAAATACATTCTTATCTTTATGCACATCCAATATGCTCTTCACTGCATTATCGGGTGATATTATGCAACACAAAGGTATTAAGGCCTGATGGACTTTTCATCCCACTAACATTCTGAAAGAAGGAATACATCACTGGTTACCGACGACCACGTGGCCTAATGGATAAGGCGTCTGACTTCGAATCAGAAGATTGAGGGTTCGAGTCCCTTCGTGGTTGGTGTACTGTGTACATGTCGAAGTTCTATGGAATTCACCATAACTTGGTACTTGTAGATGTAACGGGTTGACTTTCGGTAAACCTGAGTTTCAAGTTCAGGCAACTGATTGATATGCATGGCTGTGACTGATTGCAGTATGATTGTTTCCAGTTAATCAAACCTTTTTTAGTTTGTGCCAAATAAAATGGAGGGTATTGAGCTCCATCACTATGATATACTTCAAAGCGGACCTTTGGCCTTGAAGAAACGGGAATGCACTGGATGCTTTTAATTTGCCAAAGTCAAGAAAGCACTCAGACTGCACAATTAAACCCCCTGAGCCACTTTGCAAACAGTTAGTTGCACAGAATTATGGGAAAAGCAGGCCTGTTAGCTCAGCTGGTCAGAGCGTGGTGCTAATAACGCCAAGGTCACGGGTTCGATCCCCGTATGGGCCACATACTACAGTTTAAAATGTATCCATGTGCATCTCTAACATGCAAAATCACTTTTGTCAGGCAAAAACTGTCTTTATGCACATCCAATATGTTCTTCACCACAGTATCCAGCACGATTATGCCACCAAACAGCCATAAGGCCTGACGGACATTTATGAGGACTACCATTCTGACAGAGAATGTACAACACTCTAAGGACCGCGTGGCCCAATGGATAAGGCGCCTGACTACGAATCAGGAGATTGAGGGTTCGAGTCCCTTCGTGGTCGTCAATCCGTGAAACTGTCAAACTTACCTGAAATGCACTGGGTGCTATGACTTTGCCAAAATCAAGAAAACACTCAGGATCCATGCTGAAACCCTCTGAGCCACTTTTCAAACAGTTAGTTGCAACAACTCATTCAGTAAGCAGGCCTGTTAGCTCAGCTGCTCAGAGCATAGTGCTAATAACACCAAGGTTGCGTGTTCAATCCCCGTATGGGCCAGAGACTAGAATGTATCCATGTACATCTCTAAAATACAAAATCTCTCTTTCGTCAGGCAAAAACTGTCTTTATGCACTTCACTACATTATCCAGCACGATTATGCCACCAAACACAGATTAGAATGAATCCATGTGCATCTCTAATTTGCAAATCTCTCCAAGTTAGACAAATACATTCTTATCTTTATGCACATCCAATATGCTCTTCACTGCATTATCGGGTGATATTATGCAACACAAAGGTATTAAGGCCTGATGGACTTTTCATCCCACTAACATTCTGAAAGAAGGAATACATCACTGGTTACCGACGACCACGTGGCCTAATGGATAAGGCGTCTGACTTCGAATCAGAAGATTGAGGGTTCGAGTCCCTTCGTGGTTGGTGTACTGTGTACATGTCGAAGTTCTATGGAATTCACCATAACTTGGTACTTGTAGATGTAACGGGTTGACTTTCGGTAAACCTGAGTTTCAAGTTCAGGCAACTGATTGATATGCATGGCTGTGACTGATTGCAGTATGATTGTTTCCAGTTAATCAAACCTTTTTTAGTTTGTGCCAAATAAAATGGAGGGTATTGAGCTCCATCACTATGATATACTTCAAAGCGGACCTTTGGCCTTGAAGAAACGGGAATGCACTGGATGCTTTTAATTTGCCAAAGTCAAGAAAGCACTCAGACTGCACAATTAAACCCCCTGAGCCACTTTGCAAACAGTTAGTTGCACAGAATTATGGGAAAAGCAGGCCTGTTAGCTCAGCTGGTCAGAGCGTGGTGCTAATAACGCCAAGGTCACGGGTTCGATCCCCGTATGGGCCACATACTACAGTTTAAAATGTATCCATGTGCATCTCTAACATGCAAAATCACTTTTGTCAGGCAAAAACTGTCTTTATGCACATCCAATATGTTCTTCACCACAGTATCCAGCACGATTATGCCACCAAACAGCCATAAGGCCTGACGGACATTTATGAGGACTACCATTCTGACAGAGAATGTACAACACTCTAAGGACCGCGTGGCCCAATGGATAAGGCGCCTGACTACGAATCAGGAGATTGAGGGTTCGAGTCCCTTCGTGGTCGTCAATCCGTGAAACTGTCAAACTTACCTGAAATGCACTGGGTGCTATGACTTTGCCAAAATCAAGAAAACACTCAGGATCCATGCTGAAACCCTCTGAGCCACTTTTCAAACAGTTAGTTGCAACAACTCATTCAGTAAGCAGGCCTGTTAGCTCAGCTGCTCAGAGCATAGTGCTAATAACACCAAGGTTGCGTGTTCAATCCCCGTATGGGCCAGAGACTAGAATGTATCCATGTACATCTCTAAAATACAAAATCTCTCTTTCGTCAGGCAAAAACTGTCTTTATGCACTTCACTACATTATCCAGCACGATTATGCCACCAAACACAGATTAGAATGAATCCATGTGCATCTCTAATTTGCAAATCTCTCCAAGTTAGACAAATACATTCTTATCTTTATGCACATCCAATATGCTCTTCACTGCATTATCGGGTGATATTATGCAACACAAAGGTATTAAGGCCTGATGGACTTTTCATCCCACTAACATTCTGAAAGAAGGAATACATCACTGGTTACCGACGACCACGTGGCCTAATGGATAAGGCGTCTGACTTCGAATCAGAAGATTGAGGGTTCGAGTCCCTTCGTGGTTGGTGTACTGTGTACATGTCGAAGTTCTATGGAATTCACCATAACTTGGTACTTGTAGATGTAACGGGTTGACTTTCGGTAAACCTGAGTTTCAAGTTCAGGCAACTGATTGATATGCATGGCTGTGACTGATTGCAGTATGATTGTTTCCAGTTAATCAAACCTTTTTTAGTTTGTGCCAAATAAAATGGAGGGTATTGAGCTCCATCACTATGATATACTTCAAAGCGGACCTTTGGCCTTGAAGAAACGGGAATGCACTGGATGCTTTTAATTTGCCAAAGTCAAGAAAGCACTCAGACTGCACAATTAAACCCCCTGAGCCACTTTGCAAACAGTTAGTTGCACAGAATTATGGGAAAAGCAGGCCTGTTAGCTCAGCTGGTCAGAGCGTGGTGCTAATAACGCCAAGGTCACGGGTTCGATCCCCGTATGGGCCACATACTACAGTTTAAAATGTATCCATGTGCATCTCTAACATGCAAAATCACTTTTGTCAGGCAAAAACTGTCTTTATGCACATCCAATATGTTCTTCACCACAGTATCCAGCACGATTATGCCACCAAACAGCCATAAGGCCTGACGGACATTTATGAGGACTACCATTCTGACAGAGAATGTACAACACTCTAAGGACCGCGTGGCCCAATGGATAAGGCGCCTGACTACGAATCAGGAGATTGAGGGTTCGAGTCCCTTCGTGGTCGTCAATCCGTGAAACTGTCAAACTTACCTGAAATGCACTGGGTGCTATGACTTTGCCAAAATCAAGAAAACACTCAGGATCCATGCTGAAACCCTCTGAGCCACTTTTCAAACAGTTAGTTGCAACAACTCATTCAGTAAGCAGGCCTGTTAGCTCAGCTGCTCAGAGCATAGTGCTAATAACACCAAGGTTGCGTGTTCAATCCCCGTATGGGCCAGAGACTAGAATGTATCCATGTACATCTCTAAAATACAAAATCTCTCTTTCGTCAGGCAAAAACTGTCTTTATGCACTTCACTACATTATCCAGCACGATTATGCCACCAAACACAGATTAGAATGAATCCATGTGCATCTCTAATTTGCAAATCTCTCCAAGTTAGACAAATACATTCTTATCTTTATGCACATCCAATATGCTCTTCACTGCATTATCGGGTGATATTATGCAACACAAAGGTATTAAGGCCTGATGGACTTTTCATCCCACTAACATTCTGAAAGAAGGAATACATCACTGGTTACCGACGACCACGTGGCCTAATGGATAAGGCGTCTGACTTCGAATCAGAAGATTGAGGGTTCGAGTCCCTTCGTGGTTGGTGTACTGTGTACATGTCGAAGTTCTATGGAATTCACCATAACTTGGTACTTGTAGATGTAACGGGTTGACTTTCGGTTAAACCTGAGTTTCAAGTTCAGGCAACTGATTGATATGCATGGCTGTGACTGATTGCAGTATGATTGTTTCCAGTTAATCAAACCTTTTTTAGTTTGTGCCAAATAAAATGGAGGGTATTGAGCTCCATCACTATGATATACTTCAAAGCGGACCTTTGGCCTTGAAGAAACGGGAATGCACTGGATGCTTTGAATTTGCCAAAGTCAAGAAAGCACTCAGACTGCACAATTAAACCCCCTGAGCCACTTTGCAAACAGTTAGTTGCACAGAATTATGGGAAAAGCAGGCCTGTTAGCTCAGCTGGTCAGAGCGTGGTGCTAATAACGCCAAGGTCACGGGTTCGATCCCCGTATGGGCCACATACTACAGTTTAAAATGTATCCATGTGCATCTCTAACATGCAAAATCACTTTTGTCAGGCAAAAACTGTCTTTATGCACATCCAATATGTTCTTCACCACAGTATCCAGCACGATTATGCCACCAAACAGCCATAAGGCCTGACGGACATTTATGAGGACTACCATTCTGACAGAGAATATACAACACTCTAAGGACCGCGTGGCCCAATGGATAAGGCGCCTGACTACGAATCAGGAGATTGAGGGTTCGAGTTCCTTCGTGGTCGTCAATCCGTGAAACTGTCAAACTTACCTGAAATGCACTGGGTGCTATGACTTTGCCAAAATCAAGAAAACACTCAGGATCCATGCTGAAACCCTCTGAGCCACTTTACAAACAGTTAGTTGCAACAACTCATTCAGTAAGCAGGCCTGTTAGCTCAGCTGGTCAGAGCGTGGTGCTAATAACGCCAAGGTTGCGGGTTCAATCCCCGTATGGGCCAGAGACTAGAATGTATCCATGTACATCTCTAAAATACAAAATCTCTCATTCGTCAGGCAAAAACTGTCTTTATGCACTTCACTACATTATCCAGCACGATTATGCCACCAAACACAGATTAGAATGAATCCATGTGCATCTCTAACTTGCAAATCTCTCCAAGTTAGACAAATACATTCTTATCATTATGCACATCCAATATGCTCTTCACTGCATTATCGGGTGATATTATGCAACACAAAGGTATTAAGGCCTGATGGACTTTTCATCCCACTAACATTCTGAAAGAAGGAATACATCACTGGTTACCGACGACCACGTGGCCTAATGGATAAGGCGTCTGACTTCGAATCAGAAGATTGAGGGTTCGAGTCCCTTCGTGGTTGGTGTACTGTGTACATGTCGAAGTTCTATGGAATTCACCATAACTTGGTACTTGTAGATGTAACGGGTTGACTTTCGGTTAAACCTGAGTTTCAAGTTCAGGCAACTGATTGATATGCATGGCTGTGACTGATTGCAGTATGATTGTTTCCAGTTAATCAAACCTTTTTTAGTTTGTGCCAAATAAAATGGAGGGTATTGAGCTCCATCACTATGATATACTTCAAAGCGGACCTTTGGCCTTGAAGAAACGGGAATGCACTGGATGCTTTGAATTTGCCAAAGTCAAGAAAGCACTCAGACTGCACAATTAAACCCCCTGAGCCACTTTGCAAACAGTTAGTTGCACAGAATTATGGGAAAAGCAGGCCTGTTAGCTCAGCTGGTCAGAGCGTGGTGCTAATAACGCCAAGGTCACGGGTTCGATCCCTGTATGGGCCACATACTACAGTTTAAAATGTATCCATGTGCATCTCTAACATGCAAAATCACTTTTGTCAGGCAAAAACTGTCTTTATGCACATCCAATATGTTCTTCACCACAGTATCCAGCACGATTATGCCACCAAACAGCCATAAGGCCTGACGGACATTTATGAGGACTACCATTCTGACAGAGAATATACAACACTCTAAGGACCGCGTGGCCCAATGGATAAGGCGCCTGACTACGAATCAGGAGATTGAGGGTTCGAGTCCCTTCGTGGTCGTCAATCCGTGAAACTGTCAAACTTACCCGAAATGCACTGGGTGCTATGACTTTGCCAAAATCAAGAAAACACTCAGGATCCATGCTGAAACCCTCTGAGCCACTTTACAAACAGTTAGTTGCAACAACTCATTCAGTAAGCAGGCCTGTTAGCTCAGCTGGTCAGAGCGTGGTGCTAATAACGCCAAGGTTGCGGGTTCAATCCCCGTATGGGCCAGAGACTAGAATGTATCCATGTACATCTCTAAAATACAAAATCTCTCATTCGTCAGGCAAAAACTGTCTTTATGCACTTCACTACATTATCCAGCACGATTATGCCACCAAACACAGATTAGAATGAATCCATGTGCATCTCTAACTTGCAAATCTCTCCAAGTTAGACAAATACATTCTTATCATTATGCACATCCAATATGCTCTTCACTGCATTATCGGGTGATATTATGCAACACAAAGGTATTAAGGCCTGATGGACTTTTCATCCCACTAACATTCTGAAAGAAGGAATACATCACTGGTTACCGACGACCACGTGGCCTAATGGATAAGGCGTCTGACTTCGAATCAGAAGATTGAGGGTTCGAGTCCCTTCGTGGTTGGTGTACTGTGTACATGTCGAAGTTCTATGGAATTCACCATAACTTGGTACTTGTAGATGTAACGGGTTGACTTTCGGTTAAACCTGAGTTTCAAGTTCAGGCAACTGATTGATATGCATGGCTGTGACTGATTGCAGTATGATTGTTTCCAGTTAATCAAACCTTTTTTAGTTTGTGCCAAATAAAATGGAGGGTATTGAGCTCCATCACTATGATATACTTCAAAGCGGACCTTTGGCCTTGAAGAAACGGGAATGCACTGGATGCTTTGAATTTGCCAAAGTCAAGAAAGCACTCAGACTGCACAATTAAACCCCCTGAGCCACTTTGCAAACAGTTAGTTGCACAGAATTATGGGAAAAGCAGGCCTGTTAGCTCAGCTGGTCAGAGCGTGGTGCTAATAACGCCAAGGTCACGGGTTCGATCCCCGTATGGGCCACATACTACAGTTTAAAATGTATCCATGTGCATCTCTAACATGCAAAATCACTTTTGTCAGGCAAAAACTGTCTTTATGCACATCCAATATGTTCTTCACCACAGTATCCAGCACGATTATGCCACCAAACAGCCATAAGGCCTGACGGACATTTATGAGGACTACCATTCTGACAGAGAATGTACAACACTCTAAGGACCGCGTGGCCCAATGGATAAGGCGCCTGACTACGAATCAGGAGATTGAGGGTTCGAGTCCCTTCGTGGTCGTCAATCCGTGAAACTGTCAAATTTACCTGAAATGCACTGGGTGCTATGACTTTGCCAAAATCAAGAAAACACTCAGGATCCATGCTTAAACCCTCTGAGCCACTTTTCAAACAGTTAGTTGCAACAACTCATTCAGTAAGCAGGCCTGTTAGCTCAGCTGGTCAGAGCATAGTGCTAATAACACCAAGGTTGCGTGTTCGATCCCCGTATGGGCCAGAGACTAGAATGTATCCATGTACATCTTTAAAATACAAAATCTCTCTTTCGTCAGGCAAAAACTGTCTTTATGCACTTCACTACATTATCCAGCACGATTATGCCACCAAACACAGATTAGAATGAATCCATGTGCATCTCTAACTTGCAAATCTCTCCAAGTTAGACAAATACATTCTTATCTTTATGCACATCCAATATGCTCTTCACTGCATTATCGGGTGATATTATGCAACACAAAGGTATTAAGGCCTGATGGACTTTTCATCCCACTAACATTCTGAAAGAAGGAATACATCACTGGTTACCGACGACCACGTGGCCTAATGGATAAGGCGTCTGACTTTGAATCAGAAGATTGAGGGTTCGAGTCCCTTCGTGGTTGGTGTACTGTGTACATGTCGAAGTTCTATGGAATTCACCATAACTTGGTACTTGTAGATGTAACGGGTTGACTTTCGGTTAAACCTGAGTTTCAAGTTCAGGCAACTGATTGATATCCATGGCTGTGACTGATTGCAGTATGATTGTTTCCAGTTAATCAAACCTTTTTTAATTTGTGCCAAATAAAATGGAGGGTATTGAGCTCCATCACTATGATATACTTCAAAGCGGACCTTTGGCCATGAAGAAACGGGAATGCACTGGATGCTTTGAATTTGCCAGTCAAGAAAGCACTCAGACTGCACAATTAAACCCCCTGAGCCACTTTGCAAACAGTTAGTTGCACAGAATTATGGGAAAAGCAGGCCTGTTAGCTCAGCTGGTCAGAGCGTGGTGCTAATAACGCCAAGGTCACGGGTTCGATCCCTGTATGGGCCACATACTACAGTTTAAAATGTATCCATGTGCATCTCTAACATGCAAAATCACTTTTGTCAGGCAAAAACTGTCTTTATGCACATCCAATATGTTCTTCACCACAGTATCCAGCACGATTATGCCACCAGCCATAAGGCCTGACGGACATTTATGAGGACTACCATTCTGACAGAGAATGTACGACACTCTAAGGACCGCGTGGCCCAATGGATAAGGCGCCTGACTACGAATCAGGAGATTGAGGGTTCGAGTCCCTTCGTGGTCGTCAATCCGTGAAACTGTCAAACTTACCTGAAATGCACTGGGTGCTATGACTTTGCCAAAATCAAGAAAACACTCAGGATCCATGCTGAAACCCTCTGAGCCACTTTACAAACAGTTAGTTGCAACAACTCATTCAGTAAGTAGGCCTGTTAGCTCAGCTGGTCAGAGCGTGGTGCTAAAAACGCCAAGGTCGTGGGTTCGATCACCGTATGGGCCGGAGACTAGAATGTATCCATGTACATCTCTAAAATACAAAATCTCTCTTTCGTCAGGCAAAAACTGTCTTTATGCACTTCACTACATTATCCAGCACGATTATGCCACCAAACACAGATTAGAATGAATCCATGTGCATCTCTAATTTGCAAATCTCTCCAAGTTAGACAAATACATTCTTATCTTTATGCACATCCAATATGCTCTTCACTGCATTATCGGGTGATATTATGCAACACAAAGGTATTAAGGCCTGATGGACTTTTCATCCCACTAACATTCTGAAAGAAGGAATACATCACTGGTTACCAACGACCACGTGGCCTAATGGATAAGGCGTCTGACTTCGAATCAGAAGATTGAGGGTTCGATTCCCTTCGTGGTTGGTGTACTGTGTACATGTCGAAGTTCTATGCAATTCACCATAACTTGGTACTTGTAGATGTAACGGGTTGACTTTCGGTTAAACCTGAGTTTCAAGTTCAGGCAACTGATTGATATGCATGGCTGTGACTGATTGCAGTATGATTGTTTCCAGTTAATCAAACCTTTTTTAGTTTGTGCCAAATAAAATGGAGGGTATTGAGCTCCATCACTATGATATACTTCAAAGCGGACCTTTGGCCTTGAAGAAACGGGAATGGACTGGATGCTTTGAATTTGCCAAAGTCAAGAAAGCACTCAGACTGCACAATTAAACCCCCTGAGCCACTTTGCAAACAGTTAGTTGCACAGAATTATGGGAAAAGCAGGCCTGTTAGCTCAGCTGGTCAGAGCGTGGTTCTAATAACGCCAAGGTCACGGGTTCGATCCCCGTATGGGCCACATACTACAGTTTAAAATGTATCCATGTGCATCTCTAACATGCAAAATCACTTTTGTCAGGCAAAAACTGTCTTTATGCACATCCAATATGTTCTTCACCACAGTATCCAGCACGATTATGCCACCAAACAGCCATAAGGCCTGACGGACATTTATGAGGACTACCATTCTGACAGAGAATGTACAACACTCAAAGGACCGCGTGGCCCAATGGATAAGGCGCCTGACTACGAATCAGGAGATTGAGGGTTCGAGTCCCTTCGTGGTCGTCAATCCGTGAAACTGTCAAACTTACCTGAAATGCACTGGGTGCTATGACTTTGCCAAAATAAAGAAAACACTCAGGATCCATGCTGAAACCCTCTGAGCCACTTTTCAAACAGTTAGTTGCAACAACTCATTCAGTAAGCAGGCCTGTTAGCTCAGCTGGTCAGAGCATAGTGCTAATAACACCAAGGTTGCGTGTTCGATCCCCGTATGGGCCAGAGACTAGAATGTATCCATGTACATCTCTAAAATACAAAATCTCTCTTTCGTCAGGCAAAAACTGTCTTTATGCACTTCACTACATTATCCAGCACGATTATGCCACCAAACACAGATTAGAATGAATCCATGTGCATCTCTAACTTGCAAATCTCTCCAAGTTAGACAAATACATTCTTATCTTTATGCACATCCAATATGCTCTTCACTGCATTATCGGGTGATATTATGCAACACAAAGGTATTAAGGCCTGATGGACTTTTCATCCCACTAACATTCTGAAAGAAGGAATACATCACTGGTTGCCGACGACCACGTGGCCTAATGGATAAGGCGTCTGACTTCGAATCAGAAGATTGAGGGTTCGAGTCCCTTCGTGGTTGGTGTACTGTGTACATGTCGAAGTTCTATGGAATTCACCATAACTTGGTACTTGTAGATGTAACGGGTTGACTTTCGGTTAAACCTGAGTTTCAAGTTCAGGCAACTGATTGATATGCATGGCTGTGACTGATTGCAGTATGATTGTTTCCAGTTAATCAACCTTTTTTAATTTGTGCCAAATAAAATGGAGGGTATTGAGCTCCATCACTATGATATACTTCAAAGCGGACCTTTGGCCATGAAGAAACAGGAATGCACTGGATGCTTTGAATTTGCCAGTCAAGAAAGCACTCAGACTCCACAATTAAACCCCCTGAGCCACTTTGCAAACAGTTAGTTGCACAGAATTATGGGAAAAGCAGGCCTGTTAGCTCAGCTGGTCAGAGCGTGGTGCTAATAACGCCAAGGTCACGGGTTCGATCCCCGTATGGGCCACATACTACAGTTAAAATGTATCCATGTGCATCTCTAACATGCAAAATCACTTTTGTCAGGCAAAAACTGTCTTTATGCACATCCAATATGTTCTTCACCACAGTATCCAGCACGATTATGCCACCAAACAGGCATAAGGCCTGACGGACATTTATGAGGACTACCATTCTGACAGAGAATGTACAACACTCTAAGGACCGCGTGGCCCAATGGATAAGGCGCCTGACTACGAATCAGGAGATTGAGGGTTCGAGTCCCTTCGTGGTCGTCAATCCGTGAAACTGTCAAACTTACCTGAAATGCACTGGGTGCTATGACTTTGCCAAAATCAAGAAAACACTCAGGATCCATGCTGAAACCCTCTGAGCCACTTTTCAAACAGTTAGTTGCAACAACTCATTCAGTAAGCAGGCCTGTTAGCTCAGCTGCTCAGAGCATAGTGCTAATAACACCAAGGTTGCGTGTTCGATCCCCGTATGGGCCAGAGACTAGAATGTATCCATGTACATCTCTAAAATACAAAATCTCTCTTTCGTAAGGCAAAAACTGTCTTTATGCACTTCACTACATTATCCAGCACGATTATGCCACCAAACACAGATTAGAATGAATCCATGTGCATCTCTAATTTGCAAATCTCTCCAAGTTAGACAAATACATTCTTATCTTTATGCACATCCAATATGCTCTTCACTGCATTATCGGGTGATATTATGCAACACAAAGGTATTAAGGCCTGATGGACTTTTCATCCCACTAACATTCTGAAAGAAGGAATACATCACTGGTTACCGACGACCACGTGGCCTAATGGATAAGGCGTCTGACTTCGAATCAGAAGATTGAGGGTTCGAGTCCCTTCGTGGTTGGTGTACTGTGTACATGTCGAAGTTCTATGGAATTCACCATAACTTGGTACTTGTAGATGTAACGGGTTGACTTTCGGTAAACCTGAGTTTCAAGTTCAGGCAACTGATTGATATGCATGGCTGTGACTGATTGCAGTATGATTGTTTCCAGTTAATCAAACCTTTTTTAGTTTGTGCCAAATAAAATGGAGGGTATTGAGCTCCATCACTATGATATACTTCAAAGCGGACCTTTGGCCTTGAAGAAACGGGAATGCACTGGATGCTTTTAATTTGCCAAAGTCAAGAAAGCACTCAGACTGCACAATTAAACCCCCTGAGCCACTTTGCAAACAGTTAGTTGCACAGAATTATGGGAAAAGCAGGCCTGTTAGCTCAGCTGGTCAGAGCGTGGTGCTAATAACGCCAAGGTCATGGGTTCGATCCCCGTATGGGCCACATACTACAGTTTAAAATGTATCCATGTGCATCTCTAACATGCAAAATCACTTTTGTCAGGCAAAAACTGTCTTTATGCACATCCAATATGTTCTTCACCACAGTATCCAGCACGATTATGCCACCAAACAGCCATAAGGCCTGACGGACATTTATGAGGACTACCATTCTGACAGAGAATGTACAACACTCTAAGGACCGCGTGGCCCAATGGATAAGGCGCCTGACTACGAATCAGGAGATTGAGGGTTCGAGTCCCTTCGTGGTCGTCAATCCGTGAAACTGTCAAACTTACCTGAAATGCACTGGGTGCTATGACTTTGCCAAAATCAAGAAAACACTCAGGATCCATGCTGAAACCCTCTGAGCCACTTTTCAAACAGTTAGTTGCAACAACTCATTCAGTAAGCAGGCCTGTTAGCTCAGCTGCTCAGAGCATAGTGCTAATAACACCAAGGTTGCGTGTTCAATCCCCGTATGGGCCAGAGACTAGAATGTATCCATGTACATCTCTAAAATACAAAATCTCTCATTCGTCATGCAAAAACTGTCTTTATGCACTTCACTACATTATCCAGCACGATTATGCCACCAAACACAGATTAGAATGAATCCATGTGCATCTCTAATTTGCAAATCTCTCCAAGTTAGACAAATACATTCTTATCTTTATGCACATCCAATATGCTCTTCACTGCATTATCGGGTGATATTATGCAACACAAAGGTATTAAGGCCTGATGGACTTTTCATCCCACTAACATTCTGAAAGAAGGAATACATCACTGGTTACCGACGACCACGTGGCCTAATGGATAAGGCGTCTGACTTCGAATCAGAAGATTGAGGGTTCGAGTCCCTTCGTGGTTGGTGTACTGTGTACATGTCGAAGTTCTATGGAATTCACCATAACTTGGTACTTGTAGATGTAACGGGTTGACTTTCGGTTAAACCTGAGTTTCAAGTTCAGGCAACTGATTGATATGCATGGCTGTGACTGATTGCAGTATGATTGTTTCCAGTTAATCAAACCTTTTTTAGTTTGTGCCAAATAAAATGGAGGGTATTGAGCTCCATCACTATGATATACTTCAAAGCGGACCTTTGGCCTTGAAGAAACGGGAATGCACTGGATGCTTTGAATTTGCCAAAGTCAAGAAAGCACTCAGACTGCACAATTAAACCCCCTGAGCCACTTTGCAAACAGTTAGTTGCACAGAATTATGGGAAAAGCAGGCCTGTTAGCTCAGCTGGTCAGAGCGTGGTGCTAATAACGCCAAGGTCACGGGTTCGATCCCCGTATGGGCCACATACTACAGTTTAAAATGTATCCATGTGCATCTCTAACATGCAAAATCACTTTTGTCAGGCAAAAACTGTCTTTATGCACATCCAATATGTTCTTCACCACAGTATCCAGCACGATTATGCCACCAAACAGCCATAAGGCCTGACGGACATTTATGAGGACTACCATTCTGACAGAGAATATACAACACTCTAAGGACCGCGTGGCCCAATGGATAAGGCGCCTGACTACGAATCAGGAGATTGAGGGTTCGAGTCCCTTCGTGGTCGTCAATCCGTGAAACTGTCAAACTTACCCGAAATGCACTGGGTGCTATGACTTTGCCAAAATCAAGAAAACACTCAGGATCCATGCTGAAACCCTCTGAGCCACTTTACAAACAGTTAGTTGCAACAACTCATTCAGTAAGCAGGCCTGTTAGCTCAGCTGGTCAGAGCGTGGTGCTAATAACGCCAAGGTTGCGGGTTCAATCCCCGTATGGGCCAGAGACTAGAATGTATCCATGTACATCTCTAAAATACAAAATCTCTCATTCGTCAGGCAAAAACTGTCTTTATGCACTTCACTACATTATCCAGCACGATTATGCCACCAAACACAGATTAGAATGAATCCATGTGCATCTCTAACTTGCAAATCTCTCCAAGTTAGACAAATACATTCTTATCATTATGCACATCCAATATGCTCTTCACTGCATTATCGGGTGATATTATGCAACACAAAGGTATTAAGGCCTGATGGACTTTTCATCCCACTAACATTCTGAAAGAAGGAATACATCACTGGTTACCGACGACCACGTGGCCTAATGGATAAGGCGTCTGACTTCGAATCAGAAGATTGAGGGTTCGAGTCCCTTCGTGGTTGGTGTACTGTGTACATGTCGAAGTTCTATGGAATTCACCATAACTTGGTACTTGTAGATGTAACGGGTTGACTTTCGGTTAAACCTGAGTTTCAAGTTCAGGCAACTGATTGATATGCATGGCTGTGACTGATTGCAGTATGATTGTTTCCAGTTAATCAAACCTTTTTTAGTTTGTGCCAAATAAAATGGAGGGTATTGAGCTCCATCACTATGATATACTTCAAAGCGGACCTTTGGCCTTGAAGAAACGGGAATGCACTGGATGCTTTGAATTTGCCAAAGTCAAGAAAGCACTCAGACTGCACAATTAAACCCCCTGAGCCACTTTGCAAACAGTTAGTTGCACAGAATTATGGGAAAAGCAGGCCTGTTAGCTCAGCTGGTCAGAGCGTGGTGCTAATAACGCCAAGGTCACGGGTTCGATCCCCGTATGGGCCACATACTACAGTTTAAAATGTATCCATGTGCATCTCTAACATGCAAAATCACTTTTGTCAGGCAAAAACTGTCTTTATGCACATCCAATATGTTCTTCACCACAGTATCCAGCACGATTATGCCACCAAACAGCCATAAGGCCTGACGGACATTTATGAGGACTACCATTCTGACAGAGAATGTACAACACTCTAAGGACCGCGTGGCCCAATGGATAAGGCGCCTGACTACGAATCAGGAGATTGAGGGTTCGAGTCCCTTCGTGGTCGTCAATCCGTGAAACTGTCAAATTTACCTGAAATGCACTGGGTGCTATGACTTTGCCAAAATCAAGAAAACACTCAGGCTGCGTACACACCTAAAGAACAAATGTTTGGTCCGTGTGCGATGCCTGATTGCTATTTGATTGCTGCTCCAATTCATTTTCAATGGGAGTCACGTCGTTTGATCGGACAAACCTGTCCGATGTGGGGGCGGAGGGCACAACAAACACATCGGACACCTTGTAGTCAAAACAGCCAACGAACAGGGTGGGACTTCAGATCGGACAGAAGGGTGGTTTTTAACCGCCAACTAATAGGAGAGAACTTCCGTTCTTGACAGCACTGGGTGGGGTTTAGGCTGTAGTCTTCTGAGTTACGTGACACAGACTATTATATCGCTTGTTTGTATGTCTTCTTTTGGCTACGGCCGTGCGTAACTTGGAGAGTCCAAGTTGCGCACGGCTGTCTCCAGTGAGTGAGTCCAGAAATACAGGACGATAGCCAAAATAGCCGTCGGGCCTCGGCAGTTGTGAGGCTGCATTAATAATTAGTTCTAAAAGCATGTATTTTTTACGGGGATCACTATTGATTTTAATAGTAGGCCTAGACGCATATATGTCTATGAGTAGCCTAGAGTAGAAATGTAATGGCAGCGTACGAGGTTCACATGCGCAAATATAACAGATGTACAAGTTATCGACACGAATGGTACTTACGGTATGGTACACGATGTAAGCTTGTAGATCTGTTTATTTTAAGCATGCGCCGCCGCCACCACGAAAAGTTATGACGCGCGCACATGTGGGGGGAGAGACCCGATATATTTTATAGCTCTATGGGAGAGACGCAGACAGAGAAATATTTAAAATCATCCTGTCTCGCTCTAGCGCACGGCCGCACGCATAAAGAGCCAATGGAGCAAATGTTAAATAAGCTACACAGGTGGTCCTAAATGATTAATTAATTACATCACTATAGCAAAAGACGTGATATAGGTCAACTGCAGCGGAGCTGTTCTGACTTGAAGCTTAACTGACCAGCACGGCTTCAAGTTTAAACCATAAGATGACATGGAAATGCTCGTCGATTTGATGCGCAGAAATAACAGGCCTATATCGAATCAGGTTAAGGTGCACACATCAGATGTGTGAAAGAAAAGTCCTTTTTTATCGGGATTCGGGGATACTTTGTTGTAGGCTATACGTCTCCGGTGAATTGTATGCACCAGCAGCAAGCACATTATTGTTCAAACACCTGCTCCTCTGTTGTCTTATTTGGCTAATAAAATAATTATTAAGAATTAATGCAATTTCAAGTTGTTGCTGCAATCATGATTCATGTTGCTGTTCTCTTCTCTCTGTGACTGAAGGTTGCGCCCAAAAATTGTAGACAGTGATTTCCCGCACCCCTCATGTTATTTTTCCCTCCGTCGTAAAATGACCTCTTTTCTTTTTTTCACTATTTGGTTCGCTTAACATGTCCACGTGTCATTTGTTTACATATTTGATACGCTTTACAAAGTCCAGTGTGAACACCAAACGGACCAAAATCAAAATGCAAATATTTGGTCCTTGGTCCTTGATCCGGACCTTTTAAGTGAACTTTGAGTGTGAAAAACGGCCTCGGCCCACGACAAACTACCGCTAGCTGCTGCTGCAGTCAAGAAAACTACACTGAACATATGTGCATCTATTTCCGCGTATGTCGCACCGCCCAAATCCCGCAAAGCATTGTGGGACATGGAGGCATCAAATCATAAAAATGTAATCAGTGGTCGGTCGGACAGATCTGTGTGTCCGAAAGGTGTGTACGAAGCCTCAGGATCCATGCTTAAACCCTCTGAGCCACTTTTCAAACAGTTAGTTGCAACAACTCATTCAGTAAGCAGGCCTGTTAGCTCAGCTGGTCAGAGCATAGTGCTAATAACACCAAGGTTGCGTGTTCGATCCCCGTATGGGCCAGAGACTAGAATGTATCCATGTACATCTTTAAAATACAAAATCTCTCTTTCGTCAGGCAAAAACTGTCTTTATGCACTTCACTACATTATCCAGCACGATTATGCCACCAAACACAGATTAGAATGAATCCATGTGCATCTCTAACTTGCAAATCTCTCCAAGTTAGACAAATACATTCTTATCTTTATGCACATCCAATATGCTCTTCACTGCATTATCGGGTGATATTATGCAACACAAAGGTATTAAGGCCTGATGGACTTTTCATCCCACTAACATTCTGAAAGAAGGAATACATCACTGGTTACCGACGACCACGTGGCCTAATGGATAAGGCGTCTGACTTCGAATCAGAAGATTGAGGGTTCGAGTCCCTTCGTGGTTGGTGTACTGTGTACATGTCGAAGTTCTATGGAATTCACCATAACTTGGTACTTGTAGATGTAACGGGTTGACTTTCGGTTAAACCTGAGTTTCAAGTTCAGGCAACTGATTGATATGCATGGCTCTGACTGATTGCAGTATGATTGTTTCCAGTTAATCAACCTTTTTTAATTTGTGCCAAATAAAATGGAGGGTATTGAGCTCCATCACTATGATATACTTCAAAGCGGACCTTTGGCCATGAAGAAACGGGAATGCACTGGATGCTTTGAATTTGCCAGTCAAGAAAGCACTCAGACTGCACAATTAAACCCCCTGAGCCACTTTGCAAACAGTTAGTTGCACAGAATTATGGGAAAAGCAGGCCTGTTAGCTCAGCTGGTCAGAGCGTGGTGCTAATAACGCCAAGGTCACGGGTTCGATCCCCGTATGGGCCACATACTACAGTTTAAAATGTATCCATGTGCAACTCTAACATGCAAAATCACTTTTGTCAGGCAAAAACTGTCTTTATGCACATCCAATATGTTCTTCACCACAGTATCCAGCACGATTATGCCACCAAACAGCCATAAGGCCTGACGGACATTTATGAGGACTACCATTCTGACAGAGAATGTACAACACTCTAAGGACCGCGTGGCCCAATGCATAAGGCGCCTGACTACGAATCAGGAGATTGAGGGTTCGAGTCCCTTCGTGGTCGTCAATCCGTGAAACTGTCAAACTTACCTGAAATGCACTGGGTGCTATGACTTTGCCAAAATCAAGAAAACACTCAGGATCCATGCTGAAACCCTCTGAGCCACTTTTCAAACAGTTAGTTGCAACAACTCATTCAGTAAGCAGGCCTGTTAGCTCAGCTGCTCAGAGCATAGTGCTAATAACACCAAGGTTGCGTGTTCGATCCCCGTATGGGCCAGAGACTAGAATGTATCCATGTACATCTCTAAAATACAAAATCTCTCTTTCGTAAGGCAAAAACTGTCTTTATGCACTTCACTACATTATCCAGCACGATTATGCCACCAAACACAGATTAGAATGAATCCATGTGCATCTCTAATTTGCAAATCTCTCCAAGTTAGACAAATACATTCTTATCTTTATGCACATCCAATATGCTCTTCACTGCATTATCGGGTGATATTATGCAACACAAAGGTATTAAGGCCTGATGGACTTTTCATCCCACTAACATTCTGAAAGAAGGAATACATCACTGGTTACCGACGACCACGTGGCCTAATGGATAAGGCGTCTGACTTCGAATCAGAAGATTGAGGGTTCGAGTCCCTTCGTGGTTGGTGTACTGTGTACATGTCGAAGTTCTATGGAATTCACCATAACTTGGTACTTGTAGATGTAACGGGTTGACTTTCGGTTAAACCTGAGTTTCAAGTTCAGGCAACTGATTGATATGCATGGCTGTGACTGATTGCAGTATGATTGTTTCCAGTTAATCAAACCTTTTTTAGTTTGTGCCAAATAAAATGGAGGGTATTGAGCTCCATCACTATGATATACTTCAAAGCGGACCTTTGGCCTTGAAGAAACGGGAATGCACTGGATGCTTTGAATTTGCCAAAGTCAAGAAAGCACTCAGACTGCACAATTAAACCCCCTGAGCCACTTTGCAAACAGTTAGTTGCACAGAATTATGGGAAAAGCAGGCCTGTTAGCTCAGCTGGTCAGAGCGTGGTGCTAATAACGCCAAGGTCATGGGTTCGATCCCCGTATGGGCCACATACTACAGTTTAAAATGTATCCATGTGCATCTCTAACATGCAAAATCACTTTTGTCAGGCAAAAACTGTCTTTATGCACATCCAATATGTTCTTCACCACAGTATCCAGCACGATTATGCCACCAAACAGCCATAAGGCCTGACGGACATTTATGAGGACTACCATTCTGACAGAGAATGTACAACACTCTAAGGACCGCGTGGCCCAATGGATAAGGCGCCTGACTACGAATCAGGAGATTGAGGGTTCGAGTCCCTTCGTGGTCGTCAATCCGTGAAACTGTCAAACTTACCTGAAATGCACTGGGTGCTATGACTTTGCCAAAATCAAGAAAACACTCAGGATCCATGCTGAAACCCTCTGAGCCACTTTTCAAACAGTTAGTTGCAACAACTCATTTAGTAAGCAGGCCTGTTAGCTCAGCTGCTCAGAGCATAGTGCTAATAACACCAAGGTTACGTGTTCGATCCCCGTATGGGCCAGAGACTAGAATGTATCCATGTACATCTCTAAAATACAAAATCTCTCTTTCGTCAGGCAAAAACTGTCTTTATGCACTTCACTACATTATCCAGCACGATTATGCCACCAAACACAGATTAGAATGAATCCATGTGCATCTCTAATTTGCAAATCTCTCCAAGTTAGACAAATACATTCTTATCTTTATGCACATCCAATATGCTCTTCACTGCATTATCGGGTGATATTATGCAACACAAAGGTATTAAGGCCTGATGGACTTTTCATCCCACTAACATTCTGAAAGAAGGAATACATCACTGGTTACCGACGACCACGTGGCCTAATGGATACGGCGTCTGACTTCGAATCAGAAGATTGAGGGTTCGAGTCCCTTCGTGGTTGGTGTACTGTGTACATGTCGAAGTTCTATGGAATTCACCATAACTTGGTACTTGTAGATGTAACGGGTTGACTTTCGGTTAAACCTGAGTTTCAAGTTCAGGCAACTGATTGATATGCATGGCTGTGACTGATTGCAGTATGATTGTTTCCATTTAATCAAACCTTTTTTAGTTTGTGCCAAATAAAATGGAGGGTATTGAGCTCCATCACTATGATATACTTCAAAGCGGACCTTTGGCCTTGAAGAAACGGGAATGCACTGGATGCTTTGAATTTGCCAAAGTCAAGAAAGCACTCAGACTGCACAATTAAACCCCCTGAGCCACTTTGCAAACAGTTAGTTGCACAGAATTATGGGAAAAGCAGGCCTGTTAGCTCAGCTGGTCAGAGCGTGGTGCTAATAACGCCAAGGTCACGGGTTCGATCCCCGTATGGGCCACATACTACAGTTTAAAATGTATCCATGTGCATCTCTAACATGCAAAATCACTTTTGTCAGGCAAAAACTGTCTTTATGCACATCCAATATGTTCTTCACCACAGTATCCAGCACGATTATGCCACCAAACAGCCATAAGGCCTGACGGACATTTATGAGGACTACCATTCTGACAGAGAATGTACAACACTCTAAGGACCGCGTGGCCCAATGGATAAGGCGCCTGACTACGAATCAGGAGATTGAGGGTTCGAGTCCCTTCGTGGTCGTCAATCCGTGAAACTGTCAAACTTACCTGAAATGCACTGGGTGCTATGACTTTGCCAAAATCAAGAAAACACTCAGGATCCATGCTGAAACCCTCTGAGCCACTTTTCAAACAGTTAGTTGCAACAACTCATTCAGTAAGCAGGCCTGTTAGCTCAGCTGCTCAGAGCATAGTGCTAATAACACCAAGGTTGCGTGTTCGATCCCCGTATGGGCCAGAGACTAGAATGTATCCATGTACATCTCTAAAATACAAAATCTCTCTTTCGTCAGGCAAAAACTGTCTTTATGCACTTCACTACATTATCCAGCACGATTATGCCACCAAACACAGATTAGAATGAATCCATGTGCATCTCTAATTTGCAAATCTCTCCAAGTTAGACAAATACATTCTTATCTTTATGCACATCCAATATGCTCTTCACTGCATTATCGGGTGATATTATGCAACACAAAGGTATTAAGGCCTGATGGACTTTTCATCCCACTAACATTCTGAAAGAAGGAATACATCACTGGTTACCGACGACCACGTGGCCTAATGGATACGGCGTCTGACTTCGAATCAGAAGATTGAGGGTTCGAGTCCCTTCGTGGTTGGTGTACTGTGTACATGTCGAAGTTCTATGGAATTCACCATAACTTGGTACTTGTAGATGTAACGGGTTGACTTTCGGTTAAACCTGAGTTTCAAGTTCAGGCAACTGATTGATATGCATGGCTGTGACTGATTGCAGTATGATTGTTTCCAGTTAATCAAACCTTTTTTAGTTTGTGCCAAATAAAATGGAGGGTATTGAGCTCCATCACTATGATATACTTCAAAGCGGACCTTTGGCCTTGAAGAAACGGGAATGCACTGGATGCTTTGAATTTGCCAAAGTCAAGAAAGCACTCAGACTGCACAATTAAACCCCCTGAGCCACTTTGCAAACAGTTAGTTGCACAGAATTATGGGAAAAGCAGGCCTGTTAGCTCAGCTGGTCAGAGCGTGGTGCTAATAACGCCAAGGTCACGGGTTCGATCCCCGTATGGGCCACATACTACAGTTTAAAATGTATCCATGTGCATCTCTAACATGCAAAATCACTTTTGTCAGGCAAAAACTGTCTTTATGCACATCCAATATGTTCTTCACCACAGTATCCAGCACGATTATGCCACCAAACAGCCATAAGGCCTGACGGACATTTATGAGGACTACCATTCTGACAGAGAATATACAACACTCTAAGGACCGCGTGGCCCAATGGATAAGGCGCCTGACTACGAATCAGGAGATTGAGGGTTCGAGTCCCTTCGTGGTCGTCAATCCGTGAAACTGTCAAACTTACCTGAAATGCACTGGGTGCTATGACTTTGCCAAAATCAAGAAAACACTCAGGCCTAGTTCACACCTACACAACAAATGTTCGGTCCGTGTGTGATGCCTGATTGCTTTTTGAGTGCTGCTCCAATTCATTTTCAATGGGAGTCACATGGTTTGACCAAACATTTTTGTTTGATGAGGGGGGAGCAATCAGCAATCAGTGATCAAACACAAATGTTTGATCAAACCATGTGACTCCCATTGGAAAAGCATTGTGGTGCCCCAAAAAAACAAAAAAACGACCAAACATTGCTTGATTGGTGTTTGGTACGTGTGAATGAGGCCTCAGGATCCATGCTGAAACCCTCTGAGCCACTTTACAAACAGTTAGTTGCAACAACTCATTCAGTGAGCAGGCCTGTTAGCTCAGCTGGTCAGAGCGTGGTGCTAATAACGCCAAGGTTGCGGGTTCAATCCCCGTATGGGCCAGAGACTAGAATGTATCCATGTACATCTCTAAAATACAAAATCTCTCATTCGTCAGGCAAAAACTGTCTTTATGCACTTCACTACATTATCCAGCACGATTATGCCACCAAACACAGATTAGAATGAATCCATGTGCATCTCTAACTTGCAAATCTCTCCAAGTTAGACAAATACATTCTTATCATTATGCACATCCAATATGCTCTTCACTGCATTATCGGGTGATATTATGCAACACAAAGGTATTAAGGCCTGATGGACTTTTCATCCCACTAACATTCTGAAAGAAGGAATACATCACTGGTTACCGACGACCACGTGGCCTAATGGATAAGGCGTCTGACTTCGAATCAGAAGATTGAGGGTTCGAGTCCCTTCGTGGTTGGTGTACTGTGTACATGTCGAAGTTCTATGGAATTCACCATAACTTGGTACTTGTAGATGTAACGGGTTGACTTTCGGTTAAACCTGAGTTTCAAGTTCAGGCAACTGATTGATATGCATGGCTGTGACTGATTGCAGTATGATTGTTTCCAGTTAATCAAACCTTTTTTAGTTTGTGCCAAATAAAATGGAGGGTATTGAGCTCCATCACTATGATATACTTCAAAGCGGACCTTTGGCCTTGAAGAAACGGGAATGCACTGGATGCTTTGAATTTGCCAAAGTCAAGAAAGCACTCAGACTGCACAATTAAACCCCCTGAGCCACTTTGCAAACAGTTAGTTGCACAGAATTATGGGAAAAGCAGGCCTGTTAGCTCAGCTGGTCAGAGCGTGGTGCTAATAACGCCAAGGTCACGGGTTCGATCCCCGTATGGGCCACATACTACAGTTTAAAATGTATCCATGTGCAACTCTAACATGCAAAATCACTTTTGTCAGGCAAAAACTGTCTTTATGCACATCCAATATGTTCTTCACCACAGTATCCAGCACGATTATGCCACCAAACAGCCATAAGGCCTGACGGACATTTATGAGGACTACCATTCTGACAGAGAATGTACAACACTCTAAGGACCGCGTGGCCCAATGGATAAGGCGCCTGACTACGAATCAGGAGATTGAGGGTTCGAGTCCCTTCGTGGTCGTCAATCCGTGAAACTGTCAAACTTACCTGAAATGCACTGGGTGCTATGACTTTGCCAAAATCAAGAAAACACTCAGGATCCATGCTGAAACCCTCTGAGCCACTTTTCAAACAGTTAGTTGCAACAACTCATTCAGTAAGCAGGCCTGTTAGCTCAGCTGCTCAGAGCATAGTGCTAATAACACCAAGGTTGCGTGTTCGATCCCCGTATGGGCCAGAGACTAGAATGTATCCATGTACATCTCTAAAATACAAAATCTCTCTTTCGTAAGGCAAAAACTGTCTTTATGCACTTCACTACATTATCCAGCACGATTATGCCACCAAACACAGATTAGAATGAATCCATGTGCATCTCTAATTTGCAAATCTCTCCAAGTTAGACAAATACATTCTTATCTTTATGCACATCCAATATGCTCTTCACTGCATTATCGGGTGATATTATGCAACACAAAGGTATTAAGGCCTGATGGACTTTTCATCCCACTAACATTCTGAAAGAAGGAATACATCACTGGTTACCGACGACCACGTGGCCTAATGGATAAGGCGTCTGACTTCGAATCAGAAGATTGAGGGTTCGAGTCCCTTCGTGGTTGGTGTACTGTGTACATGTCGAAGTTCTATGGAATTCACCATAACTTGGTACTTGTAGATGTAACGGGTTGACTTTCGGTTAAACCTGAGTTTCAAGTTCAGGCAACTGATTGATATGCATGGCTGTGACTGATTGCAGTATGATTGTTTCCAGTTAATCAAACCTTTTTTAGTTTGTGCCAAATAAAATGGAGGGTATTGAGCTCCATCACTATGATATACTTCAAAGCGGACCTTTGGCCTTGAAGAAACGGGAATGCACTGGATGCTTTAAATTTGCCAAAGTCAAGAAAGCACTCAGACTGCACAATTAAACCCCCTGAGCCACTTTGCAAACAGTTAGTTGCACAGAATTATGGGAAAAGCAGGCCTGTTAGCTCAGCTGGTCAGAGCGTGGTGCTAATAACGCCAAGGTCACGGGTTCGATCCCCGTATGGGCCACATACTACAGTTTAAAATGTATCCATGTGCATCTCTAACATGCTAAATCACTTTTGTCAGGCAAAAACTGTCTTTATGCACATCCAATATGTTCTTCACCACAGTATCCAGCACGATTATGCCACCAAACAGCCATAAGGCCTGACGGACATTTATGAGGACTACCATTCTGACAGAGAATGTACAACACTCTAAGGACCGCGTGGCCCAATGGATAAGGCGCCTGACTACGAATCAGGAGATTGAGGGTTCGAGTCCCTTCGTGGTCGTCAATCCGTGAAACTGTCAAACTTACCTGAAATGCACTGGGTGCTATGACTTTGCCAAAATCAAGAAAACACTCAGGATCCATGCTGAAACCCTCTGAGCCACTTTTCAAACAGTTAGTTGCAACAACTCATTTAGTAAGCAGGCCTGTTAGCTCAGCTGCTCAGAGCATAGTGCTAATAACACCAAGGTTACGTGTTCGATCCCCGTATGGGCCAGAGACTAGAATGTATCCATGTACATCTCTAAAATACAAAATCTCTCTTTCGTCAGGCAAAAACTGTCTTTATGCACTTCACTACATTATCCAGCACGATTATGCCACCAAACACAGATTAGAATGAATCCATGTGCATCTCTAATTTGCAAATCTCTCCAAGTTAGACAAATACATTCTTATCTTTATGCACATCCAATATGCTCTTCACTGCATTATCGGGTGATATTATGCAACACAAAGGTATTAAGGCCTGATGGACTTTTCATCCCACTAACATTCTGAAAGAAGGAATACATCACTGGTTACCGACGACCACGTGGCCTAATGGATACGGCGTCTGACTTCGAATCAGAAGATTGAGGGTTCGAGTCCCTTCGTGGTTGGTGTACTGTGTACATGTCGAAGTTCTATGGAATTCACCATAACTTGGTACTTGTAGATGTAACGGGTTGACTTTCGGTTAAACCTGAGTTTCAAGTTCAGGCAACTGATTGATATGCATGGCTGTGACTGATTGCAGTATGATTGTTTCCATTTAATCAAACCTTTTTTAGTTTGTGCCAAATAAAATGGAGGGTATTGAGCTCCATCACTATGATATACTTCAAAGCGGACCTTTGGCCTTGAAGAAACGGGAATGCACTGGATGCTTTGAATTTGCCAAAGTCAAGAAAGCACTCAGACTGCACAATTAAACCCCCTGAGCCACTTTGCAAACAGTTAGTTGCACAGAATTATGGGAAAAGCAGGCCTGTTAGCTCAGCTGGTCAGAGCGTGGTGCTAATAACGCCAAGGTCACGGGTTCGATCCCCGTATGGGCCACATACTACAGTTTAAAATGTATCCATGTGCATCTCTAACATGCAAAATCACTTTTGTCAGGCAAAAACTGTCTTTATGCACATCCAATATGTTCTTCACCACAGTATCCAGCACGATTATGCCACCAAACAGCCATAAGGCCTGACGGACATTTATGAGGACTACCATTCTGACAGAGAATGTACAACACTCTAAGGACCGCGTGGCCCAATGGATAAGGCGCCTGACTACGAATCAGGAGATTGAGGGTTCGAGTCCCTTCGTGGTCGTCAATCCGTGAAACTGTCAAACTTACCTGAAATGCACTGGGTGCTATGACTTTGCCAAAATCAAGAAAACACTCAGGATCCATGCTGAAACCCTCTGAGCCACTTTTCAAACAGTTAGTTGCAACAACTCATTCAGTAAGCAGGCCTGTTAGCTCAGCTGCTCAGAGCATAGTGCTAATAACACCAAGGTTGCGTGTTCGATCCCCGTATGGGCCAGAGACTAGAATGTATCCATGTACATCTCTAAAATACAAAATCTCTCTTTCGTCAGGCAAAAACTGTCTTTATGCACTTCACTACATTATCCAGCACGATTATGCCACCAAACACAGATTAGAATGAATCCATGTGCATCTCTAATTTGCAAATCTCTCCAAGTTAGACAAATACATTCTTATCTTTATGCACATCCAATATGCTCTTCACTGCATTATCGGGTGATATTATGCAACACAAAGGTATTAAGGCCTGATGGACTTTTCATCCCACTAACATTCTGAAAGAAGGAATACATCACTGGTTACCGACGACCACGTGGCCTAATGGATACGGCGTCTGACTTCGAATCAGAAGATTGAGGGTTCGAGTCCCTTCGTGGTTGGTGTACTGTGTACATGTCGAAGTTCTATGGAATTCACCATAACTTGGTACTTGTAGATGTAACGGGTTGACTTTCGGTTAAACCTGAGTTTCAAGTTCAGGCAACTGATTGATATGCATGGCTGTGACTGATTGCAGTATGATTGTTTCCAGTTAATCAAACCTTTTTTAGTTTGTGCCAAATAAAATGGAGGGTATTGAGCTCCATCACTATGATATACTTCAAAGCGGACCTTTGGCCTTGAAGAAACGGGAATGCACTGGATGCTTTGAATTTGCCAAAGTCAAGAAAGCACTCAGACTGCACAATTAAACCCCCTGAGCCACTTTGCAAACAGTTAGTTGCACAGAATTATGGGAAAAGCAGGCCTGTTAGCTCAGCTGGTCAGAGCGTGGTGCTAATAACGCCAAGGTCACGGGTTCGATCCCCGTATGGGCCACATACTACAGTTTAAAATGTATCCATGTGCATCTCTAACATGCAAAATCACTTTTGTCAGGCAAAAACTGTCTTTATGCACATCCAATATGTTCTTCACCACAGTATCCAGCACGATTATGCCACCAAACAGCCATAAGGCCTGACGGACATTTATGAGGACTACCATTCTGATAGAGAATGTACAACACTCTAAGGACCGCGTGGCCCAATGGATAAGGCGCCTGACTACGAATCAGGAGATTGAGGGTTCGAGTCCCTTCGTGGTCGTCAATCCGTGAAACTGTCAAACTTACCTGAAATGCACTGGGTGCTATGACTTTGCCAAAATCAAGAAAACACTCAGGATCCATGCTGAAACCCTCTGAGCCACTTTTCAAACAGTTAGTTGCAACAACTCATTCAGTAAGCAGGCCTGTTAGCTCAGCTGCTCAGAGCATAGTGCTAATAACACCAAGGTTGCGTGTTCGATCCCCGTATGGGCCAGAGACTAGAATGTATCCATGTACATCTCTAAAATACAAAATCTCTCTTTCGTCAGGCAAAAACTGTCTTTATGCACTTCACTACATTATCCAGCACGATTATGCCACCAAACACAGATTAGAATGAATCCATGTGCATCTCTAATTTGCAAATCTCTCCAAGTTAGACAAATACATTCTTATCTTTATGCACATCCAATATGCTCTTCACTGCATTATCGGGTGATATTATGCAACACAAAGGTATTAAGGCCTGATGGACTTTTCATCCCACTAACATTCTGAAAGAAGGAATACATCACTGGTTACCGACGACCACGTGGCCTAATGGATACGGCGTCTGACTTCGAATCAGAAGATTGAGGGTTCGAGTCCCTTCGTGGTTGGTGTACTGTGTACATGTCGAAGTTCTATGGAATTCACCATAACTTGGTACTTGTAGATGTAACGGGTTGACTTTCGGTTAAACCTGAGTTTCAAGTTCAGGCAACTGATTGATATGCATGGCTGTGACTGATTGCAGTATGATTGTTTCCAGTTAATCAAACCTTTTTTAGTTTGTGCCAAATAAAATGGAGGGTATTGAGCTCCATCACTATGATATACTTCAAAGCGGACCTTTGGCCTTGAAGAAACGGGAATGCACTGGATGCTTTGAATTTGCCAAAGTCAAGAAAGCACTCAGACTGCACAATTAAACCCCCTGAGCCACTTTGCAAACAGTTAGTTGCACAGAATTATGGGAAAAGCAGGCCTGTTAGCTCAGCTGGTCAGAGCGTGGTGCTAATAACGCCAAGGTCACGGGTTCGATCCCCGTATGGGCCACATACTACAGTTTAAAATGTATCCATGTGCATCTCTAACATGCAAAATCACTTTTGTCAGGCAAAAACTGTCTTTATGCACATCCAATATGTTCTTCACCACAGTATCCAGCACGATTATGCCACCAAACAGCCATAAGGCCTGACGGACATTTATGAGGACTACCATTCTGACAGAGAATATACAACACTCTAAGGACCGCGTGGCCCAATGGATAAGGCGCCTGACTACGAATCAGGAGATTGAGGGTTCGAGTCCCTTCGTGGTCGTCAATCCGTGAAACTGTCAAACTTACCTGAAATGCACTGGGTGCTATGACTTTGCCAAAATCAAGAAAACACTCAGGATCCATGCTGAAACCCTCTGAGCCACTTTACAAACAGTTAGTTGCAACAACTCATTCAGTAAGCAGGCCTGTTAGCTCAGCTGGTCAGAGCGTGGTGCTAATAACGCCAAGGTTGCGGGTTCAATCCCCGTATGGGCCAGAGACTAGAATGTATCCATGTACATCTCTAAAATACAAAATCTCTCATTCGTCAGGCAAAAACTGTCTTTATGCACTTCACTACATTATCCAGCACGATTATGCCACCAAACACAGATTAGAATGAATCCATGTGCATCTCTAACTTGCAAATCTCTCCAAGTTAGACAAATACATTCTTATCATTATGCACATCCAATATGCTCTTCACTGCATTATCGGGTGATATTATGCAACACAAAGGTATTAAGGCCTGATGGACTTTTCATCCCACTAACATTCTGAAAGAAGGAATACATCACTGGTTACCGACGACCACGTGGCCTAATGGATAAGGCGTCTGACTTCGAATCAGAAGATTGAGGGTTCGAGTCCCTTCGTGGTTGGTGTACTGTGTACATGTCTAAGTTCTATGGAATTCACCATAACTTGGTACTTGTAGATGTAACGGGTTGACTTTCGGTTAAACCTGAGTTTCAAGTTCAGGCAACTGATTGATATGCATGGCTGTGACTGATTGCAGTATGATTGTTTCCAGTTAATCAAACCTTTTTTAGTTTGTGCCAAATAAAATGGAGGGTATTGAGCTCCATCACTATGATATACTTCAAAGCGGACCTTTGGCCTTGAAGAAACGGGAATGCACTGGATGCTTTGAATTTGCCAAAGTCAAGAAAGCACTCAGACTGCACAATTAAACCCCCTGAGCCACTTTGCAAACAGTTAGTTGCACAGAATTATGGGAAAAGCAGGCCTGTTAGCTCAGCTGGTCAGAGCGTGGTGCTAATAACGCCAAGGTCACGGGTTCGATCCCCGTATGGGCCACATACTACAGTTTAAAATGTATCCATGTGCATCTCTAACATGCAGAATCACTTTTGTCAGGCAAAAACTGTCTTTATGCACATCCAATATGTTCTTCACCACAGTATCCAGCACGATTATGCCACCAAACAGCCATAAGGCCTGACGGACATTTATGAGGACTACCATTCTGACAGAGAATATACAACACTCTAAGGACCGCGTGGCCCAATGGATAAGGCGCCTGACTACGAATCAGGAGATTGAGGGTTCGAGTCCCTTCGTGGTCGTCAATCCGTGAAACTGTCAAACTTACCTGAAATGCACTGGGTGCTATGACTTTGCCAAAATCAAGAAAACACTCAGGATCCATGCTGAAACCCTCTGAGCCACTTTACAAACAGTTAGTTGCAACAACTCATTCAGTAAGCAGGCCTGTTAGCTCAGCTGGTCAGAGCGTGGTGCTAATAACGCCAAGGTTGCGGGTTCAATCCCCGTATGGGCCAGAGACTAGAATGTATCCATGTACATCTCTAAAATACAAAATCTCTCATTCGTCAGGCAAAAACTGTCTTTATGCACTTCACTACATTATCCAGCACGATTATGCCACCAAACACAGATTAGAATGAATCCATGTGCATCTCTAACTTGCAAATCTCTCCAAGTTAGACAAATACATTCTTATCATTATGCACATCCAATATGCTCTTCACTGCATTATCGGGTGATATTATGCAACACAAAGGTATTAAGGCCTGATGGACTTTTCATCCCACTAACATTCTGAAAGAAGGAATACATCACTGGTTACCAACGACCACGTGGCCTAATGGATAAGGCGTCTGACTTCGAATCAGAAGATTGAGGGTTCGAGTCCCTTCGTGGTTGGTGTACTGTGTACATGTCGAAGTTCTATGGAATTCACCATAACTTGGTACTTGTAGATGTAACGGGTTGACTTTCGGTTAAACCTGAGTTTCAAGTTCAGGCAACTGATTGATATGCATGGCTGTGACTGATTGCAGTATGATTGTTTCCAGTTAATCAAACCTTTTTTAGTTTGTGCCAAATAAAATGGAGGGTATTGAGCTCCATCACTATGATATACTTCAAAGCGGACCTTTGGCCTTGAAGAAACGGGAATGCACTGGATGCTTTGAATTTGCCAAAGTCAAGAAAGCACTCAGACTGCACAATTAAACCCCCTGAGCCACTTTGCAAACAGTTAGTTGCACAGAATTATGGGAAAAGCAGGCCTGTTAGCTCAGCTGGTCAGAGCGTGGTGCTAATAACGCCAAGGTCACGGGTTCGATCCCCGTATGGGCCACATACTACAGTTTAAAATGTATCCATGTGCATCTCTAACATGCAAAATCACTTTTGTCAGGCTAAAACTGTCTTTATGCACATCCAATATGTTCTTCACCACAGTATCCAGCACGATTATGCCACCAAACATCCATAAGGCCTGACGGACATTTATGAGGACTATCATTCTGACAGAGAATGTACAACACTCTAAGGACCGCGTGGCCCAATGGATAAGGTGCCTGACTACGAATCAGGAGATTGAGGGTTCGAGTCCCTTCGTGGTCGTCAATCCGTGAAACTGTCAAATTTACCTGAAATGCACTGGGTGCTATGACTTTGCCAAAATCAAGAAAACACTCAGGATCCATGCTTAAACCCTCTGAGCCACTTTTCAAACAGTTAGTTGCAACAACTCATTCAGTAAGCAGGCCTGTTAGCTCAGCTGGTCAGAGCATAGTGCTAATAACACCAAGGTTGCGTGTTCAATCCCCGTATGGGCCAGAGACTAGAATGTATCCATGTACATCTCTAAAATACAAAATCTCTCTTTCGTCAGGCAAAAACTGTCTTTATGCACTTCACTACATTATCCAGCACGATTATGCCACCAAACACAGATTAGAATGAATCCATGTGCATCTCTAACTTGCAAATCTCTCCAAGTTAGACAAATACATTCTTATCTTTATGCACATCCAATATGCTCTTCACTGCATTATCGGGTGATATTATGCAACACAAAGGTATTAAGGCCTGATGGACTTTTCATCCCACTAACATTCTGAAAGAAGGAATACATCACTGGTTGCAGACGACCACGTGGCCTAATGGATAAGGCGTCTGACTTCGAATCAGAAGATTGAGGGTTCGAGTCCCTTCGTGGTTGGTGTACTGTGTACATGTCGAAGTTCTATGGAATTCACCATAACTTGGTACTTGTAGATGTAACGGGTTGACTTTCGGTTAAACCTGAGTTTCAAGTTCAGGCAACTGATTGATATGCATGGCTGTGACTGATTGCAGTATGATTGTTTCCAGTTAATCAAACCTTTTTTAGTTTGTGCCAAATAAAATGGAGGGTATTGAGCTCCATCACTATGATATACTTCAAAGCGGACCTTTGGCCTTGAAGAAACGGGAATGCACTGGATGCTTTGAATTTGCCAAAGTCAAGAAAGCACTCAGACTGCACAATTAAACCCCCTGAGCCACTTTGCAAACAGTTAGTTGCACAGAATTATGGGAAAAGCAGGCCTGTTAGCTCAGCTGGTCAGAGCGTGGTGCTAATAACGCCAAGGTCACGGGTTCGATCCCCGTATGGGCCACATACTACAGTTTAAAATGTATCCATGTGCATCTCTAACATGCAAAATCACTTTTGTCAGGCAAAAACTGTCTTTATGCACATCCAATATGTTCTTCACCACAGTATCCAGCACGATTATGCCACCAAACAGCCATAAGGCCTGACGGACATTTATGAGGACTACCATTCTGACAGAGAATGTACAACACTCTAAGGACCGCGTGGCCCAATGGATAAGGCGCCTGACTACGAATCAGGAGATTGAGGGTTCGAGTCCCTTCGTGGTCGTCAATCCGTGAAACTGTCAAACTTACCTGAAATGCACTGGGTGCTATGACTTTGCCAAAATCAAGAAAACACTCAGGATCCATGCTGAAACCCTCTGAGCCACTTTTCAAACAGTTAGTTGCAACAACTCATTCAGTAAGCAGGCCTGTTAGCTCAGCTGCTCAGAGCATAGTGCTAATAACACCAAGGTTGCGTGTTCGATCCCCGTATGGGCCAGAGACTAGAATGTATCCATGTACATCTCTAAAATACAAAATCTCTCTTTCGTCAGGCAAAAACTGTCTTTATGCACTTCACTACATTATCCAGCACGATTATGCCACCAAACACAGATTAGAATGAATCCATGTGCATCTCTAATTTGCAAATCTCTCCAAGTTAGACAAATACATTCTTATCTTTATGCACATCCAATATGCTCTTCACTGCATTATCGGGTGATATTATGCAACACAAAGGTATTAAGGCCTGATGGACTTTTCATCCCACTAACATTCTGAAAGAAGGAATACATCACTGGTTACCGACGACCACGTGGCCTAATGGATAAGGCGTCTGACTTCGAATCAGAAGATTGAGGGTTCGAGTCCCTTCGTGGTTGGTGTACTGTGTACATGTCGAAGTTCTATGGAATTCACCATAACTTGGTACTTGTAGATGTAACGGGTTGACTTTCGGTTAAACCTGAGTTTCAAGTTCAGGCAACTGATTGATATGCATGGCTGTGACTGATTGCAGTATGATTGTTTCCAGTTAATCAAACCTTTTTTAGTTTGTGCCAAATAAAATGGAGGGTATTGAGCTCCA
Organism: Electrona antarctica; assembly: GCF_951216825.1. Taxonomy (NCBI): domain Eukaryota; kingdom Metazoa; phylum Chordata; class Actinopteri; order Myctophiformes; family Myctophidae; genus Electrona; species Electrona antarctica. Next base: position 48,516,943 of record NC_136796.1, read on the forward strand.
TCACTATGATATACTTCAAAGCGGACCTTTGGCCTTGAAGAAACGGGAATGCACTGGATGCTTTGAATTTGCCAAAGTCAAGAAAGCACTCAGACTGCACAATTAAACCCCCTGAGCCACTTTGCAAACAGTTAGTTGCACAGAATTATGGGAAAAGCAGGCCTGTTAGCTCAGCTGGTCAGAGCATGGTGCTAATAACGCCAAGGTCACGGGTTCGATCCCCGTATGGGCCACATACTACAGTTTAAAATGTATCCATGTGCATCTCTAACATGCAAAATCACTTTTGTCAGGCAAAAACTGTCTTTATGCACATCCAATATGTTCTTCACCACAGTATCCAGCACGATTATGCCACCAGCCATAAGGCCTGACGGACATTTATGAGGACTACCATTCTGACAGAGAATGTACAACACTCTAAGGACCGCGTGGCCCAATGGATAAGGCGCCTGACTACGAATCAGGAGATTGAGGGTTCGAGTCCCTTCGTGGTCGTCAATCCGTGAAACTGTCAAACTTACCTGAAATGCACTGGGTGCTATGACTTTGCCAAAATCAAGAAAACACTCAGGATCCATGCTGAAACCCTCTGAGCAACTTTTCAAACAGTTAGTTGCAACAACTCATTCAGTAAGCAGGCCTGTTAGCTCAGCTGCTCAGAGCATAGTGCTAATAACACCAAGGTTGCGTGTTCGATCCCCGTATGGGCCAGAGACTAGAATGTATCCATGTACATCTCTAAAATACAAAATCTCTCTTTCGTCAGGCAAAAACTGTCTTTATGCACTTCACTACATTATCCAGCACGATTATGCCACCAAACACAGATTAGAATGAATCCATGTGCATCTCTAATTTGCAAATCTCTCCAAGTTAGACAAATACATTCTTATCTTTATGCACATCCAATATGCTCTTCACTGCATTATCGGGTGATATTATGCAACACAAAGGTATTAAGGCCTGATGGACTTTTCATCCCACTAACATTCTGAAAGAAGGAATACATCACTGGTTACCGACGACCACGTGGCCTAATGGATAAGGCGTCTGACTTCGAATCAGAAGATTGAGGGTTCGAGTCCCTTCGTGGTTGGTGTACTGTGTACATGTCGAAGTTCTATGGAATTCACCATAACTTGGTACTTGTAGATGTAACGGGTTGACTTTCGGTTAAACCTGAGTTTCAAGTTCAGGCAACTGATTGATATGCATGGCTCTGACTGATTGCAGTATGATTGTTTCCAGTTAATCAACCTTTTTTAATTTGTGCCAAATAAAATGGAGGGTATTGAGCTCCATCACTATGATATACTTCAAAGCGGACCTTTGGCCATGAAGAAACGGGAATGCACTGGATGCTTTGAATTTGCCAGTCAAGAAAGCACTCAGACTGCACAATTAAACCCCCTGAGCCACTTTGCAAACAGTTAGTTGCACAGAATTATGGGAAAAGCAGGCCTGTTAGCTCAGCTGGTCAGAGCGTGGTGCTAATAACGCCAAGGTCACGGGTTCGATCCCCGTATGGGCCACATACTACAGTTTAAAATGTATCCATGTGAAACTCTAACATGCAAAATCACTTTTGTCAGGCAAAAACTGTCTTTATGCACATCCAATATGTTCTTCACCACAGTATCCAGCACGATTATGCCACCAAACAGCCATAAGGCCTGACGGACATTTATGAGGACTACCATTCTGACAGAGAATGTACAACACTCTAAGGACCGCGTGGCCCAATGGATAAGGCGCCTGACTACGAATCAGGAGATTGAGGGTTCGAGTCCCTTCGTGGTCGTCAATCCGTGAAACTGTCAAACTTACCTGAAATGCACTGGGTGCTATGACTTTGCCAAAATCAAGAAAACACTCAGGATCCATGCTGAAACCCTCTGAGCCACTTTTCAAACAGTTAGTTGCAACAACTCATTCAGTAAGCAGGCCTGTTAGCTCAGCTGCTCAGAGCATAGTGCTAATAACACCAAGGTTGCGTGTTCGATCCCCGTATGGGCCAGAGACTAGAATGTATCCATGTACATCTCTAAAATACAAAATCTCTCTTTCGTCAGGCAAAAACTGTCTTTATGCACTTCACTACATTATCCAGCACGATTATGCCACCAAACACAGATTAGAATGAATCCATGTGCATCTCTAATTTGCAAATCTCTCCAAATTAGACAAATACATTCTTATCTTTATGCACATCCAATATGCTCTTCACTGCATTATCGGGTGATATTATGCAACACAAAGGTATTAAGGCCTGATGGACTTTTCATCCCACTAACATTCTGAAAGAAGGAATACATCACTGGTTACCGACGACCACGTGGCCTAATGGATAAGGCGTCTGACTTCGAATCAGAAGATTGAGGGTTCGAGTCCCTTCGTGGTTGGTGTACTGTGTACATGTCGAAGTTCTATGGAATTCACCATAACTTGGTACTTGTAGATGTAACGGGTTGACTTTCGGTTAAACCTGAGTTTCAAGTTCAGGCAACTGATTGATATGCATGGCTCTGACTGATTGCAGTATGATTGTTTCCAGTTAATCAACCTTTTTTAATTTGTGCCAAATAAAATGGAGGGTATTGAGCTCCATCACTATGATATACTTCAAAGCGGAACTTTGGCCATGAAGAAACGGGAATGCACTGGATGCTTTGAATTTGCCAGTCAAGAAAGCACTCAGACTGCACAATTAAACCCCCTGAGCCACTTTGCAAACAGTTAGTTGCACAGAATTATGGGAAAAGCAGGCCTGTTAGCTCAGCTGGTCAGAGCGTGGTGCTAATAACGCCAAGGTCACGGGTTCGATCCCCGTATGGGCCACATACTACAGTTTAAAATGTATCCATGTGCAACTCTAACATGCAAAATCACTTTTGTCAGGCAAAAACTGTCTTTATGCACATCCAATATGTTCTTCACCACAGTATCCAGCACGATTATGCCACCAAACAGCCATAAGGCCTGACGGACATTTATGAGGACTACCATTCTGACAGAGAATGTACAACACTCTAAGGACCGCGTGGCCCAATGGATAAGGCGCCTGACTACGAATCAGGAGATTGAGGGTTCGAGTCCCTTCGTGGTCGTCAATCCGTGAAACTGTCAAATTTACCTGAAATGCACTGGGTGCTATGACTTTGCCAAAATCAAGAAAACACTCAGGATCCATGCTGAAACCCTCTGAGCCACTTTTCAAACAGTTAGTTGCAACAACTCATTCAGTAAGCAGGCCTGTTAGCTCAGCTGCTCAGAGCATAGTGCTAATAACACCAAGGTTGCGTGTTCGATCCCCGTATGGGCCAGAGACTAGAATGTATCCATGTACATCTCTAAAATACAAAATCTCTCTTTCGTAAGGCAAAAACTGTCTTTATGCACTTCACTACATTATCCAGCACGATTATGCCACCAAACACAGATTAGAATGAATCCATGTGCATCTCTAATTTGCAAATCTCTCCAAGTTAGACAAATACATTCTTATCTTTATGCACATCCAATATGCTCTTCACTGCATTATTGGGTGATATTATGCAACACAAAGGTATTAAGGCCTGATGGACTTTTCATCCCACTAACATTCTGAAAGAAGGAATACATCACTGGTTACCGACGACCACGTGGCCTAATGGATAAGGCGTCTGACTTCGAATCAGAAGATTGAGGGTTCGAGTCCCTTCGTGGTTGGTGTACTGTGTACATGTCGAAGTTCTATGGAATTCACCATAACTTGGTACTTGTAGATGTAACGGGTTGACTTTCGGTTAAACCTGAGTTTCAAGTTCAGGCAACTGATTGATATGCATGGCTGTGACTGATTGCAGTATGATTGTTTCCAGTTAATCAAACCTTTTTTAGTTTGTGCCAAATAAAATGGAGGGTATTGAGCTCCATCACTATGATATACTTCAAAGCGGACCTTTGGCCTTGAAGAAACGGGAATGCACTGGATGCTTTGAATTTGCCAAAGTCAAGAAAGCACTCAGACTGCACAATTAAACCCCCTGAGCCACTTTGCAAACAGTTAGTTGCACAGAATTATGGGAAAAGCAGGCCTGTTAGCTCAGCTGGTCAGAGCGTGGTGCTAATAACGCCAAGGTCACGGGTTCGATCCCCGTATGGGCCACATACTACAGTTTAAAATGTATCCATGTGCATCTCTAACATGCAAAATCACTTTTGTCAGGCAAAAACTGTCTTTATGCACATCCAATATGTTCTTCACCACAGTATCCAGCACGATTATGCCACCAAACAGCCATAAGGCCTGACGGACATTTATGAGGACTACCATTCTGACAGAGAATGTACAACACTCTAAGGACCGCGTGGCCCAATGGATAAGGCGCCTGACTACGAATCAGGAGATTGAGGGTTCGAGTCCCTTCGTGGTCGTCAATCCGTGAAACTGTCAAACTTACCTGAAATGCACTGGGTGCTATGACTTTGCCAAAATCAAGAAAACACTCAGGATCCATGCTGAAACCCTCTGAGCCACTTTTCAAACAGTTAGTTGCAACAACTCATTCAGTAAGCAGGCCTGTTAGCTCAGCTGCTCAGAGCATAGTGCTAATAACACCAAGGTTGCGTGTTCGATCCCCGTATGGGCCAGAGACTAGAATGTATCCATGTACATCTCTAAAATACAAAATCTCTCTTTCGTCAGGCAAAAACTGTCTTTATGCACTTCACTACATTATCCAGCACGATTATGCCACCAAACACAGATTAGAATGAATCCATGTGCATCTCTAATTTGCAAATCTCTCCAAGTTAGACAAATACATTCTTATCTTTATGCACATCCAATATGCTCTTCACTGCATTATCGGGTGATATTATGCAACACAAAGGTATTAAGGCCTGATGGACTTTTCATCCCACTAACATTCTGAAAGAAGGAATACATCACTGGTTACCGACGACCACGTGGCCTAATGGATAAGGCGTCTGACTTCGAATCAGAAGATTGAGGGTTCGAGTCCCTTCGTGGTTGGTGTACTGTGTACATGTCGAAGTTCTATGGAATTCACCATAACTTGGTACTTGTAGATGTAACGGGTTGACTTTCGGTTAAACCTGAGTTTCAAGTTCAGGCAACTGATTGATATGCATGGCTGTGACTGATTGCAGTATGATTGTTTCCAGTTAATCAAACCTTTTTTAGTTTGTGCCAAATAAAATGGAGGGTATTGAGCTCCATCACTATGATATACTTCAAAGCGGACCTTTGGCCTTGAAGAAACGGGAATGCACTGGATGCTTTGAATTTGCCAAAGTCAAGAAAGCACTCAGACTGCACAATTAAACCCCCTGAGCCACTTTGCAAACAGTTAGTTGCACAGAATTATGGGAAAAGCAGGCCTGTTAGCTCAGCTGGTCAGAGCGTGGTGCTAATAACGCCAAGGTCACGGGTTCGATCCCCGTATGGGCCACATACTACAGTTTAAAATGTATCCATGTGCATCTCTAACATGCAAAATCACTTTTGTCAGGCAAAAACTGTCTTTATGCACATCCAATATGTTCTTCACCACAGTATCCAGCACGATTATGCCACCAAACAGCCATAAGGCCTGACGGACATTTATGAGGACTACCATTCTGACAGAGAATGTACAACACTCTAAGGACCGCGTGGCCCAATGGATAAGGCGCCTGACTACGAATCAGGAGATTGAGGGTTCGAGTCCCTTCGTGGTCGTCAATCTGTGAAACTGGCAAACTTACCTGAAATGCACTGGGTGCTATGACTTTGCCAAAATCAAGAAAACACTCAGGATCCATGCTGAAACCCTCTGAGCCACTTTTCAAACAGTTAGTTGCAACAACTCATTCAGTAAGCAGGCCTGTTAGCTCAGCTGCTCAGAGCATAGTGCTAATAACACCAAGGTTGCGTGTTCGATCCCCGTATGGGCCAGAGACTAGAATGTATCCATGTACATCTCTAAAATACAAAATCTCTCTTTCGTCAGGCAAAAACTGTCTTTATGCACTTCACTACATTATCCAGCACGATTATGCCACCAAACACAGATTAGAATGAATCCATGTGCATCTCTAATTTGCAAATCTCTCCAAGTTAGACAAATACATTCTTATCTTTATGCACATCCAATATGCTCTTCACTGCATTATCGGGTGATATTATGCAACACAAAGGTATTAAGGCCTGATGGACTTTTCATCCCACTAACATTCTGAAAGAAGGAATACATCACTGGTTACCGACGACCACGTGGCCTAATGGATAAGGCGTCTGACTTCGAATCAGAAGATTGAGGGTTCGAGTCCCTTCGTGGTTGGTGTACTGTGTACATGTCGAAGTTCTATGGAATTCACCATAACTTGGTACTTGTAGATGTAACGGGTTGACTTTCGGTTAAACCTGAGTTTCAAGTTCAGGCAACTGATTGATATGCATGGCTGTGACTGATTGCAGTATGATTGTTTCCAGTTAATCAAACCTTTTTTAGTTTGTGCCAAATAAAATGGAGGGTATTGAGCTCCATCACTATGATATACTTCAAAGCGGACCTTTGGCCTTGAAGAAACGGGAATGCACTGGATGCTTTGAATTTGCCAAAGTCAAGAAAGCACTCAGACTGCACAATTAAACCCCCTGAGCCACTTTGCAAACAGTTAGTTGCACAGAATTATGGGAAAAGCAGGCCTGTTAGCTCAGCTGGTCAGAGCGTGGTGCTAATAACGCCAAGGTCACGGGTTCGATCCCCGTATGGGCCACATACTACAGTTTAAAATGTATCCATGTGCATCTCTAACATGCAAAATCACTTTTGTCAGGCAAAAACTGTCTTTATGCACATCCAATATGTTCTTCACCACAGTATCCAGCACGATTATGCCACCAAACAGCCATAAGGCCTGACGGACATTTATGAGGACTACCATTCTGACAGAGAATGTACAACACTCTAAGGACCGCGTGGCCCAATGGATAAGGCGCCTGACTACGAATCAGGAGATTGAGGGTTCGAGTCCCTTCGTGGTCGTCAATCTGTGAAACTGGCAAACTTACCTGAAATGCACTGGGTGCTATGACTTTGCCAAAATCAAGAAAACACTCAGGATCCATGCTGAAACCCTCTGAGCCACTTTTCAAACAGTTAGTTGCAACAACTCATTCAGTAAGCAGGCCTGTTAGCTCAGCTGCTCAGAGCATAGTGCTAATAACACCAAGGTTGCGTGTTCGATCCCCGTATGGGCCAGAGACTAGAATGTATCCATGTACATCTCTAAAATACAAAATCTCTCTTTCGTCAGGCAAAAACTGTCTTTATGCACTTCACTACATTATCCAGCACGATTATGCCACCAAACACAGATTAGAATGAATCCATGTGCATCTCTAATTTGCAAATCTCTCCAAGTTAGACAAATACATTCTTATCTTTATGCACATCCAATATGCTCTTCACTGCATTATCGGGTGATATTATGCAACACAAAGGTATTAAGGCCTGATGGACTTTTCATCCCACTAACATTCTGAAAGAAGGAATACATCACTGGTTACCGACGACCACGTGGCCTAATGGATAAGGCGTCTGACTTCGAATCAGAAGATTGAGGGTTCGAGTCCCTTCGTGGTTGGTGTACTGTGTACATGTCGAAGTTCTATGGAATTCACCATAACTTGGTACTTGTAGATGTAACGGGTTGACTTTCGGTTAAACCTGAGTTTCAAGTTCAGGCAACTGATTGATATGCATGGCTCTGACTGATTGCAGTATGATTGTTTCCAGTTAATCAACCTTTTTTAATTTGTGCCAAATAAAATGGAGGGTATTGAGCTCCATCACTATGATATACTTCAAAGCGGACCTTTGGCCATGAAGAAACGGGAATGCACTGGATGCTTTGAATTTGCCAGTCAAGAAAGCACTCAGACTGCACAATTAAACCCCCTGAGCCACTTTGCAAACAGTTAGTTGCACAGAATTATGGGAAAAGCAGGCCTGTTAGCTCAGCTGGTCAGAGCGTGGTGCTAATAACGCCAAGGTCACGGGTTCGATCCCCGTATGGGCCACATACTACAGTTTAAAATGTATCCATGTGCAACTCTAACATGCAAAATCACTTTTGTCAGGCAAAAACTGTCTTTATGCACATCCAATATGTTCTTCACCACAGTATCCAGCACGATTATGCCACCAAACAGCCATAAGGCCTGACGGACATTTATGAGGACTACCATTCTGACAGAGAATGTACAACACTCTAAGGACCGCGTGGCCCAATGGATAAGGCGCCTGACTACGAATCAGGAGATTGAGGGTTCGAGTCCCTTCGTGGTCGTCAATCCGTGAAACTGTCAAACTTACCTGAAATGCACTGGGTGCTATGACTTTGCCAAAATCAAGAAAACACTCAGGATCCATGCTGAAACCCTCTGAGCCACTTTTCAAACAGTTAGTTGCAACAACTCATTCAGTAAGCAGGCCTGTTAGCTCAGCTGCTCAGAGCATAGTGCTAATAACACCAAGGTTGCGTGTTCGATCCCCGTATGGGCCAGAGACTAGAATGTATCCATGTACATCTCTAAAATACAAAATCTCTCTTTCGTAAGGCAAAAACTGTCTTTATGCACTTCATTACATTATCCAGCACGATTATGCCACCAAACACAGATTAGAATGAATCCATGTGCATCTCTAATTTGCAAATCTCTCCAAATTAGACAAATACATTCTTATCTTTATGCACATCCAATATGCTCTTCACTGCATTATCGGGTGATATTATGCAACACAAAGGTATTAAGGCCTGATGGACTTTTCATCCCACTAACATTCTGAAAGAAAGAATACATCACTGGTTACCGACGACCACGTGGCCTAATGGATAAGGCGTCTGACTTCGAATCAGAAGATTGAGGGTTCGAGTCCCTTCGTGGTTGGTGTACTGTGTACATGTCGAAGTTCTATGGAATTCACCATAACTTGGTACTTGTAGATGTAACGGGTTGACTTTCGGTTAAACCTGAGTTTCAAGTTCAGGCAACTGATTGATATGCATGGCTGTGACTGATTGCAGTATGATTGTTTCCAGTTAATCAAACCTTTTTTAGTTTGTGCCAAATAAAATGGAGGGTATTGAGCTCCATCACTATGATATACTTCAAAGCGGACCTTTGGCCTTGAAGAAACGGGAATGCACTGGATGCTTTGAATTTGCCAAAGTCAAGAAAGCACTCAGACTGCACAATTAAACCCCCTGAGCCACTTTGCAAACAGTTAGTTGCACAGAATTATGGGAAAAGTAGGCCTGTTAGCTCAGCTGGTCAGAGCGTGGTGCTAATAACGCCAAGGTCACGGGTTCGATCCCCGTATGGGCCACATACTACAGTTTAAAATGTATCCATGTGCAACTCTAACATGCAAAATCACTTTTGTCAGGCAAAAACTGTCTTTATGCACATCCAATATGTTCTTCACCACAGTATCCAGCACGATTATGCCACCAAACAGCCATAAGGCCTGACGGACATTTATGAGGACTACCATTCTGACAGAGAATGTACAACACTCTAAGGACCGCGTGGCCCAATGGATAAGGCGCCTGACTACGAATCAGGAGATTGAGGGTTCGAGTCCCTTCGTGGTCGTCAATCCGTGAAACTGTCAAACTTACCTGAAATGCACTGGGTGCTATGACTTTGCCAAAATCAAGAAAACACTCAGGATCCATGCTGAAACCCTCTGAGCCACTTTTCAAACAGTTAGTTGCAACAACTCATTCAGTAAGCAGGCCTGTTAGCTCAGCTGCTCAGAGCATAGTGCTAATAACACCAAGGTTGCGTGTTCGATCCCCGTATGGGCCAGAGACTAGAATGTATCCATGTACATCTCTAAAATACAAAATCTCTCTTTCGTCAGGCAAAAACTGTCTTTATGCACTTCACTACATTATCCAGCACGATTATGCCACCAAACACAGATTAGAATGAATCCATGTGCATCTCTAATTTGCAAATCTCTCCAAGTTAGACAAATACATTCTTATCTTTATGCACATCCAATATGCTCTTCACTGCATTATCGGGTGATATTATGCAACACAAAGGTATTAAGGCCTGATGGACTTTTCATCCCACTAACATTCTGAAAGAAGGAATACATCACTGGTTACCGACGACCACGTGGCCTAATGGATAAGGCGTCTGACTTCGAATCAGAAGATTGAGGGTTCGAGTCCCTTCGTGGTTGGTGTACTGTGTACATGTCGAAGTTCTATGGAATTCACCATAACTTGGTACTTGTAGATGTAACGGGTTGACTTTCGGTTAAACCTGAGTTTCAAGTTCAGGCAACTGATTGATATGCATGGCTGTGACTGATTGCAGTATGATTGTTTCCAGTTAATCAAACCTTTTTTAGTTTGTGCCAAATAAAATGGAGGGTATTGAGCTCCATCACTATGATATACTTCAAAGCGGACCTTTGGCCTTGAAGAAACGGGAATGCACTGGATGCTTTGAATTTGCCAAAGTCAAGAAAGCACTCAGACTGCACAATTAAACCCCCTGAGCCACTTTGCAAACAGTTAGTTGCACAGAATTATGGGAAAAGCAGGCCTGTTAGCTCAGCTGGTCAGAGCGTGGTGCTAATAACGCCAAGGTCACGGGTTCGATCCCCGTATGGGCCACATACTACAGTTTAAAATGTATCCATGTGCATCTCTAACATGCAAAATCACTTTTGTCAGGCTAAAACTGTCTTTATGCACATCCAATATGTTCTTCACCACAGTATCCAGCACGATTATGCCACCAAACAGCCATAAGGCCTGACGGACATTTATGAGGACTATCATTCTGACAGAGAATGTACAACACTCTAAGGACCGCGTGGCCCAATGGATAAGGCGCCTGACTACGAATCAGGAGATTGAGGGTTCGAGTCCCTTCGTGGTCGTCAATCCGTGAAACTGTCAAATTTACCTGAAATGCACTGGGTGCTCTGACTTTGCCAAAATCAAGAAAACACTCAGGATCCATGCTTAAACCCTCTGAGCCACTTTTCAAACAGTTAGTTGCAACAACTCATTCAGTAAGCAGGCCTGTTAGCTCAGCTGGTCAGAGCATAGTGCTAATAACACCAAGGTTGCGTGTTCGATCCCCGTATGGGCCAGAGACTAGAATGTATCCATGTACATCTCTAAAATACAAAATCTCTCTTTCGTCAGGCAAAAACTGTCTTTATGCACTTCACTACATTATCCAGCACGATTATGCCACCAAACACAGATTAGAATGAATCCATGTGCATCTCTAACTTGCAAATCTCTCCAAGTTAGACAAATACATTCTTATCTTTATGCACATCCAATATGCTCTTCACTGCATTATCGGGTGATATTATGCAACACAAAGGTATTAAGGCCTGATGGACTTTTCATCCCACTAACATTCTGAAAGAAGGAATACATCACTGGTTGCCGACGACCACGTGGCCTAATGGATAAGGCGTCTGACTTCGAATCAGAAGATTGAGGGTTCGAGTCCCTTCGTGGTTGGTGTACTGTGTACATGTCGAAGTTCTATGGAATTCACCATAACTTGGTACTTGTAGATGTAACGGGTTGACTTTCGGTTAAACCTGAGTTTCAAGTTCAGGCAACTGATTGATATGCATGGCTGTGACTGATTGCAGTATGATTGTTTCCAGTTAATCAAACCTTTTTTAGTTTGTGCCAAATAAAATGGAGGGTATTGAGCTCCATCACTATGATATACTTCAAAGCGGACCTTTGGCCTTGAAGAAACGGGAATGCACTGGATGCTTTGAATTTGCCAAAGTCAAGAAAGCACTCAGGCTTCGTACACACCTTTCGGACACACAGATCTGTCCGACCGACCACTGATTACATTTTTATGATTTGATGCCTCCATGTCCCACAATGCTTTGCGCGATTTGGGCGGTGCTACGACACGCGGAAATAGATGCACATATGTTCAGTGTAGTTTTCTTGACTGCAGCAGCAGCTAGCGCTAGTTTGTCGAGGCCGTTTTTCACACCTAAAGTTCGCTTAGAAGGTCCGGATCGAGGACCAAGGACCAAATATTTGCATTTTGATTTTGGTCCGTTTGGTGTTCACACTGGACTTTGTAAAGTGTACCAAATATGTAAACAAATGACACGTGGACATGTTAAGCGAACCAAATAGTGAAAAAAAGAAAAGAGGTCATTTTACGACGGAGGGAAAAATAACATGAGGGGGTGCGGGAAATCATTAACATTTGCTCCATTGGCTCTTTATGCGTGCGGCCGTGCGCTAGAGCGAGACAGGATGATTTTAAATATTTCTCTGTCTGCGTCTCTCCCATAGAGCTATAAAATATATCGGGTCTCTCCCCCCACATGAGCGCGCGTCATAACTTTGCGTGGTGGCGGTGGCGCATGCTTAAAATAAACAGATCTACAAGCTTACATCGTGTACCATACCGTAAGTACCATTCGTGTCGATAACTTGTATATCTGTTATATTTGCGCATGTGAACCTCGTACGCTGCCATTACATTTCTACTCTAGGCTACTCATAGACATATATGCGTCTACTATTAAAATCAATAGTGATCCCCGTAAAAAAGACATGCTTTTAGAACTAATTATTAATGCAGCCTCACAACTGCCGAGGCCCGACGGATATTTTGGCTATCGTCCTGTATTTCTGTATATAGAATAGAACTGGACTCACTCACTGGAGACAGACGTGCGCAGCTTGGAGTCTCCAAGTTACGCACGGCCGTAGCCAAAAGAAGACATACAAACAAGCGATATAATAGTCTGTGTCACGTAACTCAGAAGACTACAGCCTAAACCCCACCCAGTGCTGTCGAGAACGGAAGTTCTCTCCTATTAGTTGGCGGTTAAAAACCACCCTTCTGTCCGATCTGAAGTCCCACCCTGTTCGTTGGCTGTTTTGACTACAAGGTGTCCGATGTGTTTGTTGTGCCCTCCGCCCCCACATCGGACAGGTTTGTCCGATCAAACGACGTGACTCCCATTGAAAATGAATTGGAGCAGCAATCAAATAGCAATCAGGCATCGCACACGGACCAAACATTTGTTCTTTAGGTGTGTACGCAGCCTCAGACTGCACAATTAAACCCCCTGAGCCACTTTGCAAACAGTTAGTTGCACAGAATTATGGGAAAAGCAGGCCTGTTAGCTCAGCTGGTCAGAGCGTGGTGCTAATAACGCCAAGGTCACGGGTTCGATCCCTGTATGGGCCACATACTACAGTTTAAAATGTATCCATGTGCATCTCTAACATGCAAAATCACTTTTGTCAGGCAAAAACTGTCTTTATGCACATCCAATATGTTCTTCACCACAGTATCCAGCACGATTATGCCACCAAACAGCCATAAGGCCTGACGGACATTTATGAGGACTACCATTCTGACAGAGAATGTACAACACTCTAAGGACCGCGTGGCCCAATGGATAAGGCGCCTGACTACGAATCAGGAGATTGAGGGTTCGAGTCCCTTCGTGGTCGTCAATCCGTGAAACTGTCAAACTTACCTGAAATGCACTGGGTGCTATGACTTTGCCAAAATCAAGAAAACACTCAGGATCCATGCTGAAACCCTCTGAGCCACTTTTCAAACAGTTAGTTGCAACAACTCATTCAGTAAGCAGGCCTGTTAGCTCAGCTGCTCAGAGCATAGTGCTAATAACACCAAGGTTGCGTGTTCGATCCCCGTATGGGCCAGAGACTAGAATGTATCCATGTACATCTCTAAAATACAAAATCTCTCTTTCGTCAGGCAAAAACTGTCTTTATGCACTTCACTACATTATCCAGCACGATTATGCCACCAAACACAGATTAGAATGAATCCATGTGCATCTCTAACTTGCAAATCTCTCCAAGTTAGACAAATACATTCTTATCTTTATGCACATCCAATATGCTCTTCACTGCATTATCGGGTGATATTATGCAACACAAAGGTATTAAGGCCTGATGGACTTTTCATCCCACTAACATTCTGAAAGAAGGAATACATCACTGGTTACCGACGACCACGTGGCCTAATGGATAAGGCGTCTGACTTCAAATCAGAAGATTGAGGGTTCGAGTCCCTTCGTGGTTGGTGTACTGTGTACATGTCGAAGTTCTATGGAATTCACCATAACTTGGTACTTGTAGATGTAACGGGTTGACTTTCGGTTAAACCTGAGTTTCAAGTTCAGGCAACTGATTGATATGCATGGCTGTGACTGATTGCAGTATGATTGTTTCCAGTTAATCAAACCTTTTTTAGTTTGTGCCAAATAAAATGGAGGGTATTGAGCTCCATCACTATGATATACTTCAAAGCGGACCTTTGGCCTTGAAGAAACGGGAATGCACTGGATGCTTTGAATTTGCCAAAGTCAAGAAAGCACTCAGACTGCAATTAAACCCCCTGAGCCACTTTGCAAACAGTTAGTTGCACAGAATTATGGGAAAAGCAGGCCTGTTAGCTCAGCTGGTCAGAGCGTGGTGCTAATAACGCCAAGGTCACGGGTTCGATCCCCGTATGGGCCACATACTACAGTTTAAAATGTATCCATGTGCATCTCTAACATGCAAAATCACTTTTGTCAGGCAAAAACTGTCTTTATGCACATCCAATATGTTCTTCACCACAGTATCCAGCACGATTATGCCACCAAACAGCCATAAGGCCTGACGGACATTTATGAGGACTACCATTCTGACAGAGAATGTACAACACTCTAAGGACCGCGTGGCCCAATGGATAAGGCGCCTGACTACGAATCAGGAGATTGAGGGTTCGAGTCCCTTCGTGGTCGTCAATCCGTGAAACTGTCAAACTTACCTGAAATGCACTGGGTGCTATGACTTTGCCAAAATCAAGAAAACACTCAGGATCCATGCTGAAACCCTCTGAGCCACTTTACAAACAGTTAGTTGCAACAACTCATTCAGTAAGCAGGCCTGTTAGCTCAGCTGGTCAGAGCATAGTGCTAATAACACCAAGGTTGCGTGTTCGATCCCCGTATGGGCCAGAGACTAGAATGTATCCATGTACATCTCTAAAATACAAAATCTCTCTTTCGTCAGGCAAAAACTGTCTTTATGCACTTCACTACATTATCCAGCACGATTATGCCACCAAACACAGATTAGAATGAATCCATGTGCATCTCTAACTTGCAAATCTCTCCAAGTTAGACAAATACATTCTTATCTTTATGCACATCCAATATGCTCTTCACTGCATTATCGGGTGATATTATGCAACACAAAGGTATTAAGGCCTGATGGACTTTTCATCCCACTAACATTCTGAAAGAAGGAATACATCACTGGTTGCCGACGACCACGTGGCCTAATGGATAAGGCGTCTGACTTCGAATCAGAAGATTGAGGGTTCGAGTCCCTTCGTGGTTGGTGTACTGTGTACATGTCGAAGTTCTATGGAATTCACCATAACTTGGTACTTGTAGATGTAACGGGTTGACTTTCGGTTAAACCTGAGTTTCAAGTTCAGGCAACTGATTGATATGCATGGCTGTGACTGATTGCAGTATGATTGTTTCCAGTTAATCAAACCTTTTTTAGTTTGTGCCAAATAAAATGGAGGGTATTGAGCTCCATCACTATGATATACTTCAAAGCGGACCTTTGGCCTTGAAGAAACGGGAATGCACTGGATGCTTTGAATTTGCCAAAGTCAAGAAAGCACTCAGGCTTCGTACACACCTTTCGGACACACAGATCTGTCCGACCGACCACTGATTAAATTTTTATGATTTGATGCCTCCATGTCCCACAATGCTTTGCGCGATTTGGGCGGTGCTACGACACGCGGAAATAGATGCACATATGTTCAGTGTAGTTTTCTTGACTGCAGCAGCAGCTAGCGCTAGTTTGTCGAGGCCGTTTTTCACACCTAAAGTTCGCTTAGAAGGTCCGGATCGAGGACCAAGGACCAAATATTTGCATTTTGATTTTGGTCCGTTTGGTGTTCACACTGGACTTTGTAAAGTGTACCAAATATGTAAACAAATGACACGTGGACATGTTAAGCGAACCAAATAGTGAAAAAAAGAAAAGAGGTCATTTTACGACGGAGGGAAAAATAACATGAGGGGGTGCGGGAAATCATTAACATTTGCTCCATTGGCTCTTTATGCGTGCGGCCGTGCGCTAGAGCGAGACAGGATGATTTTAAATATTTCTCTGTCTGCGTCTCTCCCATAGAGCTATAAAATATATCGGGTCTCTCCCCCCACATGAGCGCGCGTCATAACTTTGCGTGGTGGCGGTGGCGCATGCTTAAAATAAACAGATCTACAAGCTTACATCGTGTACCATACCGTAAGTACCATTCGTGTCGATAACTTGTATATCTGTTATATTTGCGCATGTGAACCTCGTACGCTGCCATTACATTTCTACTCTAGGCTACTCATAGACATATATGCGTCTACTATTAAAATCAATAGTGATCCCCGTAAAAAAGACATGCTTTTAGAACTAATTATTAATGCAGCCTCACAACTGCCGAGGCCCGACGGATATTTTGGCTATCGTCCTGTATTTCTGTATATAGAATAGAACTGGACTCACTCACTGGAGACAGACGTGCGCAGCTTGGAGTCTCCAAGTTACGCACGGCCGTAGCCAAAAGAAGACATACAAACAAGCGATATAATAGTCTGTGTCACGTAACTCAGAAGACTACAGCCTAAACCCCACCCAGTGCTGTCGAGAACGGAAGTTCTCTCCTATTAGTTGGCGGTTAAAAACCACCCTTCTGTCCGATCTGAAGTCCCACCCTGTTCGTTGGCTGTTTTGACTACAAGGTGTCCGATGTGTTTGTTGTGCCCTCCGCCCCCACATCGGACAGGTTTGTCCGATCAAACGACGTGACTCCCATTGAAAATGAATTGGAGCAGCAATCAAATAGCAATCAGGCATCGCACACGGACCAAACATTTGTTCTTTAGGTGTGTACGCAGCCTCAGACTGCACAATTAAACCCCCTGAGCCACTTTGCAAACAGTTAGTTGCACAGAATTATGGGAAAAGCAGGCCTGTTAGCTCAGCTGGTCAGAGCGTGGTGCTAATAACGCCAAGGTCACGGGTTCGATCCCTGTATGGGCCACATACTACAGTTTAAAATGTATCCATGTGCATCTCTAACATGCAAAATCACTTTTGTCAGGCAAAAACTGTCTTTATGCACATCCAATATGTTCTTCACCACAGTATCCAGCACGATTATGCCACCAAACAGCCATAAGGCCTGACGGACATTTATGAGGACTACCATTCTGACAGAGAATGTACAACACTCTAAGGACCGCGTGGCCCAATGGATAAGGCGCCTGACTACGAATCAGGAGATTGAGGGTTCGAGTCCCTTCGTGGTCGTCAATCCGTGAAACTGTCAAACTTACCTGAAATGCACTGGGTGCTATGACTTTGCCAAAATCAAGAAAACACTCAGGATCCATGCTGAAACCCTCTGAGCCACTTTTCAAACAGTTAGTTGCAACAACTCATTCAGTAAGCAGGCCTGTTAGCTCAGCTGCTCAGAGCATAGTGCTAATAACACCAAGGTTGCGTGTTCGATCCCCGTATGGGCCAGAGACTAGAATGTATCCATGTACATCTCTAAAATACAAAATCTCTCTTTCGTCAGGCAAAAACTGTCTTTATGCACTTCACTACATTATCCAGCACGATTATGCCACCAAACACAGATTAGAATGAATCCATGTGCATCTCTAATTTGCAAATCTCTCCAAGTTAGACAAATACATTCTTATCTTTATGCACATCCAATATGCTCTTCACTGCATTATCGGGTGATATTATGCAACACAAAGGTATTAAGGCCTGATGGACTTTTCATCCCACTAACATTCTGAAAGAAGGAATACATCACTGGTTACCGACGACCACGTGGCCTAATGGATAAGGCGTCTGACTTCAAATCAGAAGATTGAGGGTTCGAGTCCCTTCGTGGTTGGTGTACTGTGTACATGTCGAAGTTCTATGGAATTCACCATAACTTGGTACTTGTAGATGTAACGGGTTGACTTTCGGTTAAACCTGAGTTTCAAGTTCAGGCAACTGATTGATATGCATGGCTCTGACTGATTGCAGTATGATTGTTTCCAGTTAATCAACCTTTTTTAATTTGTGCCAAATAAAATGGAGGGTATTGAGCTCCATCACTATGATATACTTCAAAGCGGACCTTTGGCCATGAAGAAACGGGAATGCACTGGATGCTTTGAATTTGCCAGTCAAGAAAGCACTCAGACTGCACAATTAAACCCCCTGAGCCACTTTGCAAACAGTTAGTTGCACAGAATTATGGGAAAAGTAGGCCTGTTAGCTCAGCTGGTCAGAGCGTGGTGCTAATAACGCCAAGGTCACGGGTTCGATCCCCGTATGGGCCACATACTACAGTTTAAAATGTATCCATGTGCAACTCTAACATGCAAAATCACTTTTGTCAGGCAAAAACTGTCTTTATGCACATCCAATATGTTCTTCACCACAGTATCCAGCACGATTATGCCACCAAACAGCCATAAGGCCTGACGGACATTTATGAGGACTACCATTCTGACAGAGAATGTACAACACTCTAAGGACCGCGTGGCCCAATGGATAAGGCGCCTGACTACGAATCAGGAGATTGAGGGTTCGAGTCCCTTCGTGGTCGTCAATCCGTGAAACTGTCAAACTTACCTGAAATGCACTGGGTGCTATGACTTTGCCAAAATCAAGAAAACACTCAGGATCCATGCTGAAACCCTCTGAGCCACTTTTCAAACAGTTAGTTGCAACAACTCATTCAGTAAGCAGGCCTGTTAGCTCAGCTGCTCAGAGCATAGTGCTAATAACACCAAGGTTGCGTGTTCGATCCCCGTATGGGCCAGAGACTAGAATGTATCCATGTACATCTCTAAAATACAAAATCTCTCTTTCGTAAGGCAAAAACTGTCTTTATGCACTTCACTACATTATCCAGCACGATTATGCCACCAAACACAGATTAGAATGAATCCATGTGCATCTCTAATTTGCAAATCTCTCCAAGTTAGACAAATACATTCTTATCTTTATGCACATCCAATATGCTCTTCACTGCATTATCGGGTGATATTATGCAACACAAAGGTATTAAGGCCTGATGGACTTTTCATCCCACTAACATTCTGAAAGAAGGAATACATCACTGGTTACCGACGACCACGTGGCCTAATGGATAAGGCGTCTGACTTCGAATCAGAAGATTGAGGGTTCGAGTCCCTTCGTGGTTGGTGTACTGTGTACATGTCGAAGTTCTATGGAATTCACCATAACTTGGTACTTGTAGATGTAACGGGTTGACTTTCGGTTAAACCTGAGTTTCAAGTTCAGGCAACTGATTGATATGCATGGCTGTGACTGATTGCAGTATGATTGTTTCCAGTTAATCAAACCTTTTTTAGTTTGTGCCAAATAAAATGGAGGGTATTGAGCTCCATCACTATGATATACTTCAAAGCGGACCTTTGGCCTTGAAGAAACGGGAATGCACTGGATGCTTTGAATTTGCCAAAGTCAAGAAAGCACTCAGACTGCACAATTAAACCCCCTGAGCCACTTTGCAAACAGTTAGTTGCACAGAATTATGGGAAAAGCAGGCCTGTTAGCTCAGCTGGTCAGAGCGTGGTGCTAATAACGCCAAGGTCACGGGTTCGATCCCCGTATGGGCCACATACTACAGTTTAAAATGTATCCATGTGCATCTCTAACATGCAAAATCACTTTTGTCAGGCAAAAACTGTCTTTATGCACATCCAATATGTTCTTCACCACAGTATCCAGCATGATTATGCCACCAAACAGCCATAAGGCCTGACGGACATTTATGAGGACTACCATTCTGACAGAGAATATACAACACTCTAAGGACCGCGTGGCCCAATGGATAAGGCGCCTGACTACGAATCAGGAGATTGAGGGTTCGAGTCCCTTCGTGGTCGTCAATCCGTGAAACTGTCAAACTTACCTGAAATGCACTGGTTGCTATGACTTTGCCAAAATCAAGAAAACACTCAGGATCCATGCTGAAACCCTCTGAGCCACTTTACAAACAGTTAGTTGCAACAACTCATTCAGTAAGCAGGCCTGTTAGCTCAGCTGGTCAGAGCGTGGTGCTAATAACGCCAAGGTTGCGGGTTCGATCCCCGTATGGGCCAGAGACTAGAATGTATCCATGTACATCTCTAAAATACAAAATCTCTCATTCGTCAGGCAAAAACTGTCTTTATGCACTTCACTACATTATCCAGCACGATTATGCCACCAAACACAGATTAGAATGAATCCATGTGCATCTCTAACTTGCAAATCTCTCCAAGTTAGACAAATACATTCTTATCATTATGCACATCCAATATGCTCTTCACTGCATTATCGGGTGATATTATGCCACCAAACAGCCATAAGGCCTGACGGACATTTATGAGGACTACCATTCTGACAGAGAATGTACAACACTCTAAGGACCGCGTGGCCCAATGGATAAGGCGCCTGACTACGAATCAGGAGATTGAGGGTTCGAGTCCCTTCGTGGTCGTCAATCCGTGAAACTGTCAAACTTACCTGAAATGCACTGGGTGCTATGACTTTGCCAAAATCAAGAAAACACTCAGGATCCATGCTGAAACCCTCTGAGCCACTTTTCAAACAGTTAGTTGCAACAACTCATTCAGTAAGCAGGCCTGTTAGCTCAGCTGCTCAGAGCATAGTGCTAATAACACCAAGGTTGCGTGTTCGATCCCCGTATGGGCCAGAGACTAGAATGTATCCATGTACATCTCTAAAATACAAAATCTCTCTTTCGTAAGGCAAAAACTGTCTTTATGCACTTCACTACATTATCCAGCACGATTATGCCACCAAACACAGATTAGAATGAATCCATGTGCATCTCTAATTTGCAAATCTCTCCAAGTTAGACAAATACATTCTTATCTTTATGCACATCCAATATGCTCTTCACTGCATTATCGGGTGATATTATGCAACACAAAGGTATTAAGGCCTGATGGACTTTTCATCCCACTAACATTCTGAAAGAAGGAATACATCACTGGTTACCGACGACCACGTGGCCTAATGGATAAGGCGTCTGACTTCGAATCAGAAGATTGAGGGTTCGAGTCCCTTCGTGGTTGGTGTACTGTGTACATGTCGAAGTTCTATGGAATTCACCATAACTTGGTACTTGTAGATGTAACGGGTTGACTTTCGGTTAAACCTGAGTTTCAAGTTCAGGCAACTGATTGATATGCATGGCTGTGACTGATTGCAGTATGATTGTTTCCAGTTAATCAAACCTTTTTTAGTTTGTGCCAAATAAAATGGAGGGTATTGAGCTCCATCACTATGATATACTTCAAAGCGGACCTTTGGCCTTGAAGAAACGGGAATGCACTGGATGCTTTGAATTTGCCAAAGTCAAGAAAGCACTCAGACTGCACAATTAAACCCCCTGAGCCACTTTGCAAACAGTTAGTTGCACAGAATTATGGGAAAAGCAGGCCTGTTAGCTCAGCTGGTCAGAGCGTGGTGCTAATAACGCCAAGGTCACGGGTTCGATCCCCGTATGGGCCACATACTACAGTTTAAAATGTATCCATGTGCATCTCTAACATGCAAAATCACTTTTGTCAGGCAAAAACTGTCTTTATGCACATCCAATATGTTCTTCACCACAGTATCCAGCATGATTATGCCACCAAACAGCCATAAGGCCTGACGGACATTTATGAGGACTACCATTCTGACAGAGAATATACAACACTCTAAGGACCGCGTGGCCCAATGGATAAGGCGCCTGACTACGAATCAGGAGATTGAGGGTTCGAGTCCCTTCGTGGTCGTCAATCCGTGAAACTGTCAAACTTACCTGAAATGCACTGGTTGCTATGACTTTGCCAAAATCAAGAAAACACTCAGGATCCATGCTGAAACCCTCTGAGCCACTTTACAAACAGTTAGTTGCAACAACTCATTCAGTAAGCAGGCCTGTTAGCTCAGCTGGTCAGAGCGTGGTGCTAATAACGCCAAGGTTGCGGGTTCGATCCCCGTATGGGCCAGAGACTAGAATGTATCCATGTACATCTCTAAAATACAAAATCTCTCATTCGTCAGGCAAAAACTGTCTTTATGCACTTCACTACATTATCCAGCACGATTATGCCACCAAACACAGATTAGAATGAATCCATGTGCATCTCTAACTTGCAAATCTCTCCAAGTTAGACAAATACATTCTTATCATTATGCACATCCAATATGCTCTTCACTGCATTATCGGGTGATATTATGCAACACAAAGGTATTAAGGCCTGATGGACTTTTCATCCCACTAACATTCTGAAAGAAGGAATACATCACTGGTTACCGACGACCACGTGGCCTAATGGATAAGGCGTCTGACTTCGAATCAGAAGATTGAGGGTTCGAGTCCCTTCGTGGTTGGTGTACTGTGTACATGTCGAAGTTCTATGCAATTCACCATAACTTGGTACTTGTAGATGTAACGGGTTGACTTTCGGTTAAACCTGAGTTTCAAGTTCAGGCAACTGATTGATATGCATGGCTGTGACTGATTGCAGTATGATTGTTTCCAGTTAATCAAACCTTTTTTAGTTTGTGCCAAATAAAATGGAGGGTATTGAGCTCCATCACTATGATATACTTCAAAGCGGACCTTTGGCCTTGAAGAAACGGGAATGCACTGGATGCTTTGAATTTGCCAAAGTCAAGAAAGCACTCAGACTGCACAATTAAACCCCCTGAGCCACTTTGCAAACAGTTAGTTGCACAGAATTATGGGAAAAGCAGGCCTGTTAGCTCAGCTGGTCAGAGCGTGGTGCTAATAACGCCAAGGTCACGGGTTCGATCCCCGTATGGGCCACATACTACAGTTTAAAATGTATCCATGTGCATCTCTAACATGCAAAATCACTTTTGTCAGGCAAAAACTGTCTTTATGCACATCCAATATGTTCTTCACCACAGTATCCAGCACGATTATGCCACCAAACAGCCATAAGGCCTGACGGACATTTATGAGGACTACCATTCTGACAGAGAATATACAACACTCTAAGGACCGCGTGGCCCAATGGATAAGGCGCCTGACTACGAATCAGGAGATTGAGGGTTCGAGTCCCTTCGTGGTCGTCAATCCGTGAAACTGTCAAACTTACCTGAAATGCACTGGGTGCTATGACTTTGCCAAAATCAAGAAAACACTCAGGATCCATGCTGAAACCCTCTGAGCCACTTTACAAACAGTTAGTTGCAACAACTCATTCAGTAAGCAGGCCTGTTAGCTCAGCTGGTCAGAGCGTGGTGCTAATAACGCCAAGGTTGCGGGTTCGATCCCCGTATGGGCCAGAGACTAGAATGTATCCATGTACATCTCTAAAATACAAAATCTCTCATTCGTCAGGCAAAAACTGTCTTTATGCACTTCACTACATTATCCAGCACGATTATGCCACCAAACACAGATTAGAATGAATCCATGTGCATCTCTAACTTGCAAATCTCTCCAAGTTAGACAAATACAATCTTATCATTATGCACATCCAATATGCTCTTCACTGCATTATCGGGTGATATTATGCAACACAAAGGTATTAAGGCCTGATGGACTTTTCATCCCACTAACATTCTGAAAGAAGGAATACATCACTGGTTACCGACGACCACGTGGCCTAATGGATAAGGCGTCTGACTTCGAATCAGAAGATTGAGGGTTCGAGTCCCTTCGTGGTTGGTGTACTGTGTACATGTCGAAGTTCTATGGAATTCACCATAACTTGGTACTTGTAGATGTAACGGGTTGACTTTCGGTTAAACCTGAGTTTCAAGTTCAGGCAACTGATTGATATGCATGGCTGTGACTGATTGCAGTATGATTGTTTCCAGTTAATCAAACCTTTTTTAGTTTGTGCCAAATAAAATGGAGGGTATTGAGCTCCATCACTATGATATACTTCAAAGCGGACCTTTGGCCTTGAAGAAACGGGAATGCACTGGATGCTTTGAATTTGCCAAAGTCAAGAAAGCACTCAGACTGCACAATTAAACCCCCTGAGCCACTTTGCAAACAGTTAGTTGCACAGAATTATAGGAAAAGCAGGCCTGTAGGCTCAGCTGGTCAGAGCGTGGTGCTAATAACGCCAAGGTCACGGGTTCGATCCCCGTATGGGCCACATACTACAGTTTAAAATGTATCCATGTGCATCTCTAACATGCAAAATCACTTTTGTCAGGCAAAAACTGTCTTTATGCACATCCAATATGTTCTTCACCACAGTATCCAGCACGATTATGCCACCAAACAGCCATAAGGCCTGACGGACATTTATGAGGACTACCATTCTGACAGAGAATGTACAACACTCTAAGGACCGCGTGGCCCTATGGATAAGGCGCCTGACTACGAATCAGGAGATTGAGGGTTCGAGTCCCTTCGTGGTCGTCAATCCGTGAAACTGTCAAACTTACCTGAAATGCACTGGGTGCTATGACTTTGCCAAAATCAAGAAAACACTCAGGATCCATGCTGAAACCCTCTGAGCCACTTTACAAACAGTTAGTTGCAACAACTCATTCAGTAAGCAGGCCTGTTAGCTCAGCTGGTCAGAGCGTGGTGCTAATAACGCCAAGGTTGCGGGTTCGATCCCCGTATGGGCCAGAGACTAGAATGTATCCATGTACATCTCTAAAATACAAAATCTCTCATTCGTCAGGCAAAAACTGTCTTTATGCACTTCACTACATTATCCAGCACGATTATGCCACCAAACACAGATTAGAATGAATCCATGTGCATCTCTAACTTGCAAATCTCTCCAAGTTAGACAAATACATTCTTATCATTATGCACATCCAATATGCTCTTCACTGCATTATCGGGTGATATTATGCAACACAAAGGTATTAAGGCCTGATGGACTTTTCATCCCACTAACATTCTGAAAGAAGGAATACATCACTGGTTACCGACGACCACGTGGCCTAATGGATAAGGCGTCTGACTTCGAATCAGAAGATTGAGGGTTCGAGTCCCTTCGTGGTTGGTGTACTGTGTACATGTCGAAGTTCTATGCAATTCACCATAACTTGGTACTTGTAGATGTAACGGGTTGACTTTCGGTTAAACCTGAGTTTCAAGTTCAGGCAACTGATTGATATGCATGGCTGTGACTGATTGCAGTATGATTGTTTCCAGTTAATCAAACCTTTTTTAGTTTGTGCCAAATAAAATGGAGGGTATTGAGCTCCATCACTATGATATACTTCAAAGCGGACCTTTGGCCTTGAAGAAACGGGAATGCACTGGATGCTTTGAATTTGCCAAAGTCAAGAAAGCACTCAGACTGCACAATTAAACCCCCTGAGCCACTTTGCAAACAGTTAGTTGCACAGAATTATGGGAAAAGCAGGCCTGTTAGCTCAGCTGGTCAGAGCGTGGTGCTAATAACGCCAAGGTCACGGGTTCGATCCCCGTATGGGCCACATACTACAGTTTAAAATGTATCCATGTGCATCTCTAACATGCAAAATCACTTTTGTCAGGCAAAAACTGTCTTTATGCACATCCAATATGTTCTTCACCACAGTATCCAGCACGATTATGCCACCAAACAGCCATAAGGCCTGACGGACATTTATGAGGACTACCATTCTGACAGAGAATGTACAACACTCTAAGGACCGCGTGGCCCAATGGATAAGGCGCCTGACTACGAATCAGGAGATTGAGGGTTCGAGTCCCTTCGTGGTCGTCAATCCGTGAAACTGTCAAACTTACCTGAAATGCACTGGGTGCTATGACTTTGCCAAAATCAAGAAAACACTCGGGATCCATGCTGAAACCCTCTGAGCCACTTTACAAACAGTTAGTTGCAACAACTCATTCAGTAAGCAGGCCTGTTAGCTCAGCTGGTCAGAGCGTGGTGCTAATAACGCCAAGGTTGCGGGTTCGATCCCCGTATGGGCCAGAGACTAGAATGTATCCATGTACATCTCTAAAATACAAAATCTCTCATTCGTCAGGCAAAAACTGTCTTTATGCACTTCACTACATTATCCAGCACGATTATGCCACCAAACACAGATTAGAATGAATCCATGTGCATCTCTAACTTGCAAATCTCTCCAAGTTAGACAAATACATTCTTATCATTATGCACATCCAATATGCTCTTCACTGCATTATCGGGTGATATTATGCAACACAAAGGTATTAAGGCCTGATGGACTTTTCATCCCACTAACATTCTGAAAGAAGGAATACATCACTGGTTACCGACGACCACGTGGCCTAATGGATAAGGCGTCTGACTTCGAATCAGAAGATTGAGGGTTCGAGTCCCTTCGTGGTTGGTGTACTGTGTACATGTCGAAGTTCTATGCAATTCACCATAACTTGGTACTTGTAGATGTAACGGGTTGACTTTCGGTTAAACCTGAGTTTCAAGTTCAGGCAACTGATTGATATGCATGGCTGTGACTGATTGCAGTATGATTGTTTCCAGTTAATCAAACCTTTTTTAGTTTGTGCCAAATAAAATGGAGGGTATTGAGCTCCATCACTATGATATACTTCAAAGCGGACCTTTGGCCTTGAAGAAACGGGAATGCACTGGATGCTTTGAATTTGCCAAAGTCAAGAAAGCACTCAGACTGCACAATTAAACCCCCTGAGCCACTTTGCAAACAGTTAGTTGCACAGAATTATGGGAAAAGCAGGCCTGTTAGCTCAGCTGGTCAGAGCGTGGTGCTAATAACGCCAAGGTCACGGGTTCGATCCCCGTATGGGCCACATACTACAGTTTAAAATGTATCCATGTGCATCTCTAACATGCAAAATCACTTTTGTCAGGCAAAAACTGTCTTTATGCACATCCAATATGTTCTTCACCACAGTATCCAGCACGATTATGCCACCAAACAGCCATAAGGCCTGACGGACATTTATGAGGACTACCATTCTGACAGAGAATGTACAACACTCTAAGGACCGCGTGGCCCAATGGATAAGGCGCCTGACTACGAATCAGGAGATTGAAGGTTCGAGTCCCTTCGTGGTCGTCAATCCGTGAAACTGTCAAACTTACCTGAAATGCACTGGGTGCTATGACTTTGCCAAAATCAAGAAAACACTCAGGATCCATGCTGAAACCCTCTGAGCCACTTTTCAAACAGTTAGTTGCAACAACTCATTCAGTAAGCAGGCCTGTTAGCTCAGCTGGTCAGAGCGTGGTGCTAATAACGCCAAGGTTGCGGGTTCGATCCCCGTATGGGCCAGAGACTAGAATGTATCCATGTACATCTCTAAAATACAAAATCTCTCATTCGTCAGGCAAAAACTGTCTTTATGCACTTCACTACATTATCCAGCACGATTATGCCACCAAACACAGATTAGAATGAATCCATGTGCATCTCTAATTTGCAAATCTCTCCAAGTTAGACAAATACATTCTTATCTTTATGCACATCCAATATGCTCTTCACTGCATTATCGGGTGATATTATGCAACACAAAGGTATTAAGGCCTGATGGACTTTTCATCCCACTAACATTCTGAAAGAAGGAATACATCACTGGTTACCGACGACCACGTGGCCTAATGGATAAGGCGTCTGACTTCGAATCAGAAGATTGAGGGTTCGAGTCCCTTCGTGGTTGGTGTACTGTGTACATGTCGAAGTTCTATGGAATTCACCATAACTTGGTACTTGTAGATGTAACGGGTTGACTTTCGGTTAAACCTGAGTTTCAAGTTCAGGCAACTGATTGATATGCATGGCTGTGACTGATTGCAGTATGATTGTTTCCAGTTAATCAAACCTTTTTTAGTTTGTGCCAAATAAAATGGAGGGTATTGAGCTCCATCACTATGATATACTTCAAAGCGGACCTTTGGCCTTGAAGAAACGGGAATGCACTGGATGCTTTGAATTTGCCAAAGTCAAGAAAGCACTCAGACTGCACAATTAAACCCCCTGAGCCACTTTGCAAACAGTTAGTTGCACAGAATTATGGGAAAAGCAGGCCTGTTAGCTCAGCTGGTCAGAGCGTGGTGCTAATAACGCCAAGGTCACGGGTTCGATCCCCGTATGGGCCACATACTACAGTTTAAAATGTATCCATGTGCATCTCTAACATGCAAAATCACTTTTGTCAGGCAAAAACTGTCTTTATGCACATCCAATATGTTCTTCACCACAGTATCCAGCACGATTATGCCACCAAACAGCCATAAGGCCTGACGGACATTTATGAGGACTACCATTCTGACAGAGAATATACAACACTCTAAGGACCGCGTGGCCCAATGGATAAGGTGCCTGACTACGAATCAGGAGATTGAGGGTTCGAGTCCCTTCGTGGTCGTCAATCCGTGAAACTGTCAAACTTACCTGAAATGCACTGGGTGCTATGACTTTGCCAAAATCAAGAAAACACTCAGGATCCATGCTGAAACCCTCTGAGCCACTTTACAAACAGTTAGTTGCAACAACTCATTCAGTAAGCAGGCCTGTTAGCTCAGCTGGTCAGAGCGTGGTGCTAATAACGCCAAGGTTGCGGGTTCGATCCCCGTATGGGCCAGAGACTAGAATGTATCCATGTACATCTCTAAAATACAAAATCTCTCATTCGTCAGGCAAAAACTGTCTTTATGCACTTCACTACATTATCCAGCACGATTATGCCACCAAACACAGATTAGAATGAATCCATGTGCATCTCTAACTTGCAAATCTCTCCAAGTTAGACAAATACATTCTTATCATTATGCACATCCAATATGCTCTTCACTGCATTATCGGGTGATATTATGCAACACAAAGGTATTAAGGCCTGATGGACTTTTCATCCCACTAACATTCTGAAAGAAGGAATACATCACTGGTTACCGACGACCACGTGGCCTAATGGATAAGGCGTCTGACTTCGAATCAGAAGATTGAGGGTTCGAGTCCCTTCGTGGTTGGTGTACTGTGTACATGTCGAAGTTCTATGGAATTCACCATAACTTGGTACTTGTAGATGTAACGGGTTGACTTTCGGTTAAACCTGAGTTTCAAGTTCAGGCAACTGATTGATATGCATGGCTGTGACTGATTGCAGTATGATTGTTTCCAGTTAATCAAACCTTTTTTAGTTTGTGCCAAATAAAATGGAGGGTATTGAGCTCCATCACTATGATATACTTCAAAGCGGACCTTTGGCCTTGAAGAAACGGGAATGCACTGGATGCTTTGAATTTGCCAAAGTCAAGAAAGCACTCAGACTGCACAATTAAACCCCCTGAGCCACTTTGCAAACAGTTAGTTGCACAGAATTATGGGAAAAGCAGGCCTGTTAGCTCAGCTGGTCAGAGCGTGGTGCTAATAACGCCAAGGTCACGGGTTCGATCCCCGTATGGGCCACATACTACAGTTTAAAATGTATCCATGTGCATCTCTAACATGCAAAATCACTTTTGTCAGGCAAAAACTGTCTTTATGCACATCCAATATGTTCTTCACCACAGTATCCAGCACGATTATGCCACCAAACAGCCATAAGGCCTGACGGACATTTATGAGGACTACCATTCTGACAGAGAATGTACAACACTCTAAGGACCGCGTGGCCCAATGGATAAGGCGCCTGACTACGAATCAGGAGATTGAGGGTTCGAGTCCCTTCGTGGTCGTCAATCCGTGAAACTGTCAAACTTACCTGAAATGCACTGGGTGCTATGACTTTGCCAAAATCAAGAAAACACTCAGGATCCATGCTGAAACCCTCTGAGCCACTTTACAAACAGTTAGTTGCAACAACTCATTCAGTAAGCAGGCCTGTTAGCTCAGCTGGTCAGAGCATAGTGCTAATAACACCAAGGTTGCGTGTTCGATCCCCGTATGGGCCAGAGACTAGAATGTATCCATGTACATCTCTAAAATACAAAATCTCTCTTTCGTCAGGCAAAAACTGTCTTTATGCACTTCACTACATTATCCAGCACGATTATGCCACCAAACACAGATTAGAATGAATCCATGTGCATCTCTAACTTGCAAATCTCTCCAAGTTAGACAAATACATTCTTATCTTTATGCACATCCAATATGCTCTTCACTGCATTATCGGGTGATATTATGCAACACAAAGGTATTAAGGCCTGATGGACTTTTCATCCCACTAACATTCTGAAAGAAGGAATACATCACTGGTTGCCGACGACCACGTGGCCTAATGGATAAGGCGTCTGACTTCGAATCAGAAGATTGAGGGTTCGAGTCCCTTCGTGGTTGGTGTACTGTGTACATGTCGAAGTTCTATGGAATTCACCATAACTTGGTACTTGTAGATGTAACGGGTTGACTTTCGGTTAAACCTGAGTTTCAAGTTCAGGCAACTGATTGATATGCATGGCTGTGACTGATTGCAGTATGATTGTTTCCAGTTAATCAAACCTTTTTTAGTTTGTGCCAAATAAAATGGAGGGTATTGAGCTCCATCACTATGATATACTTCAAAGCGGACCTTTGGCCTTGAAGAAACGGGAATGCACTGGATGCTTTGAATTTGCCAAAGTCAAGAAAGCACTCAGGCTTCGTACACACCTTTCGGACACACAGATCTGTCCGACCGACCACTGATTAAATTTTTATGATTTGATGCCTCCATGTCCCACAATGCTTTGCGCGATTTGGGCGGTGCTACGACACGCGGAAATAGATGCACATATGTTCAGTGTAGTTTTCTTGACTGCAGCAGCAGCTAGCGCTAGTTTGTCGAGGCCGTTTTTCACACCTAAAGTTCGCTTAGAAGGTCCGGATCGAGGACCAAGGACCAAATATTTGCATTTTGATTTTGGTCCGTTTGGTGTTCACACTGGACTTTGTAAAGTGTACCAAATATGTAAACAAATGACACGTGGACATGTTAAGCGAACCAAATAGTGAAAAAAAGAAAAGAGGTCATTTTACGACGGAGGGAAAAATAACATGAGGGGGTGCGGGAAATCATTAACATTTGCTCCATTGGCTCTTTATGCGTGCGGCCGTGCGCTAGAGCGAGACAGGATGATTTTAAATATTTCTCTGTCTGCGTCTCTCCCATAGAGCTATAAAATATATCGGGTCTCTCCCCCCACATGAGCGCGCGTCATAACTTTGCGTGGTGGCGGTGGCGCATGCTTAAAATAAACAGATCTACAAGCTTACATCGTGTACCATACCGTAAGTACCATTCGTGTCGATAACTTGTATATCTGTTATATTTGCGCATGTGAACCTCGTACGCTGCCATTACATTTCTACTCTAGGCTACTCATAGACATATATGCGTCTACTATTAAAATCAATAGTGATCCCCGTAAAAAAGACATGCTTTTAGAACTAATTATTAATGCAGCCTCACAACTGCCGAGGCCCGACGGATATTTTGGCTATCGTCCTGTATTTCTGTATATAGAATAGAACTGGACTCACTCACTGGAGACAGACGTGCGCAGCTTGGAGTCTCCAAGTTACGCACGGCCGTAGCCAAAAGAAGACATACAAACAAGCGATATAATAGTCTGTGTCACGTAACTCAGAAGACTACAGCCTAAACCCCACCCAGTGCTGTCGAGAACGGAAGTTCTCTCCTATTAGTTGGCGGTTAAAAACCACCCTTCTGTCCGATCTGAAGTCCCACCCTGTTCGTTGGCTGTTTTGACTACAAGGTGTCCGATGTGTTTGTTGTGCCCTCCGCCCCCACATCGGACAGGTTTGTCCGATCAAACGACGTGACTCCCATTGAAAATGAATTGGAGCAGCAATCAAATAGCAATCAGGCATCGCACACGGACCAAACATTTGTTCTTTAGGTGTGTACGCAGCCTCAGACTGCACAATTAAACCCCCTGAGCCACTTTGCAAACAGTTAGTTGCACAGAATTATGGGAAAAGCAGGCCTGTTAGCTCAGCTGGTCAGAGCGTGGTGCTAATAACGCCAAGGTCACGGGTTCGATCCCTGTATGGGCCACATACTACAGTTTAAAATGTATCCATGTGCATCTCTAACATGCAAAATCACTTTTGTCAGGCAAAAACTGTCTTTATGCACATCCAATATGTTCTTCACCACAGTATCCAGCACGATTATGCCACCAAACAGCCATAAGGCCTGACGGACATTTATGAGGACTACCATTCTGACAGAGAATGTACAACACTCTAAGGACCGCGTGGCCCAATGGATAAGGCGCCTGACTACGAATCAGGAGATTGAGGGTTCGAGTCCCTTCGTGGTCGTCAATCCGTGAAACTGTCAAACTTACCTGAAATGCACTGGGTGCTATGACTTTGCCAAAATCAAGAAAACACTCAGGATCCATGCTGAAACCCTCTGAGCCACTTTTCAAACAGTTAGTTGCAACAACTCATTCAGTAAGCAGGCCTGTTAGCTCAGCTGCTCAGAGCATAGTGCTAATAACACCAAGGTTGCGTGTTCGATCCCCGTATGGGCCAGAGACTAGAATGTATCCATGTACATCTCTAAAATACAAAATCTCTCTTTCGTCAGGCAAAAACTGTCTTTATGCACTTCACTACATTATCCAGCACGATTATGCCACCAAACACAGATTAGAATGAATCCATGTGCATCTCTAATTTGCAAATCTCTCCAAGTTAGACAAATACATTCTTATCTTTATGCACATCCAATATGCTCTTCACTGCATTATCGGGTGATATTATGCAACACAAAGGTATTAAGGCCTGATGGACTTTTCATCCCACTAACATTCTGAAAGAAGGAATACATCACTGGTTACCGACGACCACGTGGCCTAATGGATAAGGCGTCTGACTTCAAATCAGAAGATTGAGGGTTCGAGTCCCTTCGTGGTTGGTGTACTGTGTACATGTCGAAGTTCTATGGAATTCACCATAACTTGGTACTTGTAGATGTAACGGGTTGACTTTCGGTTAAACCTGAGTTTCAAGTTCAGGCAACTGATTGATATGCATGGCTCTGACTGATTGCAGTATGATTGTTTCCAGTTAATCAACCTTTTTTAATTTGTGCCAAATAAAATGGAGGGTATTGAGCTCCATCACTATGATATACTTCAAAGCGGACCTTTGGCCATGAAGAAACGGGAATGCACTGGATGCTTTGAATTTGCCAGTCAAGAAAGCACTCAGACTGCACAATTAAACCCCCTGAGCCACTTTGCAAACAGTTAGTTGCACAGAATTATGGGAAAAGTAGGCCTGTTAGCTCAGCTGGTCAGAGCGTGGTGCTAATAACGCCAAGGTCACGGGTTCGATCCCCGTATGGGCCACATACTACAGTTTAAAATGTATCCATGTGCAACTCTAACATGCAAAATCACTTTTGTCAGGCAAAAACTGTCTTTATGCACATCCAATATGTTCTTCACCACAGTATCCAGCACGATTATGCCACCAAACAGCCATAAGGCCTGACGGACATTTATGAGGACTACCATTCTGACAGAGAATGTACAACACTCTAAGGACCGCGTGGCCCAATGGATAAGGCGCCTGACTACGAATCAGGAGATTGAGGGTTCGAGTCCCTTCGTGGTCGTCAATCCGTGAAACTGTCAAACTTACCTGAAATGCACTGGGTGCTATGACTTTGCCAAAATCAAGAAAACACTCAGGATCCATGCTGAAACCCTCTGAGCCACTTTTCAAACAGTTAGTTGCAACAACTCATTCAGTAAGCAGGCCTGTTAGCTCAGCTGCTCAGAGCATAGTGCTAATAACACCAAGGTTGCGTGTTCGATCCCCGTATGGGCCAGAGACTAGAATGTATCCATGTACATCTCTAAAATACAAAATCTCTCTTTCGTAAGGCAAAAACTGTCTTTATGCACTTCACTACATTATCCAGCACGATTATGCCACCAAACACAGATTAGAATGAATCCATGTGCATCTCTAATTTGCAAATCTCTCCAAGTTAGACAAATACATTCTTATCTTTATGCACATCCAATATGCTCTTCACTGCATTATCGGGTGATATTATGCAACACAAAGGTATTAAGGCCTGATGGACTTTTCATCCCACTAACATTCTGAAAGAAGGAATACATCACTGGTTACCGACGACCACGTGGCCTAATGGATAAGGCGTCTGACTTCGAATCAGAAGATTGAGGGTTCGAGTCCCTTCGTGGTTGGTGTACTGTGTACATGTCGAAGTTCTATGGAATTCACCATAACTTGGTACTTGTAGATGTAACGGGTTGACTTTCGGTTAAACCTGAGTTTCAAGTTCAGGCAACTGATTGATATGCATGGCTGTGACTGATTGCAGTATGATTGTTTCCAGTTAATCAAACCTTTTTTAGTTTGTGCCAAATAAAATGGAGGGTATTGAGCTCCATCACTATGATATACTTCAAAGCGGACCTTTGGCCTTGAAGAAACGGGAATGCACTGGATGCTTTGAATTTGCCAAAGTCAAGAAAGCACTCAGACTGCACAATTAAACCCCCTGAGCCACTTTGCAAACAGTTAGTTGCACAGAATTATGGGAAAAGCAGGCCTGTTAGCTCAGCTGGTCAGAGCGTGGTGCTAATAACGCCAAGGTCACGGGTTCGATCCCCGTATGGGCCACATACTACAGTTTAAAATGTATCCATGTGCATCTCTAACATGCAAAATCACTTTTGTCAGGCAAAAACTGTCTTTATGCACATCCAATATGTTCTTCACCACAGTATCCAGCATGATTATGCCACCAAACAGCCATAAGGCCTGACGGACATTTATGAGGACTACCATTCTGACAGAGAATATACAACACTCTAAGGACCGCGTGGCCCAATGGATAAGGCGCCTGACTACGAATCAGGAGATTGAGGGTTCGAGTCCCTTCGTGGTCGTCAATCCGTGAAACTGTCAAACTTACCTGAAATGCACTGGTTGCTATGACTTTGCCAAAATCAAGAAAACACTCAGGATCCATGCTGAAACCCTCTGAGCCACTTTACAAACAGTTAGTTGCAACAACTCATTCAGTAAGCAGGCCTGTTAGCTCAGCTGGTCAGAGCGTGGTGCTAATAACGCCAAGGTTGCGGGTTCGATCCCCGTATGGGCCAGAGACTAGAATGTATCCATGTACATCTCTAAAATACAAAATCTCTCATTCGTCAGGCAAAAACTGTCTTTATGCACTTCACTACATTATCCAGCACGATTATGCCACCAAACACAGATTAGAATGAATCCATGTGCATCTCTAACTTGCAAATCTCTCCAAGTTAGACAAATACATTCTTATCATTATGCACATCCAATATGCTCTTCACTGCATTATCGGGTGATATTATGCAACACAAAGGTATTAAGGCCTGATGGACTTTTCATCCCACTAACATTCTGAAAGAAGGAATACATCACTGGTTACCGACGACCACGTGGCCTAATGGATAAGGCGTCTGACTTCGAATCAGAAGATTGAGGGTTCGAGTCCCTTCGTGGTTGGTGTACTGTGTACATGTCGAAGTTCTATGCAATTCACCATAACTTGGTACTTGTAGATGTAACGGGTTGACTTTCGGTTAAACCTGAGTTTCAAGTTCAGGCAACTGATTGATATGCATGGCTGTGACTGATTGCAGTATGATTGTTTCCAGTTAATCAAACCTTTTTTAGTTTGTGCCAAATAAAATGGAGGGTATTGAGCTCCATCACTATGATATACTTCAAAGCGGACCTTTGGCCTTGAAGAAACGGGAATGCACTGGATGCTTTGAATTTGCCAAAGTCAAGAAAGCACTCAGACTGCACAATTAAACCCCCTGAGCCACTTTGCAAACAGTTAGTTGCACAGAATTATGGGAAAAGCAGGCCTGTTAGCTCAGCTGGTCAGAGCGTGGTGCTAATAACGCCAAGGTCACGGGTTCGATCCCCGTATGGGCCACATACTACAGTTTAAAATGTATCCATGTGCATCTCTAACATGCAAAATCACTTTTGTCAGGCAAAAACTGTCTTTATGCACATCCAATATGTTCTTCACCACAGTATCCAGCACGATTATGCCACCAAACAGCCATAAGGCCTGACGGACATTTATGAGGACTACCATTCTGACAGAGAATATACAACACTCTAAGGACCGCGTGGCCCAATGGATAAGGCGCCTGACTACGAATCAGGAGATTGAGGGTTCGAGTCCCTTCGTGGTCGTCAATCCGTGAAACTGTCAAACTTACCTGAAATGCACTGGGTGCTATGACTTTGCCAAAATCAAGAAAACACTCAGGATCCATGCTGAAACCCTCTGAGCCACTTTACAAACAGTTAGTTGCAACAACTCATTCAGTAAGCAGGCCTGTTAGCTCAGCTGGTCAGAGCGTGGTGCTAATAACGCCAAGGTTGCGGGTTCGATCCCCGTATGGGCCAGAGACTAGAATGTATCCATGTACATCTCTAAAATACAAAATCTCTCATTCGTCAGGCAAAAACTGTCTTTATGCACTTCACTACATTATCCAGCACGATTATGCCACCAAACACAGATTAGAATGAATCCATGTGCATCTCTAACTTGCAAATCTCTCCAAGTTAGACAAATACAATCTTATCATTATGCACATCCAATATGCTCTTCACTGCATTATCGGGTGATATTATGCAACACAAAGGTATTAAGGCCTGATGGACTTTTCATCCCACTAACATTCTGAAAGAAGGAATACATCACTGGTTACCGACGACCACGTGGCCTAATGGATAAGGCGTCTGACTTCGAATCAGAAGATTGAGGGTTCGAGTCCCTTCGTGGTTGGTGTACTGTGTACATGTCGAAGTTCTATGGAATTCACCATAACTTGGTACTTGTAGATGTAACGGGTTGACTTTCGGTTAAACCTGAGTTTCAAGTTCAGGCAACTGATTGATATGCATGGCTGTGACTGATTGCAGTATGATTGTTTCCAGTTAATCAAACCTTTTTTAGTTTGTGCCAAATAAAATGGAGGGTATTGAGCTCCATCACTATGATATACTTCAAAGCGGACCTTTGGCCTTGAAGAAACGGGAATGCACTGGATGCTTTGAATTTGCCAAAGTCAAGAAAGCACTCAGACTGCACAATTAAACCCCCTGAGCCACTTTGCAAACAGTTAGTTGCACAGAATTATAGGAAAAGCAGGCCTGTAGGCTCAGCTGGTCAGAGCGTGGTGCTAATAACGCCAAGGTCACGGGTTCGATCCCCGTATGGGCCACATACTACAGTTTAAAATGTATCCATGTGCATCTCTAACATGCAAAATCACTTTTGTCAGGCAAAAACTGTCTTTATGCACATCCAATATGTTCTTCACCACAGTATCCAGCACGATTATGCCACCAAACAGCCATAAGGCCTGACGGACATTTATGAGGACTACCATTCTGACAGAGAATGTACAACACTCTAAGGACCGCGTGGCCCTATGGATAAGGCGCCTGACTACGAATCAGGAGATTGAGGGTTCGAGTCCCTTCGTGGTCGTCAATCCGTGAAACTGTCAAACTTACCTGAAATGCACTGGGTGCTATGACTTTGCCAAAATCAAGAAAACACTCAGGATCCATGCTGAAACCCTCTGAGCCACTTTACAAACAGTTAGTTGCAACAACTCATTCAGTAAGCAGGCCTGTTAGCTCAGCTGGTCAGAGCGTGGTGCTAATAACGCCAAGGTTGCGGGTTCGATCCCCGTATGGGCCAGAGACTAGAATGTATCCATGTACATCTCTAAAATACAAAATCTCTCATTCGTCAGGCAAAAACTGTCTTTATGCACTTCACTACATTATCCAGCACGATTATGCCACCAAACACAGATTAGAATGAATCCATGTGCATCTCTAACTTGCAAATCTCTCCAAGTTAGACAAATACATTCTTATCATTATGCACATCCAATATGCTCTTCACTGCATTATCGGGTGATATTATGCAACACAAAGGTATTAAGGCCTGATGGACTTTTCATCCCACTAACATTCTGAAAGAAGGAATACATCACTGGTTACCGACGACCACGTGGCCTAATGGATAAGGCGTCTGACTTCGAATCAGAAGATTGAGGGTTCGAGTCCCTTCGTGGTTGGTGTACTGTGTACATGTCGAAGTTCTATGCAATTCACCATAACTTGGTACTTGTAGATGTAACGGGTTGACTTTCGGTTAAACCTGAGTTTCAAGTTCAGGCAACTGATTGATATGCATGGCTGTGACTGATTGCAGTATGATTGTTTCCAGTTAATCAAACCTTTTTTAGTTTGTGCCAAATAAAATGGAGGGTATTGAGCTCCATCACTATGATATACTTCAAAGCGGACCTTTGGCCTTGAAGAAACGGGAATGCACTGGATGCTTTGAATTTGCCAAAGTCAAGAAAGCACTCAGACTGCACAATTAAACCCCCTGAGCCACTTTGCAAACAGTTAGTTGCACAGAATTATGGGAAAAGCAGGCCTGTTAGCTCAGCTGGTCAGAGCGTGGTGCTAATAACGCCAAGGTCACGGGTTCGATCCCCGTATGGGCCACATACTACAGTTTAAAATGTATCCATGTGCATCTCTAACATGCAAAATCACTTTTGTCAGGCAAAAACTGTCTTTATGCACATCCAATATGTTCTTCACCACAGTATCCAGCACGATTATGCCACCAAACAGCCATAAGGCCTGACGGACATTTATGAGGACTACCATTCTGACAGAGAATGTACAACACTCTAAGGACCGCGTGGCCCAATGGATAAGGCGCCTGACTACGAATCAGGAGATTGAGGGTTCGAGTCCCTTCGTGGTCGTCAATCCGTGAAACTGTCAAACTTACCTGAAATGCACTGGGTGCTATGACTTTGCCAAAATCAAGAAAACACTCGGGATCCATGCTGAAACCCTCTGAGCCACTTTACAAACAGTTAGTTGCAACAACTCATTCAGTAAGCAGGCCTGTTAGCTCAGCTGGTCAGAGCGTGGTGCTAATAACGC
Organism: Electrona antarctica; assembly: GCF_951216825.1. Lineage (NCBI taxonomy): Eukaryota > Metazoa > Chordata > Actinopteri > Myctophiformes > Myctophidae > Electrona > Electrona antarctica. The sequence continues at coordinate 48,556,081 of NC_136796.1, forward strand.
CAAGGTTGCGGGTTCGATCCCCGTATGGGCCAGAGACTAGAATGTATCCATGTACATCTCTAAAATACAAAATCTCTCATTCGTCAGGCAAAAACTGTCTTTATGCACTTCACTACATTATCCAGCACGATTATGCCACCAAACACAGATTAGAATGAATCCATGTGCATCTCTAACTTGCAAATCTCTCCAAGTTAGACAAATACATTCTTATCATTATGCACATCCAATATGCTCTTCACTGCATTATCGGGTGATATTATGCAACACAAAGGTATTAAGGCCTGATGGACTTTTCATCCCACTAACATTCTGAAAGAAGGAATACATCACTGGTTACCGACGACCACGTGGCCTAATGGATAAGGCGTCTGACTTCGAATCAGAAGATTGAGGGTTCGAGTCCCTTCGTGGTTGGTGTACTGTGTACATGTCGAAGTTCTATGCAATTCACCATAACTTGGTACTTGTAGATGTAACGGGTTGACTTTCGGTTAAACCTGAGTTTCAAGTTCAGGCAACTGATTGATATGCATGGCTGTGACTGATTGCAGTATGATTGTTTCCAGTTAATCAAACCTTTTTTAGTTTGTGCCAAATAAAATGGAGGGTATTGAGCTCCATCACTATGATATACTTCAAAGCGGACCTTTGGCCTTGAAGAAACGGGAATGCACTGGATGCTTTGAATTTGCCAAAGTCAAGAAAGCACTCAGACTGCACAATTAAACCCCCTGAGCCACTTTGCAAACAGTTAGTTGCACAGAATTATGGGAAAAGCAGGCCTGTTAGCTCAGCTGGTCAGAGCGTGGTGCTAATAACGCCAAGGTCACGGGTTCGATCCCCGTATGGGCCACATACTACAGTTTAAAATGTATCCATGTGCATCTCTAACATGCAAAATCACTTTTGTCAGGCAAAAACTGTCTTTATGCACATCCAATATGTTCTTCACCACAGTATCCAGCACGATTATGCCACCAAACAGCCATAAGGCCTGACGGACATTTATGAGGACTACCATTCTGACAGAGAATGTACAACACTCTAAGGACCGCGTGGCCCAATGGATAAGGCGCCTGACTACGAATCAGGAGATTGAAGGTTCGAGTCCCTTCGTGGTCGTCAATCCGTGAAACTGTCAAACTTACCTGAAATGCACTGGGTGCTATGACTTTGCCAAAATCAAGAAAACACTCAGGATCCATGCTGAAACCCTCTGAGCCACTTTTCAAACAGTTAGTTGCAACAACTCATTCAGTAAGCAGGCCTGTTAGCTCAGCTGGTCAGAGCGTGGTGCTAATAACGCCAAGGTTGCGGGTTCGATCCCCGTATGGGCCAGAGACTAGAATGTATCCATGTACATCTCTAAAATACAAAATCTCTCATTCGTCAGGCAAAAACTGTCTTTATGCACTTCACTACATTATCCAGCACGATTATGCCACCAAACACAGATTAGAATGAATCCATGTGCATCTCTAATTTGCAAATCTCTCCAAGTTAGACAAATACATTCTTATCTTTATGCACATCCAATATGCTCTTCACTGCATTATCGGGTGATATTATGCAACACAAAGGTATTAAGGCCTGATGGACTTTTCATCCCACTAACATTCTGAAAGAAGGAATACATCACTGGTTACCGACGACCACGTGGCCTAATGGATAAGGCGTCTGACTTCGAATCAGAAGATTGAGGGTTCGAGTCCCTTCGTGGTTGGTGTACTGTGTACATGTCGAAGTTCTATGGAATTCACCATAACTTGGTACTTGTAGATGTAACGGGTTGACTTTCGGTTAAACCTGAGTTTCAAGTTCAGGCAACTGATTGATATGCATGGCTGTGACTGATTGCAGTATGATTGTTTCCAGTTAATCAAACCTTTTTTAGTTTGTGCCAAATAAAATGGAGGGTATTGAGCTCCATCACTATGATATACTTCAAAGCGGACCTTTGGCCTTGAAGAAACGGGAATGCACTGGATGCTTTGAATTTGCCAAAGTCAAGAAAGCACTCAGACTGCACAATTAAACCCCCTGAGCCACTTTGCAAACAGTTAGTTGCACAGAATTATGGGAAAAGCAGGCCTGTTAGCTCAGCTGGTCAGAGCGTGGTGCTAATAACGCCAAGGTCACGGGTTCGATCCCCGTATGGGCCACATACTACAGTTTAAAATGTATCCATGTGCATCTCTAACATGCAAAATCACTTTTGTCAGGCAAAAACTGTCTTTATGCACATCCAATATGTTCTTCACCACAGTATCCAGCACGATTATGCCACCAAACAGCCATAAGGCCTGACGGACATTTATGAGGACTACCATTCTGACAGAGAATATACAACACTCTAAGGACCGCGTGGCCCAATGGATAAGGTGCCTGACTACGAATCAGGAGATTGAGGGTTCGAGTCCCTTCGTGGTCGTCAATCCGTGAAACTGTCAAACTTACCTGAAATGCACTGGGTGCTATGACTTTGCCAAAATCAAGAAAACACTCAGGATCCATGCTGAAACCCTCTGAGCCACTTTACAAACAGTTAGTTGCAACAACTCATTCAGTAAGCAGGCCTGTTAGCTCAGCTGGTCAGAGCGTGGTGCTAATAACGCCAAGGTTGCGGGTTCGATCCCCGTATGGGCCAGAGACTAGAATGTATCCATGTACATCTCTAAAATACAAAATCTCTCATTCGTCAGGCAAAAACTGTCTTTATGCACTTCACTACATTATCCAGCACGATTATGCCACCAAACACAGATTAGAATGAATCCATGTGCATCTCTAACTTGCAAATCTCTCCAAGTTAGACAAATACATTCTTATCATTATGCACATCCAATATGCTCTTCACTGCATTATCGGGTGATATTATGCAACACAAAGGTATTAAGGCCTGATGGACTTTTCATCCCACTAACATTCTGAAAGAAGGAATACATCACTGGTTACCGACGACCACGTGGCCTAATGGATAAGGCGTCTGACTTCGAATCAGAAGATTGAGGGTTCGAGTCCCTTCGTGGTTGGTGTACTGTGTACATGTCGAAGTTCTATGGAATTCACCATAACTTGGTACTTGTAGATGTAACGGGTTGACTTTCGGTTAAACCTGAGTTTCAAGTTCAGGCAACTGATTGATATGCATGGCTGTGACTGATTGCAGTATGATTGTTTCCAGTTAATCAAACCTTTTTTAGTTTGTGCCAAATAAAATGGAGGGTATTGAGCTCCATCACTATGATATACTTCAAAGCGGACCTTTGGCCTTGAAGAAACGGGAATGCACTGGATGCTTTGAATTTGCCAAAGTCAAGAAAGCACTCAGACTGCACAATTAAACCCCCTGAGCCACTTTGCAAACAGTTAGTTGCACAGAATTATGGGAAAAGCAGGCCTGTTAGCTCAGCTGGTCAGAGCGTGGTGCTAATAACGCCAAGGTCACGGGTTCGATCCCCGTATGGGCCACATACTACAGTTTAAAATGTATCCATGTGCATCTCTAACATGCAAAATCACTTTTGTCAGGCAAAAACTGTCTTTATGCACATCCAATATGTTCTTCACCACAGTATCCAGCACGATTATGCCACCAAACAGCCATAAGGCCTGACGGACATTTATGAGGACTACCATTCTGACAGAGAATGTACAACACTCTAAGGACCGCGTGGCCCAATGGATAAGGCGCCTGACTACGAATCAGGAGATTGAGGGTTCGAGTCCCTTCGTGGTCGTCAATCCGTGAAACTGTCAAACTTACCTGAAATGCACTGGGTGCTATGACTTTGCCAAAATCAAGAAAACACTCAGGATCCATGCTGAAACCCTCTGAGCCACTTTTCAAACAGTTAGTTGCAACAACTCATTCAGTAAGCAGGCCTGTTAGCTCAGCTGGTCAGAGCGTGGTGCTAATAACGCCAAGGTTGCGGGTTCGATCCCCGTATGGGCCAGAGACTAGAATGTATCCATGTACATCTCTAAAATACAAAATCTCTCATTCGTCAGGCAAAAACTGTCTTTATGCACTTCACTACATTATCCAGCACGATTATGCCACCAAACACAGATTAGAATGAATCCATGTGCATCTCTAATTTGCAAATCTCTCCAAGTTAGACAAATACATTCTTATCTTTATGCACATCCAATATGCTCTTCACTGCATTATCGGGTGATATTATGCAACACAAAGGTATTAAGGCCTGATGGACTTTTCATCCCACTAACATTCTGAAAGAAGGAATACATCACTGGTTACCGACGACCACGTGGCCTAATGGATAAGGCGTCTGACTTCGAATCAGAAGATTGAGGGTTCGAGTCCCTTCGTGGTTGGTGTACTGTGTACATGTCGAAGTTCTATGGAATTCACCATAACTTGGTACTTGTAGATGTAACGGGTTGACTTTCGGTTAAACCTGAGTTTCAAGTTCAGGCAACTGATTGATATGCATGGCTGTGACTGATTGCAGTATGATTGTTTCCAGTTAATCAAACCTTTTTTAGTTTGTGCCAAATAAAATGGAGGGTATTGAGCTCCATCACTATGATATACTTCAAAGCGGACCTTTGGCCTTGAAGAAACGGGAATGCACTGGATGCTTTGAATTTGCCAAAGTCAAGAAAGCACTCAGACTGCACAATTAAACCCCCTGAGCCACTTTGCAAACAGTTAGTTGCACAGAATTATGGGAAAAGCAGGCCTGTTAGCTCAGCTGGTCAGAGCGTGGTGCTAATAACGCCAAGGTCACGGGTTCGATCCCCGTATGGGCCACATACTACAGTTTAAAATGTATCCTTGTGCATCTCTAACATGCAAAATCACTTTTGTCAGGCAAAAACTGTCTTTATGCACATCCAATATGTTCTTCACCACAGTATCCAGCACGATTATGCCACCAAACAGCCATAAGGCCTGACGGACATTTATGAGGACTACCATTCTGACAGAGAATATACAACACTCTAAGGACCGCGTGGCCCAATGGATAAGGCGCCTGACTACGAATCAGGAGATTGAGGGTTCGAGTCCCTTCGTGGTCGTCAATCCGTGAAACTGTCAAACTTACCTGAAATGCACTGGGTGCTATGACTTTGCCAAAATCAAGAAAACACTCAGGATCCATGCTGAAACCCTCTGAGCCACTTTACAAACAGTTAGTTGCAACAACTCATTCAGTAAGCAGGCCTGTTAGCTCAGCTGGTCAGAGCGTGGTGCTAATAACGCCAAGGTTGCGGGTTCGATCCCAGTATGGGCCAGAGACTAGAATGTATCCATGTACATCTCTAAAATACAAAATCTCTCATTCGTCAGGCAAAAACTGTCTTTATGCACTTCACTACATTATCCAGCACGATTATGCCACCAAACACAGATTAGAATGAATCCATGTGCATCTCTAACTTGCAAATCTCTCCAAGTTAGACAAATACATTCTTATCATTATGCACATCCAATATGCTCTTCACTGCATTATCGGGTGATATTATGCAACACAAAGGTATTAAGGCCTGATGGACTTTTCATCCCACTAACATTCTGAAAGAAGGAATACATCACTGGTTACCGACGACCACGTGGCCTAATGGATAAGGCGTCTGACTTCGAATCAGAAGATTGAGGGTTCGAGTCCCTTCGTGGTTGGTGTACTGTGTACATGTCGAAGTTCTATGCAATTCACCATAACTTGGTACTTGTAGATGTAACGGGTTGACTTTCGGTTAAACCTGAGTTTCAAGTTCACGCAACTGATTGATATGCATGGCTGTGACTGATTGCAGTATGATTGTTTCCAGTTAATCAAACCTTTTTTAGTTTGTGCCAAATAAAATGGAGGGTATTGAGCTCCATCACTATGATATACTTCAAAGCGGACCTTTGGCCTTGAAGAAACGGGAATGCACTGGATGCTTTGAATTTGCCAAAGTCAAGAAAGCACTCAGACTGCACAATTAAACCCCCTGAGCCACTTTGCAAACAGTTAGTTGCACAGAATTATGGGAAAAGCAGGCCTGTTAGCTCAGCTGGTCAGAGCGTGGTGCTAATAACGCCAAGGTCACGGGTTCGATCCCCGTATGGGCCACATACTACAGTTTAAAATGTATCCATGTGCATCTCTAACATGCAAAATCACTTTTGTCAGGCAAAAACTGTCTTTATGCACATCCAATATGTTCTTCACCACAGTATCCAGCACGATTATGCCACCAAACAGCCATAAGGCCTGACGGACATTTATGAGGACTACCATTCTGACAGAGAATGTACAACACTCTAAGGACCGCGTGGCCCAATGGATAAGGCGCCTGACTACGAATCAGGAGATTGAGGGTTCGAGTCCCTTCGTGGTCGTCAATCCGTGAAACTGTCAAACTTACCTGAAATGCACTGGGTGCTATGACTTTGCCAAAATCAAGAAAACACTCAGGATCCATGCTGAAACCCTCTGAGCCACTTTACAAACAGTTAGTTGCAACAACTCATTCAGTAAGCAGGCCTGTTAGCTCAGCTGGTCAGAGCGTGGTGCTAATAACGCCAAGGTTGCGGGTTCGATCCCCGTATGGGCCAGAGACTAGAATGTATCCATGTACATCTCTAAAATACAAAATCTCTCATTCGTCAGGCAAAAACTGTCTTTATGCACTTCACTACATTATCCAGCACGATTATGCCACCAAACACAGATTAGAATGAATCCATGTGCATCTCTAACTTGCAAATCTCTCCAAGTTAGACAAATACATTCTTATCATTATGCACATCCAATATGCTCTTCACTGCATTATCGGGTGATATTATGCAACACAAAGGTATTAAGGCCTGATGGACTTTTCATCCCACTAACATTCTGAAAGAAGGAATACATCACTGGTTACCGACGACCACGTGGCCTAATGGATAAGGCGTCTGACTTCGAATCAGAAGATTGAGGGTTCGAGTCCCTTCGTGGTTGGTGTACTGTGTACATGTCGAAGTTCTATGCAATTCACCATAACTTGGTACTTGTAGATGTAACGGGTTGACTTTCGGTTAAACCTGAGTTTCAAGTTCAGGCAACTGATTGATATGCATGGCTGTGACTGATTGCAGTATGATTGTTTCCAGTTAATCAAACCTTTTTTAGTTTGTGCCAAATAAAATGGAGGGTATTGAGCTCCATCACTATGATATACTTCAAAGCGGACCTTTGGCCTTGAAGAAACGGGAATGCACTGGATGCTTTGAATTTGCCAAAGTCAAGAAAGCACTCAGACTGCACAATTAAACCCCCTGAGCCACTTTGCAAACAGTTAGTTGCACAGAATTATGGGAAAAGCAGGCCTGTTAGCTCAGCTGGTCAGAGCGTGGTGCTAATAACGCCAAGGTCACGGGTTCGATCCCCGTATGGGCCACATACTACAGTTTAAAATGTATCCATGTGCATCTCTAACATGCAAAATCACTTTTGTCAGGCAAAAACTGTCTTTATGCACATCCAATATGTTCTTCACCACAGTATCCAGCACGATTATGCCACCAAACAGCCATAAGGCCTGACGGACATTTATGAGGACTACCATTCTGACAGAGAATGTACAACACTCTGAGGACCGCGTGGCCCAATGGATAAGGCGCCTGACTACGAATCAGGAGATTGAGGGTTCGAGTCCCTTCGTGGTCGTCAATCCGTGAAACTGTCAAACTTACCTGAAATGCACTGGGTGCTATGACTTTGCCAAAATCAAGAAAACACTCGGGATCCATGCTGAAACCCTCTGAGCCACTTTACAAACAGTTAGTTGCAACAACTCATTCAGTAAGCAGGCCTGTTAGCTCAGCTGGTCAGAGCGTGGTGCTAATAACGCCAAGGTTGCGGGTTCGATCCCCGTATGGGCCAGAGACTAGAATGTATCCATGTACATCTCTAAAATACAAAATCTCTCATTCGTCAGGCAAAAACTGTCTTTATGCACTTCACTACATTATCCAGCACGATTATGCCACCAAACACAGATTAGAATGAATCCATGTGCATCTCTAACTTGCAAATCTCTCCAAGTTAGACAAATACATTCTTATCATTATGCACATCCAATATGCTCTTCACTGCATTATCGGGTGATATTATGCAACACAAAGGTATTAAGGCCTGATGGACTTTTCATCCCACTAACATTCTGAAAGAAGGAATACATCACTGGTTACCGACGACCACGTGGCCTAATGGATAAGGCGTCTGACTTCGAATCAGAAGATTGAGGGTTCGAGTCCCTTCGTGGTTGGTGTACTGTGTACATGTCGAAGTTCTATGCAATTCACCATAACTTGGTACTTGTAGATGTAACGGGTTGACTTTCGGTTAAACCTGAGTTTCAAGTTCAGGCAACTGATTGATATGCATGGCTGTGACTGATTGCAGTATGATTGTTTCCAGTTAATCAAACCTTTTTTAGTTTGTGCCAAATAAAATGGAGGGTATTGAGCTCCATCACTATGATATACTTCAAAGCGGACCTTTGGCCTTGAAGAAACGGGAATGCACTGGATGCTTTGAATTTGCCAAAGTCAAGAAAGCACTCAGACTGCACAATTAAACCCCCTGAGCCACTTTGCAAACAGTTAGTTGCACAGAATTATGGGAAAAGCAGGCCTGTTAGCTCAGCTGGTCAGAGCGTGGTGCTAATAACGCCAAGGTCACGGGTTCGATCCCCGTATGGGCCACATACTACAGTTTAAAATGTATCCATGTGCATCTCTAACATGCAAAATCACTTTTGTCAGGCAAAAACTGTCTTTATGCACATCCAATATGTTCTTCACCACAGTATCCAGCACGATTATGCCACCAAACAGCCATAAGGCCTGACGGACATTTATGAGGACTACCATTCTGACAGAGAATGTACAACACTCTAAGGACCGCGTGGCCCAATGGATAAGGCGCCTGACTACGAATCAGGAGATTGAAGGTCCGAGTCCCTTCGTGGTCGTCAATCCGTGAAACTGTCAAACTTACCTGAAATGCACTGGGTGCTATGACTTTGCCAAAATCAAGAAAACACTCAGGATCCATGCTGAAACCCTCTGAGCCACTTTTCAAACAGTTAGTTGCAACAACTCATTCAGTAAGCAGGCCTGTTAGCTCAGCTGGTCAGAGCGTGGTGCTAATAACGCCAAGGTTGCGGGTTCGATCCCCGTATGGGCCAGAGACTAGAATGTATCCATGTACATCTCTAAAATACAAAATCTCTCATTCGTCAGGCAAAAACTGTCTTTATGCACTTCACTACATTATCCAGCACGATTATGCCACCAAACACAGATTAGAATGAATCCATGTGCATCTCTAACTTGCAAATCTCTCCAAGTTAGACAAATACATTCTTATCATTATGCACATCCAATATGCTCTTCACTGCATTATCGGGTGATATTATGCAACACAAAGGTATTAAGGCCTGATGGACTTTTCATCCCACTAACATTCTGAAAGAAGGAATACATCACTGGTTACCGACGACCACGTGGCCTAATGGATAAGGCGTCTGACTTCGAATCAGAAGATTGAGGGTTCGAGTCCCTTCGTGGTTGGTGTACTGTGTACATGTCGAAGTTCTATGGAATTCACCATAACTTGGTACTTGTAGATGTAACGGGTTGACTTTCGGTTAAACCTGAGTTTCAAGTTCAGGCAACTGATTGATATGCATGGCTGTGACTGATTGCAGTATGATTGTTTCCAGTTAATCAAACCTTTTTTAGTTTGTGCCAAATAAAATGGAGGGTATTGAGCTCCATCACTATGATATACTTCAAAGCGGACCTTTGGCCTTGAAGAAACGGGAATGCACTGGATGCTTTGAATTTGCCAAAGTCAAGAAAGCACTCAGACTGCACAATTAAACCCCCTGAGCCACTTTGCAAACAGTTAGTTGCACAGAATTATGGGAAAAGCAGGCCTGTTAGCTCAGCTGGTCAGAGCGTGGTGCTAATAATGCCAAGGTCACGGGTTCGATCCCCGTATGGGCCACATACTACAGTTTAAAATGTATCCATGTGCATCTCTAACATGCAAAATCACTTTTGTCAGGCAAAAACTGTCTTTATGCACATCCAATATGTTCTTCACCACAGTATCCAGCACGATTATGCCACCAAACAGCCATAAGGCCTGACGGACATTTATGAGGACTACCATTCTGACAGAGAATGTACAACACTCTAAGGACCGCGTGGCCCAATGGATAAGGCGCCTGACTACGAATCAGGAGATTGAGGGTTCGAGTCCCTTCGTGGTCGTCAATCCGTGAAACTGTCAAACTTACCTGAAATGCACTGGGTGCTATGACTTTGCCAAAATCAAGAAAACACTCAGGATCCATGCTGAAACCCTCTGAGCCACTTTACAAACAGTTAGTTGCAACAACTCATTCAGTAAGCAGGCCTGTTAGCTCAGCTGGTCAGAGCGTGGTGCTAATAACGCCAAGGTTGCGGGTTCGATCCCAGTATGGGCCAGAGACTAGAATGTATCCATGTACATCTCTAAAATACAAAATCTCTCATTCGTCAGGCAAAAACTGTCTTTATGCACTTCACTACATTATCCAGCACGATTATGCCACCAAACACAGATTAGAATGAATCCATGTGCATCTCTAATTTGCAAATCTCTCCAAGTTAGACAAATACATTCTTATCTTTATGCACATCCAATATGCTCTTCACTGCATTATCGGGTGATATTATGCAACACAAAGGTATTAAGGCCTGATGGACTTTTCATCCCACTAACATTCTGAAAGAAGGAATACATCACTGGTTACCGACGACCACGTGGCCTAATGGATAAGGCGTCTGACTTCGAATCAGAAGATTGAGGGTTCGAGTCCCTTCGTGGTTGGTGTACTGTGTACATGTCGAAGTTCTATGCAATTCACCATAACTTGGTACTTGTAGATGTAACGGGTTGACTTGCGGTTAAACCTGAGTTTCAAGTTCAGGCAACTGATTGATATGCATGGCTGTGACTGATTGCAGTATGATTGTTTCCAGTTAATCAAACCTTTTTTAGTTTGTGCCAAATAAAATGGAGGGTATTGAGCTCCATCACTATGATATACTTCAAAGCGGACCTTTGGCCTTGAAGAAACGGGAATGCACTGGATGCTTTGAATTTGCCAAAGTCAAGAAAGCACTCAGACTGCACAATTAAACCCCCTGAGCCACTTTGCAAACAGTTAGTTGTACTGAATTATGGGAAAAGCAGGCCTGTTAGCTCAGCTGGTCAGAGCGTGGTGCTAATAACGCCAAGGTCACGGGTTTGATCCCCGTATGGGCCACATACTACAGTTTAAAATGTATCCTTGTGCATCTCTAACATGCAAAATCACTTTTGTCAGGCAAAAACTGTCTTTATGCACATCCAATATGTTCTTCACCACAGTATCCAGCACGATTATGCCACCAAACAGCCATAAGGCCTGACGGACATTTATGAGGACTACCATTCTGACAGAGAATATACAACACTCTAAGGACCGCGTGGCCCAATGGATAAGGCGCCTGACTACGAATCAGGAGATTGAGGGTTCGAGTCCCTTCGTGGTCGTCAATCCGTGAAACTGTCAAACTTACCTGAAATGCACTGGGTGCTATGACTTTGCCAAAATCAAGAAAACACTCAGGATCCATGCTGAAACCCTCTGAGCCACTTTACAAACAGTTAGTTGCAACAACTCATTCAGTAAGCAGGCCTGTTAGCTCAGCTGGTCAGAGCGTGGTGCTAATAACGCCAAGGTTGCGGGTTCGATCCCAGTATGGGCCAGAGACTAGAATGTATCCATGTACATCTCTAAAATACAAAATCTCTCATTCGTCAGGCAAAAACTGTCTTTATGCACTTCACTACATTATCCAGCACGATTATGCCACCAAACACAGATTAGAATGAATCCATGTGCATCTCTAACTTGCAAATCTCTCCAAGTTAGACAAATACATTCTTATCATTATGCACATCCAATATGCTCTTCACTGCATTATCGGGTGATATTATGCAACACAAAGGTATTAAGGCCTGATGGACTTTTCATCCCACTAACATTCTGAAAGAAGGAATACATCACTGGTTACCGACGACCACGTGGCCTAATGGATAAGGCGTCTGACTTCGAATCAGAAGATTGAGGGTTCGAGTCCCTTCGTGGTTGGTGTACTGTGTACATGTCGAAGTTCTATGCAATTCACCATAACTTGGTACTTGTAGATGTAACGGGTTGACTTTCGGTTAAACCTGAGTTTCAAGTTCACGCAACTGATTGATATGCATGGCTGTGACTGATTGCAGTATGATTGTTTCCAGTTAATCAAACCTTTTTTAGTTTGTGCCAAATAAAATGGAGGGTATTGAGCTCCATCACTATGATATACTTCAAAGCGGACCTTTGGCCTTGAAGAAACGGGAATGCACTGGATGCTTTGAATTTGCCAAAGTCAAGAAAGCACTCAGACTGCACAATTAAACCCCCTGAGCCACTTTGCAAACAGTTAGTTGCACAGAATTATGGGAAAAGCAGGCCTGTTAGCTCAGCTGGTCAGAGCGTGGTGCTAATAACGCCAAGGTCACGGGTTCGATCCCCGTATGGGCCACATACTACAGTTTAAAATGTATCCATGTGCATCTCTAACATGCAAAATCACTTTTGTCAGGCAAAAACTGTCTTTATGCACATCCAATATGTTCTTCACCACAGTATCCAGCACGATTATGCCACCAAACAGCCATAAGGCCTGACGGACATTTATGAGGACTACCATTCTGACAGAGAATGTACAACACTCTAAGGACCGCGTGGCCCAATGGATAAGGCGCCTGACTACGAATCAGGAGATTGAGGGTTCGAGTCCCTTCGTGGTCGTCAATCCGTGAAACTGTCAAACTTACCTGAAATGCACTGGGTGCTATGACTTTGCCAAAATCAAGAAAACACTCAGGATCCATGCTGAAACCCTCTGAGCCACTTTACAAACAGTTAGTTGCAACAACTCATTCAGTAAGCAGGCCTGTTAGCTCAGCTGGTCAGAGCGTGGTGCTAATAACGCCAAGGTTGCGGGTTCGATCCCCGTATGGGCCAGAGACTAGAATGTATCCATGTACATCTCTAAAATACAAAATCTCTCATTCGTCAGGCAAAAACTGTCTTTATGCACTTCACTACATTATCCAGCACGATTATGCCACCAAACACAGATTAGAATGAATCCATGTGCATCTCTAACTTGCAAATCTCTCCAAGTTAGACAAATACATTCTTATCATTATGCACATCCAATATGCTCTTCACTGCATTATCGGGTGATATTATGCAACACAAAGGTATTAAGGCCTGATGGACTTTTCATCCCACTAACATTCTGAAAGAAGGAATACATCACTGGTTACCGACGACCACGTGGCCTAATGGATAAGGCGTCTGACTTCGAATCAGAAGATTGAGGGTTCGAGTCCCTTCGTGGTTGGTGTACTGTGTACATGTCGAAGTTCTATGCAATTCACCATAACTTGGTACTTGTAGATGTAACGGGTTGACTTTCGGTTAAACCTGAGTTTCAAGTTCAGGCAACTGATTGATATGCATGGCTGTGACTGATTGCAGTATGATTGTTTCCAGTTAATCAAACCTTTTTTAGTTTGTGCCAAATAAAATGGAGGGTATTGAGCTCCATCACTATGATATACTTCAAAGCGGACCTTTGGCCTTGAAGAAACGGGAATGCACTGGATGCTTTGAATTTGCCAAAGTCAAGAAAGCACTCAGACTGCACAATTAAACCCCCTGAGCCACTTTGCAAACAGTTAGTTGCACAGAATTATGGGAAAAGCAGGCCTGTTAGCTCAGCTGGTCAGAGCGTGGTGCTAATAACGCCAAGGTCACGGGTTCGATCCCCGTATGGGCCACATACTACAGTTTAAAATGTATCCATGTGCATCTCTAACATGCAAAATCACTTTTGTCAGGCAAAAACTGTCTTTATGCACATCCAATATGTTCTTCACCACAGTATCCAGCACGATTATGCCACCAAACAGCCATAAGGCCTGACGGACATTTATGAGGACTACCATTCTGACAGAGAATGTACAACACTCTGAGGACCGCGTGGCCCAATGGATAAGGCGCCTGACTACGAATCAGGAGATTGAGGGTTCGAGTCCCTTCGTGGTCGTCAATCCGTGAAACTGTCAAACTTACCTGAAATGCACTGGGTGCTATGACTTTGCCAAAATCAAGAAAACACTCGGGATCCATGCTGAAACCCTCTGAGCCACTTTACAAACAGTTAGTTGCAACAACTCATTCAGTAAGCAGGCCTGTTAGCTCAGCTGGTCAGAGCGTGGTGCTAATAACGCCAAGGTTGCGGGTTCGATCCCCGTATGGGCCAGAGACTAGAATGTATCCATGTACATCTCTAAAATACAAAATCTCTCATTCGTCAGGCAAAAACTGTCTTTATGCACTTCACTACATTATCCAGCACGATTATGCCACCAAACACAGATTAGAATGAATCCATGTGCATCTCTAACTTGCAAATCTCTCCAAGTTAGACAAATACATTCTTATCATTATGCACATCCAATATGCTCTTCACTGCATTATCGGGTGATATTATGCAACACAAAGGTATTAAGGCCTGATGGACTTTTCATCCCACTAACATTCTGAAAGAAGGAATACATCACTGGTTACCGACGACCACGTGGCCTAATGGATAAGGCGTCTGACTTCGAATCAGAAGATTGAGGGTTCGAGTCCCTTCGTGGTTGGTGTACTGTGTACATGTCGAAGTTCTATGCAATTCACCATAACTTGGTACTTGTAGATGTAACGGGTTGACTTTCGGTTAAACCTGAGTTTCAAGTTCAGGCAACTGATTGATATGCATGGCTGTGACTGATTGCAGTATGATTGTTTCCAGTTAATCAAACCTTTTTTAGTTTGTGCCAAATAAAATGGAGGGTATTGAGCTCCATCACTATGATATACTTCAAAGCGGACCTTTGGCCTTGAAGAAACGGGAATGCACTGGATGCTTTGAATTTGCCAAAGTCAAGAAAGCACTCAGACTGCACAATTAAACCCCCTGAGCCACTTTGCAAACAGTTAGTTGCACAGAATTATGGGAAAAGCAGGCCTGTTAGCTCAGCTGGTCAGAGCGTGGTGCTAATAACGCCAAGGTCACGGGTTCGATCCCCGTATGGGCCACATACTACAGTTTAAAATGTATCCATGTGCATCTCTAACATGCAAAATCACTTTTGTCAGGCAAAAACTGTCTTTATGCACATCCAATATGTTCTTCACCACAGTATCCAGCACGATTATGCCACCAAACAGCCATAAGGCCTGACGGACATTTATGAGGACTACCATTCTGACAGAGAATGTACAACACTCTAAGGACCGCGTGGCCCAATGGATAAGGCGCCTGACTACGAATCAGGAGATTGAAGGTCCGAGTCCCTTCGTGGTCGTCAATCCGTGAAACTGTCAAACTTACCTGAAATGCACTGGGTGCTATGACTTTGCCAAAATCAAGAAAACACTCAGGATCCATGCTGAAACCCTCTGAGCCACTTTTCAAACAGTTAGTTGCAACAACTCATTCAGTAAGCAGGCCTGTTAGCTCAGCTGGTCAGAGCGTGGTGCTAATAACGCCAAGGTTGCGGGTTCGATCCCCGTATGGGCCAGAGACTAGAATGTATCCATGTACATCTCTAAAATACAAAATCTCTCATTCGTCAGGCAAAAACTGTCTTTATGCACTTCACTACATTATCCAGCACGATTATGCCACCAAACACAGATTAGAATGAATCCATGTGCATCTCTAATTTGCAAATCTCTCCAAGTTAGACAAATACATTCTTATCTTTATGCACATCCAATATGCTCTTCACTGCATTATCGGGTGATATTATGCAACACAAAGGTATTAAGGCCTGATGGACTTTTCATCCCACTAACATTCTGAAAGAAGGAATACATCACTGGTTACCGACGACCACGTGGCCTAATGGATAAGGCGTCTGACTTCGAATCAGAAGATTGAGGGTTCGAGTCCCTTCGTGGTTGGTGTACTGTGTACATGTCGAAGTTCTATGGAATTCACCATAACTTGGTACTTGTAGATGTAACGGGTTGACTTTCGGTTAAACCTGAGTTTCAAGTTCAGGCAACTGATTGATATGCATGGCTGTGACTGATTGCAGTATGATTGTTTCCAGTTAATCAAACCTTTTTTAGTTTGTGCCAAATAAAATGGAGGGTATTGAGCTCCATCACTATGATATACTTCAAAGCGGACCTTTGGCCTTGAAGAAACGGGAATGCACTGGATGCTTTGAATTTGCCAAAGTCAAGAAAGCACTCAGACTGCACAATTAAACCCCCTGAGCCACTTTGCAAACAGTTAGTTGCACAGAATTATGGGAAAAGCAGGCCTGTTAGCTCAGCTGGTCAGAGCGTGGTGCTAATAACGCCAAGGTCACGGGTTCGATCCCCGTATGGGCCACATACTACAGTTTAAAATGTATCCATGTGCATCTCTAACATGCAAAATCACTTTTGTCAGGCAAAAACTGTCTTTATGCACATCCAATATGTTCTTCACCACAGTATCCAGCACGATTATGCCACCAAACAGCCATAAGGCCTGACGGACATTTATGAGGACTACCATTCTGACAGAGAATATACAACACTCTAAGGACCGCGTGGCCCAATGGATAAGGTGCCTGACTACGAATCAGGAGATTGAGGGTTCGAGTCCCTTCGTGGTCGTCAATCCGTGAAACTGTCAAACTTACCTGAAATGCACTGGGTGCTATGACTTTGCCAAAATCAAGAAAACACTCAGGATCCATGCTGAAACCCTCTGAGCCACTTTACAAACAGTTAGTTGCAACAACTCATTCAGTAAGCAGGCCTGTTAGCTCAGCTGGTCAGAGCGTGGTGCTAATAACGCCAAGGTTGCGGGTTCGATCCCCGTATGGGCCAGAGACTAGAATGTATCCATGTACATCTCTAAAATACAAAATCTCTCATTCGTCAGGCAAAAACTGTCTTTATGCACTTCACTACATTATCCAGCACGATTATGCCACCAAACACAGATTAGAATGAATCCATGTGCATCTCTAACTTGCAAATCTCTCCAAGTTAGACAAATACATTCTTATCATTATGCACATCCAATATGCTCTTCACTGCATTATCGGGTGATATTATGCAACACAAAGGTATTAAGGCCTGATGGACTTTTCATCCCACTAACATTCTGAAAGAAGGAATACATCACTGGTTACCGACGACCACGTGGCCTAATGGATAAGGCGTCTGACTTCGAATCAGAAGATTGAGGGTTCGAGTCCCTTCGTGGTTGGTGTACTGTGTACATGTCGAAGTTCTATGGAATTCACCATAACTTGGTACTTGTAGATGTAACGGGTTGACTTTCGGTTAAACCTGAGTTTCAAGTTCAGGCAACTGATTGATATGCATGGCTGTGACTGATTGCAGTATGATTGTTTCCAGTTAATCAAACCTTTTTTAGTTTGTGCCAAATAAAATGGAGGGTATTGAGCTCCATCACTATGATATACTTCAAAGCGGACCTTTGGCCTTGAAGAAACGGGAATGCACTGGATGCTTTGAATTTGCCAAAGTCAAGAAAGCACTCAGACTGCACAATTAAACCCCCTGAGCCACTTTGCAAACAGTTAGTTGCACAGAATTATGGGAAAAGCAGGCCTGTTAGCTCAGCTGGTCAGAGCGTGGTGCTAATAACGCCAAGGTCACGGGTTCGATCCCCGTATGGGCCACATACTACAGTTTAAAATGTATCCATGTGCATCTCTAACATGCAAAATCACTTTTGTCAGGCAAAAACTGTCTTTATGCACATCCAATATGTTCTTCACCACAGTATCCAGCACGATTATGCCACCAAACAGCCATAAGGCCTGACGGACATTTATGAGGACTACCATTCTGACAGAGAATGTACAACACTCTAAGGACCGCGTGGCCCAATGGATAAGGCGCCTGACTACGAATCAGGAGATTGAGGGTTCGAGTCCCTTCGTGGTCGTCAATCCGTGAAACTGTCAAACTTACCTGAAATGCACTGGGTGCTATGACTTTGCCAAAATCAAGAAAACACTCAGGATCCATGCTGAAACCCTCTGAGCCACTTTACAAACAGTTAGTTGCAACAACTCATTCAGTAAGCAGGCCTGTTAGCTCAGCTGGTCAGAGCGTGGTGCTAATAACGCCAAGGTTGCGGGTTCGATCCCAGTATGGGCCAGAGACTAGAATGTATCCATGTACATCTCTAAAATACAAAATCTCTCATTCGTCAGGCAAAAACTGTCTTTATGCACTTCACTACATTATCCAGCACGATTATGCCACCAAACACAGATTAGAATGAATCCATGTGCATCTCTAATTTGCAAATCTCTCCAAGTTAGACAAATACATTCTTATCTTTATGCACATCCAATATGCTCTTCACTGCATTATCGGGTGATATTATGCAACACAAAGGTATTAAGGCCTGATGGACTTTTCATCCCACTAACATTCTGAAAGAAGGAATACATCACTGGTTACCGACGACCACGTGGCCTAATGGATAAGGCGTCTGACTTCGAATCAGAAGATTGAGGGTTCGAGTCCCTTCGTGGTTGGTGTACTGTGTACATGTCGAAGTTCTATGCAATTCACCATAACTTGGTACTTGTAGATGTAACGGGTTGACTTGCGGTTAAACCTGAGTTTCAAGTTCAGGCAACTGATTGATATGCATGGCTGTGACTGATTGCAGTATGATTGTTTCCAGTTAATCAAACCTTTTTTAGTTTGTGCCAAATAAAATGGAGGGTATTGAGCTCCATCACTATGATATACTTCAAAGCGGACCTTTGGCCTTGAAGAAACGGGAATGCACTGGATGCTTTGAATTTGCCAAAGTCAAGAAAGCACTCAGACTGCACAATTAAACCCCCTGAGCCACTTTGCAAACAGTTAGTTGTACTGAATTATGGGAAAAGCAGGCCTGTTAGCTCAGCTGGTCAGAGCGTGGTGCTAATAACGCCAAGGTCACGGGTTTGATCCCCGTATGGGCCACATACTACAGTTTAAAATGTATCCATGTGCATCTCTAACATGCAAAATCACTTTTGTCAGGCAAAAACTGTCTTTATGCACATCCAATATGTTCTTCACCACAGTATCCAGCACGATTATGCCACCAGCCATAAGGCCTGACGGACATTTATGAGGACTACCATTCTGACAGAGAATGTACAACACTCTAAGGACCGCGTGGCCCAATGGATAAGGCGCCTGACTACAAATCAGGAGATTGAGGGTTCGAGTCCCTTCGTGGTCGTCAATCCGTGAAACTGTCAAACTTACCTGAAATGCACTGGGTGCTATGACTTTGCCAAAATCAAGAAAACACTCTGGATCCATGCTGAAACCCTCTGAGCCACTTTACAAACAGTTAGTTGCAACAACTCATTCAGTAAGTAGGCCTGTTAGCTCAGCTGGTCAGAGCGTGGTGCTAATAAGGCCAAGGTCGTGGGTTCGATCACCGTATGGGCCGGAGACTAGAATGTATCCATGTACATCTCTAAAATACAAAATCTCTCTTTCGTCAGGCAAAAACTGTCTTTATGCACTTCACTACATTATCCAGCACGATTATGCCACCAAACACAGATTAGAATGAATCCATGTGCATCTCTAATTTGCAAATCTCTCCAAGTTAGACAAATACATTCTTATCTTTATGCACATCCAATATGCTCTTCACTACATTATCGGGTGATATTATGCAACACAAAGGTATTAAGGCCTGATGGACTTTTCATCCCACTAACATTCTGAAAGAAGGAATACATCACTGGTTACCGAAGAACACGTGGCCTAATGGATAAGCCGTCTGACTTCGAATCAGAAGATTGAGGGTTCGAGTCCCTTCGTGGTTGGTGTACTGTGTACATGTCGAAGTTCTATGGAATTCACCATAACTTGGTACTTGTAGATGTAACGGGTTGACTTTCGGTTAAACCTGAGTTTCAAGTTCAGGCAACTGATTGATATGCATGGCTGTGACTGATTGCAGTATGATTGTTTCCAGTTAATCAAACCTTTTTTAATTTGTGCCAAATAAAATGGAGGGTATTGAGCTCCATCACTATGATATACTTCAAAGCGGACCTTTGGCCATGAAGAAACGGGAATGCACTGGATGCTTTGAATTTGCCAGTCAAGAAAGCACTCAGACTGCACAATTAAACCCCCTGAGCCACTTTGCAAACAGTTAGTTGCACAGAATTATGGGAAAAGCAGGCCTGTTAGCTCAGCTGGTCAGAGCGTGGTGCTAATAACGCCAAGGTCACGGGTTCGATCCCCGTATGGGCCACATACTACAGTTTAAAATGTATCCATGTGCATCTCTAACATGCAAAATCACTTTTGTCAGGCAAAAACTGTCTTTATGGACATCCAATATGTTCTTCACCACAGTATCCAGCACGATTATGCCACCAGCCATAAGGCCTGACGGACATTTATGAGGACTACCATTCTGACAGAGAATGTACAACACTCTAAGGACCGCGTGGCCCAATGGATAAGGCGCCTGACTACGAATCAGGAGATTGAGGGTTCGAGTCCCTTCGTGGTCGTCAATCCGTGAAACTGTCAAACTTACCTGAAATGCACTGGGTGCTATGAATTTGCCAAAATCAAGAAAACACTCAGGATCCATGCTGAAACCCTCTGAGCCACTTTACAAACAGTTAGTTGCAACAACTCATTCAGTAAGTAGGCCTGTTAGCTCAGCTGGTCAGAGCGTGGTGCTAATAACGCCAAGGTCGTGGGTTCGATCACCGTATGGGCCGGAGACTAGAATGTATCCATGTACATCTCTAAAATACAAAATCTCTCTTTCGTCAGGCAAAAACTGTCTTTATGCACTTCACTACATTATCCAGCACGATTATGCCACCAAACACAGATTAGAATGAATCCATGTGCATCTCTAATTTGCAAATCTCTCCAAGTTAGACAAATACATTCTTATCTTTATGCACATACAATATGCTCTTCACTGCATTATCGGGTGATATTATGCAACACAAAGGTATTAAGGCCTGATGGACTTTTCATCCCACTAACATTCTGAAAGAAGGAATACATCACTGGTTACCGAAGAACACGTGGCCTAATGGATAAGCCGTCTGACTTCGAATCAGAAGATTGAGGGTTCGAGTCCCTTCGTGGTTGGTGTACTGTGTACATGTCGAAGTTCTATGGAATTCACCATAACTTGGTACTTGTAGATGTAACGGGTTGACTTTCGGTTAAACCTGAGTTTCAAGTTCAGGCAACTGATTGATATGCATGGCTGTGACTGATTGCAGTATGATTGTTTCCAGTTAATCAAACCTTTTTTAATTTGTGCCAAATAAAATGGAGGGTATTGAGCTCCATCACTATGATATACTTCAAAGCGGACCTTTGGCCATGAAGAAACGGGAATGCACTGGATGCTTTGAATTTGCCAGTCAAGAAAGCACTCAGACTGCACAATTAAACCCCCTGAGCCACTTTGCAAACAGTTAGTTGCACAGAATTATGGGAAAAGCAGGCCTGTTAGCTCAGCTGGTCAGAGCGTGGTGCTAATAACGCCAAGGTCACGGGTTCGATCCCCGTATGGGCCACATACTACAGTTTAAAATGTATCCATGTGCATCTCTAACATGCAAAATCACTTTTGTCAGGCAAAAACTGTCTTTATGGACATCCAATATGTTCTTCACCACAGTATCCAGCACGATTATGCCACCAGCCATAAGGCCTGACGGACATTTATGAGGACTACCATTCTGACAGAGAATGTACAACACTCTAAGGACCGCGTGGCCCAATGGATAAGGCGCCTGACTACGAATCAGGAGATTGAGGGTTCGAGTCCCTTCGTGGTCGTCAATCCGTGAAACTGTCAAACTTACCTGAAATGCACTGGGTGCTATGAATTTGCCAAAATCAAGAAAACACTCAGGATCCATGCTGAAACCCTCTGAGCCACTTTACAAACAGTTAGTTGCAACAACTCATTCAGTAAGTAGGCCTGTTAGCTCAGCTGGTCAGAGCGTGGTGCTAATAACGCCAAGGTCGTGGGTTCGATCACCGTATGGGCCGGAGACTAGAATGTATCCATGTACATCTCTAAAATACAAAATCTCTCTTTCGTCAGGCAAAAACTGTCTTTATGCACTTCACTACATTATCCAGCACGATTATGCCACCAAACACAGATTAGAATGAATCCATGTGCATCTCTAATTTGCAAATCTCTCCAAGTTAGACAAATACATTCTTATCTTTATGCACATACAATATGCTCTTCACTGCATTATCGGGTGATATTATGCAACACAAAGGTATTAAGGCCTGATGGACTTTTCATCCCACTAACATTCTGAAAGAAGGAATAGATCACTGGTTACCGACGACCACGTGGCCTAATGGATAAGGCGTCTGACTTCGAATCAGAAGATTGAGGGTTCGAGTCCCTTCGTGGTTGGTGTACTGTGTACATGTCGAAGTTCTATGCAATTCACCATAACTTGGTACTTGTAGATGTAACGGGTTGACTTTCGGTTAAACCTGAGTTTCAAGTTCAGGCAACTGATTGATATGCATGGCTGTGACTGATTGCAGTATGATTGTTTCCAGTTAATCAAACCTTTTTTAGTTTGTGCCAAATAAAATGGAGGGTATTGAGATCCATCACTATGATATACTTCAAAGCGGACCTTTGGCCTTGAAGAAACGGGAATGCACTGGATGCTTTGAATTTGCCAAAGTCAAGAAAGCACTCAGACTGCACAATTAAACCCCCTGAGCCACTTTGCAAACAGTTAGTTGCACAGAATTATAGGAAAAGCAGGCCTGTTAGCTCAGCTGGTCAGAGCGTGGTGCTAATAACGCCAAGGTCAAGGGTTCGATCCCCGTATGGGCCACATACTACAGTTTAAAATGTATCCATGTGCATCTCTAACATGCAAAATCACTTTTGTCAGGCAAAAACTGTCTTTATGCACATCCAATATGTTCTTCACCACAATATCCAGCACGATTATGCCACCAAACAGCCATAAGGCCTGACGGACATTTATGAGGACTACCATTCTGACAGAGAATGTACAACACTCTAAGGACCGCGTGGCCCAATGGATAAGGCGCCTGACTACGAATCAGGAGATTGAGGGTTCGAGTCCCTTCGTGGTCGTCAATCCGTGAAACTGTCAAACTTACCTGAAATGCACTGGGTGCTATGACTTTGCCAAAATCAAGAAAACACTCAGGATCCATGCTGAAACCCTCTGAGCCACTTTACAAACAGTTAGTTGCAACAACTCATTCAGTAAGCAGGCCTGTTAGCTCAGCTGGTCAGAGCGTGGTGCTAATAACGCCAAGGTTGCGGGTTCGATCCCCGTATGGGCCAGAGACTAGAATGTATCCATGTACATCTCTGAAATACAAAATCTCTCATTCGTCAGGCAAAAACTGTCTTTATGCACTTCACTACATTATCCAGCACGATTATGCCACCAAACACAGATTAGAATGAATCCATGTGCATCTCTAACTTGCAAATCTCTCCAAGTTAGACAAATACATTCTTATCATTATGCACATCCAATATGCTCTTCACTGCATTATCGGGTGATATTATGCAACACAAAGGTATTAAGGCCTGATGGACTTTTCATCCCACTAACATTCTGAAAGAAGGAATACATCACTGGTTACCGACGACCACGTGGCCTAATGGATAAGGCGTCTGACTTCGAATCAGAAGATTGAGGGTTCGAGTCCCTTCGTGGTTGGTGTACTGTGTACATGTCGAAGTTCTATGGAATTCACCATAACTTGGTACTTGTAGATGTAACGGGTTGACTTTCGGTTAAACCTGAGTTTCAAGTTCAGGCAACTGATTGATATGCATGGCTGTTACTGATTGCAGTATGATTGTTTCCAGTTAATCAAACCTTTTTTAGTTTGTGCCAAATAAAATGGAGGGTATTGAGCTCCATCACTATGATATACTTCAAAGCGGACCTTTGGCCTTGAAGAAACGGGAATGCACTGGATGCTTTGAATTTGCCAAAGTCAAGAAAGCACTCACTGCACAATTAAACCCCCTGAGCCACTTTGCAAACAGTTAGTTGCACAGAATTATGGGAAAAGCAGGCCTGTTAGCTCAGCTGGTCAGAGCGTGGTGCTAATAACGCCAAGGTCACGGGTTCGATCCCCGTATCGGCCACATACTACAGTTTAAAATGTATCCATGTGCATCTCAAACATGCAAAATCACTTTTGTCAGGCAAAAACTGTCTTTATGCACATCCAATATGTTCTTCACCACAGTATCCAGCACGATTATGCCACCAAACAGCCATAAGGCCTGACGGACATTTATGAGGACTACCATTCTGACAGAGAATGTACAACACTCTAAGGACCGCGTGGCCCAATGGATAAGGCGCCTGACTACGAATCAGGAGATTGAGGGTTCGAGTCCCTTCGTGGTCGTCAATCCGTGAAACTGTCAAACTTACCTGAAATGCACTGGGTGCTATGACTTTGCCAAAATCAAGAAAACACTCAGGATCCATGCTGAAACCCTCTGAGCCACTTTACAAACAGTTAGTTGCAACAACTCATTCAGTAAGCAGGCCTGTTAGCTCAGCTGGTCAGAGCGTGGTGCTAATAACGCCAAGGTTGCGGGTTCGATCCCCGTATGGGCCAGAGACTAGAATGTATCCATGTACATCTCTAAAATACAAAATCTCTCATTCGTCAGGCAAAAACTGTCTTTATGCACTTCACTACATTATCCAGCACGATTATGCCACCAAACACAGATTAGAATGAATCCATGTGCATCTCTAACTTGCAAATCTCTCCAAGTTAGACAAATACATTCTTATCATTATGCACATCCAATATGCTCTTCACTGCATTATCGGGTGATATTATGCAACACAAAGGTATTAAGGCCTGATGGACTTTTCATCCCACTAACATTCTGAAAGAAGGAATACATCACTGGTTACCGACGACCACGTGGCCTAATGGATAAGGCGTCTGACTTCGAATCAGAAGATTGAGGGTTCGAGTCCCTTCGTGGTTGGTGTACTATGTACATGTCGAAGTTCTATGCAATTCACCATAACTTGGTACTTGTAGATGTAACGGGTTGACTTTCGGTTAAACCTGAGTTTCAAGTTCAGGCAACTGATTGATATGCATGGCTGTGACTGATTGCAGTATGATTGTTTCCAGTTAATCAAACCTTTTTTAGTTTGTGCCAAATAAAATGGAGGGTATTGAGCTCCATCACTATGATATACTTCAAAGCGGACCTTTGGCCTTGAAGAAACGGGAATGCACTGGATGCTTTGAATTTGCCAAAGTCAAGAAAGCACTCAGACTGCACAATTAAACCCCCTGAGCCACTTTGCAAACAGTTAGTTGCACTGAATTATGGGAAAAGCAGGCCTGTTAGCTCAGCTGGTCAGAGCGTGGTGCTAATAACGCCAAGGTCACGGGTTCGATCCCCGTATGGGCCACATACTACAGTTTAAAATGTATCCATGTGCATCTCTAACATGCAAAATCACTTTTGTCAGGCAAAAACTGTCTTTATGCACATCCAATATGTTCTTCACCACAGTATCCAGCACGATTATGCCACCAAACAGCCATAAGGCCTGACGGACATTTATGAGGACTACCATTCTGACAGAGAATGTACAACACTCTAAGGACCGCGTGGCCCAATGGATAAGGCGCCTGACTACGAATCAGGAGATTGAGGGTTCGAGTCCCTTCGTGGTCGTCAATCCGTGAAACTGTCAAACTTACCTGAAATGCACTGGGTGCTATGACTTTGCCAAAATCAAGAAAACACTCAGGATCCATGCTGAAACCCTCTGAGCCACTTTACAAACAGTTAGTTGCAACAACTCATTCAGTAAGCAGGCCTGTTAGCTCAGCTGGTCAGAGCGTGGTGCTAATAACACCAAGGTTGCGGGTTCGATCCCCGTATGGGCCAGAGACTAGAATGTATCCATGTACATCTCTAAAATACAAAATCTCTCATTCGTCAGGCAAAAACTGTCTTTATGCACTTCACTACATTATCCAGCACGATTATGCCACCAAACACAGATTAGAATGAATCCATGTGCATCTCTAACTTGCAAATCTCTCCAAGTTAGACAAATACATTCTTATCATTATGCACATCCAATATGCTCTTCACTGCATTATCGGGTGATATTATGCAACACAAAGGTATTAAGGCCTGATGGACTTTTCATCCCACTAACATTCTGAAAGAAGGAATACATCACTGGTTACCGACGACCACGTGGCCTAATGGATAAGGCGTCTGACTTCGAATCAGAAGATTGAGGGTTCGAGTCCCTTCGTGGTTGGTGTACTGTGTACATGTCGAAGTTCTATGCAATTCACCATAACTTGGTACTTGTAGATGTAACGGGTTGACTTTCGGTTAAACCTGAGTTTCAAGTTCAGGCAACTGATTGATATGCATGGCTGTGACTGATTGCAGTATGATTGTTTCCAGTTAATCAAACCTTTTTTAATTTGTGCCAAATAAAATGGAGGGTATTGAGCTCCATCACTATGATATACTTCAAAGCAGACCTTTGGCCATGAAGAAACGGGAATGCACTGGATGCTTTGAATTTGCCAGTCAAGAAAGCACTCAGACTGCACAATTAAACCCCCTGAGCCACTTTGCAAACAGTTAGTTGCACTGAATTATGGGAAAAGCAGGCCTGTTAGCTCAGCTGGTCAGAGCGTGGTGCTAATAACGCCAAGGTCACGGGTTCGATCCCCGTATGGGCCACATACTACAGTTTAAAATGTATCCATGTGCATCTCTAACATGCAAAATCACTTTTGTCAGGCAAAAACTGTCTTTATGCACATCCAATATGTTCTTCACCACAGTATCCAGCACGATTATGCCACCAAACAGCCATAAGGCCTGACGGACATTTATGAGGACTACCATTCTGACAGAGAATGTACAACACTCTAAGGACCGCGTGGCCCAATGGATAAGGCGCCTGACTACGAATCAGGAGATTGAGGGTTCGAGTCCCTTCGTGGTCGTCAATCCGTGAAACTGTCAAACTTACCTGAAATGCACTGGGTGCTATGACTTTGCCAAAATCAAGAAAACACTCAGGATCCATGCTGAAACCCTCTGAGCCACTTTACAAACAGTTAGTTGCAACAACTCATTCAGTAAGCAGGCCTGTTAGCTCAGCTGGTCAGAGCGTGGTGCTAATAACGCCAAGGTTGCGGGTTCGATCCCAGTATGGGCCAGAGACTAGAATGTATCCATGTACATCTCTAAAATACAAAATCTCTCATTCGTCAGGCAAAAACTGTCTTTATGCACTTCACTACATTATCCAGCACGATTATGCCACCAAACACAGATTAGAATGAATCCATGTGCATCTCTAATTTGCAAATCTCTCCAAGTTAGACAAATACATTCTTATCTTTATGCACATCCAATATGCTCTTCACTGCATTATCGGGTGATATTATGCAACACAAAGGTATTAAGGCCTGATGGACTTTTCATCCCACTAACATTCTGAAAGAAGGAATACATCACTGGTTACCGACGACCACGTGGCCTAATGGATAAGGCGTCTGACTTCGAATCAGAAGATTGAGGGTTCGAGTCCCTTCGTGGTTGGTGTACTGTGTACATGTCGAAGTTCTATGCAATTCACCATAACTTGGTACTTGTAGATGTAACGGGTTGACTTGCGGTTAAACCTGAGTTTCAAGTTCAGGCAACTGATTGATATGCATGGCTGTGACTGATTGCAGTATGATTGTTTCCAGTTAATCAAACCTTTTTTAGTTTGTGCCAAATAAAATGGAGGGTATTGAGCTCCATCACTATGATATACTTCAAAGCGGACCTTTGGCCTTGAAGAAACGGGAATGCACTGGATGCTTTGAATTTGCCAAAGTCAAGAAAGCACTCAGACTGCACAATTAAACCCCCTGAGCCACTTTGCAAACAGTTAGTTGTACTGAATTATGGGAAAAGCAGGCCTGTTAGCTCAGCTGGTCAGAGCGTGGTGCTAATAACGCCAAGGTCACGGGTTTGATCCCCGTATGGGCCACATACTACAGTTTAAAATGTATCCATGTGCATCTCTAACATGCAAAATCACTTTTGTCAGGCAAAAACTGTCTTTATGCACATCCAATATGTTCTTCACCACAGTATCCAGCACGATTATGCCACCAGCCATAAGGCCTGACGGACATTTATGAGGACTACCATTCTGACAGAGAATGTACAACACTCTAAGGACCGCGTGGCCCAATGGATAAGGCGCCTGACTACAAATCAGGAGATTGAGGGTTCGAGTCCCTTCGTGGTCGTCAATCCGTGAAACTGTCAAACTTACCTGAAATGCACTGGGTGCTATGACTTTGCCAAAATCAAGAAAACACTCTGGATCCATGCTGAAACCCTCTGAGCCACTTTACAAACAGTTAGTTGCAACAACTCATTCAGTAAGTAGGCCTGTTAGCTCAGCTGGTCAGAGCGTGGTGCTAATAAGGCCAAGGTCGTGGGTTCGATCACCGTATGGGCCGGAGACTAGAATGTATCCATGTACATCTCTAAAATACAAAATCTCTCTTTCGTCAGGCAAAAACTGTCTTTATGCACTTCACTACATTATCCAGCACGATTATGCCACCAAACACAGATTAGAATGAATCCATGTGCATCTCTAATTTGCAAATCTCTCCAAGTTAGACAAATACATTCTTATCTTTATGCACATCCAATATGCTCTTCACTACATTATCGGGTGATATTATGCAACACAAAGGTATTAAGGCCTGATGGACTTTTCATCCCACTAACATTCTGAAAGAAGGAATACATCACTGGTTACCGAAGAACACGTGGCCTAATGGATAAGCCGTCTGACTTCGAATCAGAAGATTGAGGGTTCGAGTCCCTTCGTGGTTGGTGTACTGTGTACATGTCGAAGTTCTATGGAATTCACCATAACTTGGTACTTGTAGATGTAACAGGTTGACTTTCGGTTAAACCTGAGTTTCAAGTTCAGGCAACTGATTGATATGCATGGCTGTGACTGATTGCAGTATGATTGTTTCCAGTTAATCAAACCTTTTTTAATTTGTGCCAAATAAAATGGAGGGTATTGAGCTCCATCACTATGATATACTTCAAAGCGGACCTTTGGCCATGAAGAAACGGGAATGCACTGGATGCTTTGAATTTGCCAGTCAAGAAAGCACTCAGACTGCACAATTAAACCCCCTGAGCCACTTTGCAAACAGTTAGTTGCACAGAATTATGGGAAAAGCAGGCCTGTTAGCTCAGCTGGTCAGAGCGTGGTGCTAATAACGCCAAGGTCACGGGTTCGATCCCCGTATGGGCCACATACTACAGTTTAAAATGTATCCATGTGCATCTCTAACATGCAAAATCACTTTTGTCAGGCAAAAACTGTCTTTATGGACATCCAATATGTTCTTCACCACAGTATCCAGCACGATTATGCCACCAGCCATAAGGCCTGACGGACATTTATGAGGACTACCATTCTGACAGAGAATGTACAACACTCTAAGGACCGCGTGGCCCAATGGATAAGGCGCCTGACTACGAATCAGGAGATTGAGGGTTCGAGTCCCTTCGTGGTCGTCAATCCGTGAAACTGTCAAACTTACCTGAAATGCACTGGGTGCTATGAATTTGCCAAAATCAAGAAAACACTCAGGATCCATGCTGAAACCCTCTGAGCCACTTTACAAACAGTTAGTTGCAACAACTCATTCAGTAAGTAGGCCTGTTAGCTCAGCTGGTCAGAGCGTGGTGCTAATAACGCCAAGGTCGTGGGTTCGATCACCGTATGGGCCGGAGACTAGAATGTATCCATGTACATCTCTAAAATACAAAATCTCTCTTTCGTCAGGCAAAAACTGTCTTTATGCACTTCACTACATTATCCAGCACGATTATGCCACCAAACACAGATTAGAATGAATCCATGTGCATCTCTAATTTGCAAATCTCTCCAAGTTAGACAAATACATTCTTATCTTTATGCACATACAATATGCTCTTCACTGCATTATCGGGTGATATTATGCAACACAAAGGTATTAAGGCCTGATGGACTTTTCATCCCACTAACATTCTGAAAGAAGGAATACATCACTGGTTACCGAAGAACACGTGGCCTAATGGATAAGCCGTCTGACTTCGAATCAGAAGATTGAGGGTTCGAGTCCCTTCGTGGTTGGTGTACTGTGTACATGTCGAAGTTCTATGGAATTCACCATAACTTGGTACTTGTAGATGTAACGGGTTGACTTTCGGTTAAACCTGAGTTTCAAGTTCAGGCAACTGATTGATATGCATGGCTGTGACTGATTGCAGTATGATTGTTTCCAGTTAATCAAACCTTTTTTAATTTGTGCCAAATAAAATGGAGGGTATTGAGCTCCATCACTATGATATACTTCAAAGCGGACCTTTGGCCATGAAGAAACGGGAATGCACTGGATGCTTTGAATTTGCCAGTCAAGAAAGCACTCAGACTGCACAATTAAACCCCCTGAGCCACTTTGCAAACAGTTAGTTGCACAGAATTATGGGAAAAGCAGGCCTGTTAGCTCAGCTGGTCAGAGCGTGGTGCTAATAACGCCAAGGTCACGGGTTCGATCCCCGTATGGGCCACATACTACAGTTTAAAATGTATCCATGTGCATCTCTAACATGCAAAATCACTTTTGTCAGGCAAAAACTGTCTTTATGGACATCCAATATGTTCTTCACCACAGTATCCAGCACGATTATGCCACCAGCCATAAGGCCTGACGGACATTTATGAGGACTACCATTCTGACAGAGAATGTACAACACTCTAAGGACCGCGTGGCCCAATGGATAAGGCGCCTGACTACGAATCAGGAGATTGAGGGTTCGAGTCCCTTCGTGGTCGTCAATCCGTGAAACTGTCAAACTTACCTGAAATGCACTGGGTGCTATGAATTTGCCAAAATCAAGAAAACACTCAGGATCCATGCTGAAACCCTCTGAGCCACTTTACAAACAGTTAGTTGCAACAACTCATTCAGTAAGTAGGCCTGTTAGCTCAGCTGGTCAGAGCGTGGTGCTAATAACGCCAAGGTCGTGGGTTCGATCACCGTATGGGCCGGAGACTAGAATGTATCCATGTACATCTCTAAAATACAAAATCTCTCTTTCGTCAGGCAAAAACTGTCTTTATGCACTTCACTACATTATCCAGCACGATTATGCCACCAAACACAGATTAGAATGAATCCATGTGCATCTCTAATTTGCAAATCTCTCCAAGTTAGACAAATACATTCTTATCTTTATGCACATACAATATGCTCTTCACTGCATTATCGGGTGATATTATGCAACACAAAGGTATTAAGGCCTGATGGACTTTTCATCCCACTAACATTCTGAAAGAAGGAATAGATCACTGGTTACCGACGACCACGTGGCCTAATGGATAAGGCGTCTGACTTCGAATCAGAAGATTGAGGGTTCGAGTCCCTTCGTGGTTGGTGTACTGTGTACATGTCGAAGTTCTATGCAATTCACCATAACTTGGTACTTGTAGATGTAACGGGTTGACTTTCGGTTAAACCTGAGTTTCAAGTTCAGGCAACTGATTGATATGCATGGCTGTGACTGATTGCAGTATGATTGTTTCCAGTTAATCAAACCTTTTTTAGTTTGTGCCAAATAAAATGGAGGGTATTGAGATCCATCACTATGATATACTTCAAAGCGGACCTTTGGCCTTGAAGAAACGGGAATGCACTGGATGCTTTGAATTTGCCAAAGTCAAGAAAGCACTCAGACTGCACAATTAAACCCCCTGAGCCACTTTGCAAACAGTTAGTTGCACAGAATTATAGGAAAAGCAGGCCTGTTAGCTCAGCTGGTCAGAGCGTGGTGCTAATAACGCCAAGGTCAAGGGTTCGATCCCCGTATGGGCCACATACTACAGTTTAAAATGTATCCATGTGCATCTCTAACATGCAAAATCACTTTTGTCAGGCAAAAACTGTCTTTATGCACATCCAATATGTTCTTCACCACAATATCCAGCACGATTATGCCACCAAACAGCCATAAGGCCTGACGGACATTTATGAGGACTACCATTCTGACAGAGAATGTACAACACTCTAAGGACCGCGTGGCCCAATGGATAAGGCGCCTGACTACGAATCAGGAGATTGAGGGTTCGAGTCCCTTCGTGGTCGTCAATCCGTGAAACTGTCAAACTTACCTGAAATGCACTGGGTGCTATGACTTTGCCAAAATCAAGAAAACACTCAGGATCCATGCTGAAACCCTCTGAGCCACTTTACAAACAGTTAGTTGCAACAACTCATTCAGTAAGCAGGCCTGTTAGCTCAGCTGGTCAGAGCGTGGTGCTAATAACGCCAAGGTTGCGGGTTCGATCCCCGTATGGGCCAGAGACTAGAATGTATCCATGTACATCTCTGAAATACAAAATCTCTCATTCGTCAGGCAAAAACTGTCTTTATGCACTTCACTACATTATCCAGCACGATTATGCCACCAAACACAGATTAGAATGAATCCATGTGCATCTCTAACTTGCAAATCTCTCCAAGTTAGACAAATACATTCTTATCATTATGCACATCCAATATGCTCTTCACTGCATTATCGGGTGATATTATGCAACACAAAGGTATTAAGGCCTGATGGACTTTTCATCCCACTAACATTCTGAAAGAAGGAATACATCACTGGTTACCGACGACCACGTGGCCTAATGGATAAGGCGTCTGACTTCGAATCAGAAGATTGAGGGTTCGAGTCCCTTCGTGGTTGGTGTACTGTGTACATGTCGAAGTTCTATGGAATTCACCATAACTTGGTACTTCTAGATGTAACGGGTTGACTTTCGGTTAAACCTGAGTTTCAAGTTCAGGCAACTGATTGATATGCATGGCTGTTACTGATTGCAGTATGATTGTTTCCAGTTAATCAAACCTTTTTTAGTTTGTGCCAAATAAAATGGAGGGTATTGAGCTCCATCACTATGATATACTTCAAAGCGGACCTTTGGCCTTGAAGAAACGGGAATGCACTGGATGCTTTGAATTTGCCAAAGTCAAGAAAGCACTCACTGCACAATTAAACCCCCTGAGCCACTTTGCAAACAGTTAGTTGCACAGAATTATGGGAAAAGCAGGCCTGTTAGCTCAGCTGGTCAGAGCGTGGTGCTAATAACGCCAAGGTCACGGGTTCGATCCCCGTATCGGCCACATACTACAGTTTAAAATGTATCCATGTGCATCTCAAACATGCAAAATCACTTTTGTCAGGCAAAAACTGTCTTTATGCACATCCAATATGTTCTTCACCACAGTATCCAGCACGATTATGCCACCAAACAGCCATAAGGCCTGACGGACATTTATGAGGACTACCATTCTGACAGAGAATGTACAACACTCTAAGGACCGCGTGGCCCAATGGATAAGGCGCCTGACTACGAATCAGGAGATTGAGGGTTCGAGTCCCTTCGTGGTCGTCAATCCGTGAAACTGTCAAACTTACCTGAAATGCACTGGGTGCTATGACTTTGCCAAAATCAAGAAAACACTCAGGATCCATGCTGAAACCCTCTGAGCCACTTTACAAACAGTTAGTTGCAACAACTCATTCAGTAAGCAGGCCTGTTAGCTCAGCTGGTCAGAGCGTGGTGCTAATAACGCCAAGGTTGCGGGTTCGATCCCCGTATGGGCCAGAGACTAGAATGTATCCATGTACATCTCTAAAATACAAAATCTCTCATTCGTCAGGCAAAAACTGTCTTTATGCACTTCACTACATTATCCAGCACGATTATGCCACCAAACACAGATTAGAATGAATCCATGTGCATCTCTAACTTGCAAATCTCTCCAAGTTAGACAAATACATTCTTATCATTATGCACATCCAATATGCTCTTCACTGCATTATCGGGTGATATTATGCAACACAAAGGTATTAAGGCCTGATGGACTTTTCATCCCACTAACATTCTGAAAGAAGGAATACATCACTGGTTACCGACGACCACGTGGCCTAATGGATAAGGCGTCTGACTTCGAATCAGAAGATTGAGGGTTCGAGTCCCTTCGTGGTTGGTGTACTATGTACATGTCGAAGTTCTATGCAATTCACCATAACTTGGTACTTGTAGATGTAACGGGTTGACTTTCGGTTAAACCTGAGTTTCAAGTTCAGGCAACTGATTGATATGCATGGCTGTGACTGATTGCAGTATGATTGTTTCCAGTTAATCAAACCTTTTTTAGTTTGTGCCAAATAAAATGGAGGGTATTGAGCTCCATCACTATGATATACTTCAAAGCGGACCTTTGGCCTTGAAGAAACGGGAATGCACTGGATGCTTTGAATTTGCCAAAGTCAAGAAAGCACTCAGACTGCACAATTAAACCCCCTGAGCCACTTTGCAAACAGTTAGTTGCACTGAATTATGGGAAAAGCAGGCCTGTTAGCTCAGCTGGTCAGAGCGTGGTGCTAATAACGCCAAGGTCACGGGTTCGATCCCCGTATGGGCCACATACTACAGTTTAAAATGTATCCATGTGCATCTCTAACATGCAAAATCACTTTTGTCAGGCAAAAACTGTCTTTATGCACATCCAATATGTTCTTCACCACAGTATCCAGCACGATTATGCCACCAAACAGCCATAAGGCCTGACGGACATTTATGAGGACTACCATTCTGACAGAGAATGTACAACACTCTAAGGACCGCGTGGCCCAATGGATAAGGCGCCTGACTACGAATCAGGAGATTGAGGGTTCGAGTCCCTTCGTGGTCGTCAATCCGTGAAACTGTCAAACTTACCTGAAATGCACTGGGTGCTATGACTTTGCCAAAATCAAGAAAACACTCAGGATCCATGCTGAAACCCTCTGAGCCACTTTACAAACAGTTAGTTGCAACAACTCATTCAGTAAGCAGGCCTGTTAGCTCAGCTGGTCAGAGCGTGGTGCTAATAACACCAAGGTTGCGGGTTCGATCCCCGTATGGGCCAGAGACTAGAATGTATCCATGTACATCTCTAAAATACAAAATCTCTCATTCGTCAGGCAAAAACTGTCTTTATGCACTTCACTACATTATCCAGCACGATTATGCCACCAAACACAGATTAGAATGAATCCATGTGCATCTCTAACTTGCAAATCTCTCCAAGTTAGACAAATACATTCTTATCATTATGCACATCCAATATGCTCTTCACTGCATTATCGGGTGATATTATGCAACACAAAGGTATTAAGGCCTGATGGACTTTTCATCCCACTAACATTCTGAAAGAAGGAATACATCACTGGTTACCGACGACCACGTGGCCTAATGGATAAGGCGTCTGACTTCGAATCAGAAGATTGAGGGTTCGAGTCCCTTCGTGGTTGGTGTACTGTGTACATGTCGAAGTTCTATGCAATTCACCATAACTTGGTACTTGTAGATGTAACGGGTTGACTTTCGGTTAAACCTGAGTTTCAAGTTCAGGCAACTGATTGATATGCATGGCTGTGACTGATTGCAGTATGATTGTTTCCAGTTAATCAAACCTTTTTTAATTTGTGCCAAATAAAATGGAGGGTATTGAGCTCCATCACTATGATATACTTCAAAGCAGACCTTTGGCCATGAAGAAACGGGAATGCACTGGATGCTTTGAATTTGCCAGTCAAGAAAGCACTCAGACTGCACAATTAAACCCCCTGAGCCACTTTGCAAACAGTTAGTTGCACAGAATTATGGTAAAAGCAGGCCTGTTAGCTCAGCTGGTCAGAGCGTGGTGCTAATAACGCCAAGGTCACGGGTTCGATCCCCGTATGGGCGACATACTACAGTTTAAAATGTATCCATGTGCATCTCTAACATGCAAAATCACTTTTGTCAGGCAAAAACTGTCTTTATGCACATCCAATATGTTCTTCACCACAGTATCCAGCACGATTATGCCACCAGCCATAAGGCCTGACGGACATTTATGAGGACTACCATTCTGACAGAGAATGTACAACACTCTAAGGACCGCGTGGCCCAATGGATAAGGCGCCTGACTACGAATCAGGAGATTGAGGGTTCGAGTCCCTTCGTGGTCGTCAATCCGTGAAACTGTCAAACTTACCTGAAATGCACTGGGTGCTATGACTTTGCCAAAATCAAGAAAACACTCAGGATCCATGCTGAAACCCTCTGAGCCACTTTACAAACAGTTAGTTGCAACAACTCATTCAGTAAGTAGGCCTGTTAGCTCAGCTGGTCAGAGCGTGGTGCTAATAACGCCAAGGTCGTGGGTTCGATCACCGTATGGGCCGGAGACTAGAATGTATCCATGTACATCTCTAAAATACAAAATCTCTCTTTCGTCAGGCAAAAACTGTCTTTATGCACTTCACTACATTATCCAGCACGATTATGCCACCAAACACAGATTAGAATGAATCCATGTGCATCTCTAATTTGCAAATCTCTCCAAGTTAGACAAATACATTCTTATCTTTATGCACATCCAATATGCTCTTCACTACATTATCGGGTGATATTATGCAACACAAAGGTATTAAGGCCTGATGGACTTTTCATCCCACTAACATTCTGAAAGAAGGAATACATCACTGGTTACCGACGACCACGTGGCCTAATGGATAAGGCGTCTGACTTCGAATCAGAAGATTGAGGGTTCGAGTCCCTTCGTGGTTGGTGTACTGTGTACATGTCGAAGTTCTATGGAATTCACCATAACTTGGTACTTGTAGATGTAACGGGTTGACTTTCGGTTAAACCTGAGTTTCAAGTTCAGGCAACTGATTGATATGCATGGCTGTGACTGATTGCAGTATGATTGTTTCCAGTTAATCAAACCTTTTTTAATTTGTGCCAAATAAAATGGAGGGTATTGAGCTCCATCACTATGATATACTTCAAAGCGGACCTTTGGCCATGAAGAAACGGGAATGCACTGGATGCTTTGAATTTGCCAGTCAAGAAAGCACTCAGGCCTCATTCACACGTACCAAACACCAATCAAGCAATGTTTGGTCGTTTTTTTGTTTTTTTGGGCCAGCACAATGCTTTTCCAATGGGAGTCACATGGTTTGATCAAACATTTGTGTTGGATCGCTGATTAATGATTGCTCCCCCCTAATCAAACAAAAATGTTTGGTCAAACCATGTGACTCCCATTGAAAATGAATTGGAGCAGCAATCAAAAAGCAATCAGGCATCACACACGGACCAAACATTTGTTGTGTAGGTGTGAACTAGGCCTCAGGCTGCGTACACACCTAAAGAACAAATGTTTGGTCCGTGTGCGATGCCTGATTGCTATTTGATTGCTGCTCCAATTCATTTTCAATGGGAGTCACGTCATTTGATCGGACAAACCTGTCCGATGTGGGGGCGGAGGGCACAACAAACACATCGGACACCTTGTAGTCAAAACAGCCAACGAACAGGGTGGGACTTCAGATCGGACAGAAGGGTGGTTTTTAACCGCCAACTAATAGGAGAGAACTTCCGTTCTTGACAGCACTGGGTGGGGTTTAGGCTGTAGTCTTCTGAGTTACGTGACACAGACTATTATATCGCTTGTTTGTATGTCTTCTTTTGGCTACGGCCGTGCGTAACTTGGAGAGTCCAAGTTGCGCACGGCTGTCTCCAGTGAGTGAGTCCATGGTACTAAGTTCTATTCTATATACAGAAATACAGGACGATAGCCAAAATAGCCGTCGGGCCTCGGCAGTTGTGAGGCTGCATTAATAATTAGTTCTAAAAGCATGTCTTTTTTACGGGGATCACTATTGATTTTAATAGTAGACGCATATATGTCTATGAGTAGCATAGAGTAGAAATGTAATGGCAGCGTACGAGGTTCACATGCGCAAATATAACAGATGTACAAGTTATCGACACGAATGGTACTTACGGTATGGTACACGATGTAAGCTTGTAGATCTGTTTATTTTAAGCATGCGCCACCGCCACCACGCAAAGTTATGACGCGCGCACATGTGGGGGGAGAGACCCGATATATTTTATAGCTCTATGGGAGAGACGCAGACAGAGAAATATTTAAAATCATCCTGTCTCGCTCTAGCGCACGGCCGCACGCATAAAGAGCCAATGGAGCAAATGTTAAATAAGCTACACAGGTGGTCCTAAATGATTAATTGATTACATCACTATAGTTATGTTGCTGTTCTCTTCTCTCTGTGTGACTGAAGGTTGCGCCCAAAAAATGTAGACAGTGATTTCCCGCACCCCCTCATGTTATTTTTCCCTCCGTCGCAAAATGACCTCTTTTCTTTTTTCCACTATTTGGATTTTGGTTCGCTTAACATGTCCACGTGTCATTTGTTTACATATTTGGTACGCTTTACAAAGTCCAGTGTGAACACCAAACGGACCAAAATCAAAATGCAAATATTTGGTCCTTGGTCCGGACCTTCTAAGTGAACTTTGAGTGTGAAAAACGGCCTCGACAAACTAGCTGCTGCTGCAGTCAAGAAAACTACACTGAACATATGTGCATCTATTTCCGTGTATCGTAGCACCGCCCAAATCTCGCAAAGCATTGTGGGACATGGAGGCATCAAATCATAAAAATGTAATCAGTGGTCGGTCGGACAGATCTGTGTGTCCGAAAGGTGTGTACGAAGCCTTAGACTGCACAATTAAACCCCCTGAGCCACTTTGCAAACAGTTAGTTGCACAGAATTATGGGAAAAGCAGGCCTGTTAGCTCAGCTGGTCAGAGCGTGGTGCTAATAACGCCAAGGTCACGGGTTCGATCCCC